>NC_057358.1:127183006-127493233 GCF_016509475.1 Prionailurus bengalensis
ATCCCACACTTACAGGTCTTGAACCTGACTTTTCCTTGACTATGGAGTTGACAGTGGTATCACTCCCTCCTCTGCTACTGCTCTCTCTGCTTTCGATTGGAGTTAAGTTGGCCATTTAGAGCCGCATTATCCAGAGCCCTGAACTGGGATCAGCAAAGCTCTGGCACAGAGGAAGGCAGGATGCTGGGAACGGAGGGGGCGGGGGGAGGATGAACAAAGTGATCAGGACACTGGGTACCCAGAAACAGAACCCACTTCTAGGACATTTGCTAATGAATATATGTGACCAACACTTCCTGGGTTCCTAAAAGCATCCTGGACTCTCCACTGCCTCTCCCCAAAATCACATGCAAACCCCCAGATGTCTGCTTTGCCACAACAAGAAGAATACGCCATGCCTTACACGGTTGTCGGTTATGATGCCGTAGAAAAGCAGGATAGATATCATACCAGTGTTGATTTCTTAGTCTTGACAACCATGGCTGTGTAGGATGTTAACATCCGGGAAAGCTGGGTGGAGGGCATCCAGGAGCTCTGTACTGTCTTTATGATTGTTCTGCGAATCTTATTATTTCAAAACTATAAGTTGAAGGAAAGAACACAGCTTATGCCTAAATGTTTTGAGTGTCAGGGTGTTCCATTGACTAGGTCTGTACCCACTAGGAGCTTACAGTTCTGTTGATCGCAGGAAAGCACATCTGAAGCCCATCAGCAGGTCATCCATGGGGAGGTCGATAGGTAGTAGTGGTTGTTGATTAAATACCTACGATGCAGCAGATCTGGAAGGGCACAGGCTCTGGAGATGCAGCAGAGCAGAAGGGCGGAGTCCCTGCCCTCCAGGAGCAAAGGTGCACAGGAGGTGGGGAGCATCACGGGTATCAGAGGACCCCATGAAGGAAGCAGCCTTCGTGATAAGTCCTGTGGTACAGACAGATGGGCTTTTAAATGGTATTTGTTCTGTTCCAGTCACCTGTTTGAGAAATAACAGTTCAAACTACTATTTTTAACTTTAAAGTTTTAACTTCAGGGCACCTAGCTGGCTCAGTCAGAAGAGCATGCGACTCTTGATCTCAGCGTTGTGAGTTTGAGCCCCACGTTGGGTGTAGAGATTACCTAAATAAATAAAAAAAAAAACTTAAAAATAATAATTAAAAAAATTTTTAATGTTTATTTATGTTTGAGAGAAACAGAGCGTGAGCAGGAGAGGGGCAGAGAGAGGGAGACACAATCCTGAATAGGCTCCAGGCTCTGAGCTGTCAGCACAGAGCCCGACATAGGGCTCAAACCCACGAACTGTGAGATCATGACCTGAGCCGAATCAGAAGCTTAATCGACTGAGCTACCCAGGCGCCCCCTAAAAAAAATAATTAAAAAAAAAATAAAGTTGTAACTTCAGATTTGATTATGGTATCTTACTGGGGTGGCATTGCATTATGACATCTGTGGATGTACTGATGATGTATTTCAGAGTGGGGGGCAGGGAATACAAGATACTACATGTTTCTCTCATTAGAGTGGTGTTTCTCACAAACTGTGGATGTGTGTGTGGGTCTTTTTATCTCCTTTCTTGTGTTCTTTTTCAGGTTCAAAGCACTCCTCTCCAGCAAACCAACAAATGACAGCACCTGCATAGAGATCGGTTACGTGAAGTACCCCATCTTTCAGGTGAGCCCCAGTTGTGACCTAGGGCATTGTGCTGGTCATCCACCTGTGGGTTAGCCACTGCAGAGTCCTCAATTCCTTGCACACTGGGCCCCTCCTTACACCCCCTCCGGCTTACCATCCTTTTATCCCTACAGCATTAGTTGAGCACCTACTGGTTGCCTAGCCCCCTGCTGGGACCTGGGGACACAAGGATAAAGGGCATTCCTCCCCTGGGGCGTCACAGGATAGAGCGGGTAACTGAGTAATTAGTCACTTACAATATAATGTGGGGAGGTACCAGTAGGGGCAGGGAGGCGATGTGCTGTGACAACTAGGACCAGGGAAGTTGGAGAAGGTGTCCTATGAGGTGTCAGCTGAAATAGTGAAAGCTTAAGAGAAGCTGGGGAACCCTAGGAAGGCTCGGGGCTTAAAAAGGGGGTTAGAAGATTCTAGGCAGAGAACAGCAAGGATGAAGTCCCAAAACCACGGTTGAGCCTAATGTGATCAGGAGCCAGTGGACTTTTAACGACCGCACTCCCTCCATGCTGTCCTCCCACAAGCCAGGGTCAGGGAGCCGACGTGGGTGACCTGGGGGTGGGATCTGTGGAATTCTGAACAGAACGTTGTTTCCTGCGGTTCAGTTCAGGAAGTAGGGCCTTGGGGGGAGTGCAGTAAGAGTGGATAAGATTCAGGCAGGTGTGCCAGGGATTCATGCTCTAAGAGGGTTGTTGAGACAACTCAGAGATAATGAGGTGAGGCGGTGAGGGGTGGAGACAAGGCTGGCCATGACCAGGGCCACGGCTCAGGTTTCCAATCTGCACTTGGAAGGAAAGAGCTGCAGCCCAGGACTAAAATGCTGCATTCTCCTATTTAAAATTGGTGTCTATCACATGACGATGGGCAAAGAACCAACCTTTCTAAGCCTCAGTTTGCTCATCTGGTGGATAGGAAAGGGGGAACTGCAGTGGGAGGCAGGGAACAGCATAAGCAAACGGACAAAAGTGGGAAATCATGGGGTGTGTTTGAGGGAAAGTGATTATCAGTCTATTCAGCCGGGTCTTAAGGTATATTGGAGACTGAGAAGACACTGGGACCACTCAGTATGAGCCAAGTGGGAAGAAAGCAGGCCAGATGGTGGCTTTTCCCTGGCCCCTCAGATCCTGCTGTCCAGAGGGCTGCCATGGATGTTCAGAGGAAGCCACCATGCCCTCACACTGGCCCCTAAAGCCTATTGAGGTACCTGCATCTCCACCATTAGAGATATATTTCTTTGGTTATGTTAAAAGTTCAAATGAAAGAATCCTTCCCAAGTAACTATGGGTGAGACACTCTTCTTTGAGCCTCATTTTCTCCATTTTTAACAAGTTAATATCACCTCAATCTATGTCATGGGTTCTTGAAGAGATTAGCAAGTAGGACAACTTGACAAATTTTTTTTTTGATGTTTATTTATTTTTGAGAGAGAGAGAGGCAGAGCATGAGCAGAGGTTGGGGACAGAGAGAGGGAAACACAGAATCTGAAGCAGGCTCCAGGCTTTGAGCTGTCAGCACAAAGCCTGCCCGACACAGGGCTTGAACTCACAAACCGCGAGATCATGACCTGAGCTGAAGTCAGACGGCTAACTGACTGAGCCACCCAGGAGCCCCTCAACTTGGCAATTTTTAAGTGGGTTGTTATTTTTCTAACTCATAACTGGTAAGCCATCTCCCTACTAAGCACAAGACCTTGTAGGATAGGTTACTATGGACTGAGCATTGGGGAAAGGATTAAAGCAGTTTCCAGGGACAAGGCCAGTCTGGGAGAGCCATCCCACTGGGGGGGGGGGGGTGGCAGAGAGGATCTGGATCCCCAGTGTGGGACCAGGGAGTTGGCATGCCCCCCCCAGACCCAGCCTCTCACCCCAATTCCTCACCACATTTTCTACTGACAGCAAAGTGGCCACAGCCCTTTCTAGAATGGTGGTGACTTCTGAGTTTGAAATTTTCCATGAAACTGCTGCTTTGTTTTAGGATTAGAGTTGGGAGGGCAGAGAAGAAACTTCTGTGGGGCTCCAGCTATGAATGAGACACTAACCTCTGCTTGCACATGGTTATCTGGATACTTCTTGCCATTTTTAGAGATGAATAAACTGAGGCTCAGAAAACTTAAATGACGTGCCCCAAGTCTTAGTGCTACTTTAGTGACAGCCAGGATTGGAGCCCAGTCTTCCTGGTGCCAAAGCCTGGATGCTTGGTTCTAGAATACCCTTTCTACGGGGGAACAGTGATAATAACAGTGCCCATTTCTTTTTTTTTTTTTTTTTTTTTTTTTTTTCATTTGTTTTGAGAGAGGGAGAGAAAGAGTGAGAGCCGGGAAGGGACAGAGAGAAAGGGAGAGAGAGAGGATCCCAAGCAGGTTCTACACTGTCAGTCCAGAGCCCAATCCAGGGCTCGAACCCACGAAGCCATGAGATCATGCCCTGAACCAAAACCAAGAGCCGGACGCTTAACCAACTGAGCCACCCAGATGCCCCATAACAGTGCCCATTTCTTGAGCACCAGCTATGTGTCAGGCTCAAAGCTGGTGCTTCTCAGCCTCTGCTGGACATTGGAGTCACCTGGAGAGCTTTGAAAATTCCCAGCACCCAGGCTACCAATCAGAACAGGGGCTGGGGCTCAGGTGTCAGTATTTTGGAGCATCTGCCATTGTCCCAGCATGCAGTCAAGGTGGAGACACAGTGCTCTGCACTAGAGTGGATCTCAAGCTTTAACAGGCACCAGAATCTCCAGGGCAGGGGAGGAAGGGGGTTGCTCGATAAAACACAAAACTTGTTGAAATGAAGATTCCTGGACCCCATCCCCAGAGTCCTAGATTCTGTAGGCCTAGGGTGGGGTCCTAGAATTTATATTTCTTACAAGAGCCCAGGTGGTGCTGATGCTGCTGGTCCAGGGACCCCACTGTGAGAACCACTGCCATACATCATCTCCTTCAGTCCTTCCAGCCGCCCCTCCGGGAAGCTCTTCTCCCACCTACAGCCAGGACACAGACCCAGAGGGAGGAAGGTAGTGGCCCCAGCTCCGGCTACTCATCACAGCCAAGCTGAGGTTCAGACCCGGGCCTGACTGACTTCCAGACCTGATCTCCTAGTTGCCCCCCAACTGCAAGGACTTGGGCCCTCCCACCCCCCTCCCCCCCGCCAAAAAAAAAAAAAAAAAAATCACCCGGCCCTGAAGAAAGAATCGTAGGCCCATTTGAGTTTGAGTATGAACTAAGTGCTGGAAAATGCATGCCTCCCCACCTCTCCTGAGTGCTCGTGAAGGGGGCACTTTTGCCATAAAGCCTGGAACTAATTGGGGAGGTTCCTGTAATAAGAACCTTGTAGTAGGCATTCAATAAATGTTTGCTGTGCGGATTCATTGAACGAGAGACCTACGTGGGAAAGCGTGGCCCCAGAGGAATCCAAGGCCTGTAATTGCTTTTGCCTGGGGAAGGTTTCCTGGCCACATTAGCCTGGAGTTACTGTAATGAGTTAGGAAGATTTAGCAGGCCCTGGGGACTTCTCTGTGTGCCTGTCCCTTCCCCATAAAAGAAGAAAAGCCTCATTTGTGGCTTGAAATAGGCCAAGGAGGGCTGAATCCGACCCAGAAGGAGGCTCCCAGGGGCCTGTTCACTCCACTTCCATGCTGACAGAAGAATTTTAGTTAAATGAGACTGCTTTGAGTTTCCTCCCCACAAGACTGTTTAACATCACACACGGGCAAGAGCAGGACGCAGCTGAGGCTACACGTGGAAGTGGGGGCCTCCGTGAGGCCGTGGATGCCATTTAAATCCCAGCTCCATGCAGGTTGACAGCTGCCAAGGAAAACAACTCTATAAACAGGCCCTTTGGCCTAATAAGGGTTCGTTTTGCCCCCTTTGCAGAAAAGGCTTGTGTTGGCAGAGTCTGACGGCAAGGGACAGCCCAATTTAAATCCCATTAGCCCCAGGATCTGCATCTGCTAAGTAGCAGCATTTTAAGTCAACAGCCCAACCTCAAATGAATGACCTAATATGATGGAGGCACACTTTGTGAATGGAGAGGCCCTGTATTTGGGGTAGTTATTGTCATGGCTCGTATTGTTGTCATTATCGGTTTGGCCATTGTAAAAGAGAGGCGCTGGGGGGACCCGTAGATTTACATAAGGCCAGGATCCCCCCCATTCGCTGACATGATACGTTAGATGCCTGTGGCCCATCGGGATGAGGGAGGGGAGGGTAAACGATGCTGTGTTATCATTTCCCAAAGCCTCAGCCACCACCATCAATGCACCACCATCCCTGTGACGAGGCAGGTGGGCACAGAAGCCCAAAAGTCAGTCCGTGAGAGACTCAAACACGAAAGAGGAGGTGAGGCGAGGGCTCGTGTTCCTGTTTAAAGTGCACTTGCTGAGTGCAGGCACGAGAATGCAGAGAAGGACAAGACATAGACGGTCCCATCAAGCTCGCGTGGGAAGTAACACTGCAGTTGTGGATGATGTGTGCCCAGCCAGGGGTTACAGCTAGGACATCTGAGAAGGCTCCACACATGTGACCACTGAGATCGCAAAAGAGGGAGCCCAGTTCAACAGGTGGAGGAGAAGGGAGGGGCATCCAAGCAGAGGGAACAGCATGGGCAAAAGTGCGGGACTGAAAGAGAAGTGGTAGGTTCTGTTAGAGGCAAGTGGGTGGGAGTGATCAGAGTATAAAAGGCAGATGTTGTCCAGATTAGGATGAGAGAAGGCTCGAGTGACAGAGGAGATCTGAAAAAGTAAATTGATTCATAGCAGCAGTATTCATAACAGCCAAGCAGTGGAACCCATCCAGTGTCCCTCAGCTGATGAACGGATACACAAAACGTGATACATTGTTCAGCAATAAAGAACGTAGGAGAGAGAAGTGACAGCAAGAATGAACCTTGAAAACATTACGCTAAGTGTCATCAGCCAGACACAAAAGAGCATGTGTTGTGTGATTCCACTGATAGGAAATGTCCGGAATGCGCGAATCCATCGTGGTTGTCAGGACAGGCCCAGGAGGAAATGAGACTGGTTGGTAATGCGTACGGGGTTTCTCCTGGGCGTGTTAGACATGTTCTAAAATTAGATAGTGGTGATGGTTGCACACCATTGTGAATATACTAAAAACCACTGAACTGTATGCTTTAAGTTGATGCGTTTGCATTATGTAAAATAGACCTCAATAAAGCTGTAAACATACATATTTTTTAAATGATGACTTTTAAACACTCGTGCAAAAGGTAGATTGAGATCAGTCACAAAGGGCCTCGAATGGCCTGAATAAAAACGTGGCAGTGCACAGCAGAGCACTACTGGAGAAAGATTTTTCCACCTCAGAGAACACTGAAGAACTAAGATTTATTCAGTTCTTGCCATGTGCCAGGCCCCTGCTAGGCCTGTTGCATATAACTTAACCCTCTTCAGAACCCCTTGAGGTAGGTAATGTTATCCCCACTTTGCAGATGATGCAACTGAGGCACAGAGAACCTAACTCAATTCAGGTCCCTCAGATCTTAAGCGGCAGGGCTGCTCAGAAGCTGAGGGAGCCCATGTGCAGGGTCCTTGCTCTTAACCACTGCCGTATGTTGGTCACAGACCACTGGAGCCTGAAGGGACTGTGGAGGACAGCCCAGCCCCAGCGCCTCATTTTATAAGTGTCCAAAGATGGGACGTAACCAGTCTACAGATGTTTCCGGCACAACTGCCGTGGGGTGAGGCAGGTATAGTCCATGTGTCATAAGGCAGAAGACAGTGGTGGAGAAGAGCATGTTCACCACCTAAAATTAAAGCTTTGGGGCGCCTGGGTGGCTCAGTCGGTTAAGCATCCGACATCAGCTCAGGTCATGATCTCATGGTTCGTGGGTTCAAGCCCCACATCAGGCTCTGTGCTGACAGCTCAACCTGGAGCCTGTTTCCGATTCTGTCTCTCTCTCTCTCTCTCTCTCTCTCTCTCTCTCTGTTCCTCCCCCGCTCGCGCTCTGTTTCTCTCTAAAATAAATATTTTTAAAAAATAAATTTTTTTTAAATATTAAAAGAAAAAATTAATGGCTTCATGGGAGGTAGTGACAGCCAGTTCTACACATCTGGGGGCCTCATTCTAAAGGGACACCAATTTGCAAAGCTCTGGGACTTTGCACACCATTCAGCCCTCCTTAATACATGAACAAAGAACAGCCTTGCTCAGACTGTTCACATCATCAGTGAAACATTGAAACTGTGGACCCCTAATGGCTTCATCCTGGGTCTTGTCAAGCTGTAATGAGGAGCAGGTGGTCCCATGGGAGCCCAGAGTCATCCCCTGGGACTTAAGTAAGAATCCTGTCAAACTGGGCCATGCTTCCAGAGGAACGACCCCTAGGGTAGGTTCCTTAAACTGCCTGTTTGGGGGCAGCCTGATGGCATGGGAGGTGGAAAGACAAGCCGCGACTGCCATCTGTAGATGGAGAACAGAGAATTGTTCAGAATTGTTTAATGTGATACCGGGCATGCACTTGGAACCCAGCAGAATCACAAGGAGACAAATTTCAGCATGCCATAAGGAAAAACATCCAGCTGGGAGAAGCATCCTAAGTGGAACTTCTCCTACAAGGCAGTGATCAAGCGGGAATGGCCACGCTGGGGACAGGTGTCCTAGAGGGACCGACTGTAAGCTGACGGTGTCTGTGTGCTGACACTGACTGATGCTTTGCTCGCTGTGTCCTTTCTTCCAGCTGGTTATGCAGTATCTCTACTACGGTGGCCCAGAGTCACTTCTCATTAAAAACAACGAGATAATGGAGGTAAGGAAACTGTTGTGTCATCGGGTCGGTGGCTCCTCTGTAAACTCAGGTCACTGGCAGGTGTTGGCGGTGGCTGGGGGGACCTGTGTTGGGTTTTCACTTGGGTGCAGGGTTTGGATCAGAGCCCCTTCCGGAAGGCCAGGGTGCTCAGTGCACTTGCAATAGCAGCTCTGTGAAATCCACTTTTAATTGGCTTTGGGGTGGGGGGAAGGGGGGGCAGGTAAAGGAAGTTGCCTGTGGAGGTGGAGACTAAGTCTAGGCACAACTAGGGCTCAGATACCGTCATCAGGAGCTACCCTTGTGACTTCTGTCATTGGAAAACATTCCCCAAATCACAGTGCGTCCGTTGATACAGAAGCCAGGAGCATTCCAGCCAGTTGAGGATGACCATCCCCCCTTCCTGAGTCTCCTTGGCTCTCCCCCATCTGCTGTCTACCTCACCGTTAAGCCTGTCTCCCCTCCCTAATCCAGGGGCCTTGTTTCTGCTCCCTTCTGCCCAAAGCCAAGAGTCCCTGCTCTTTCCTAAACCTGGACCCCTTGTTGGTTTTCCTATTCAAAACTGGAAGCTTTGAACGGGAAGCCAAGATTACTCCGATAATCCTGAGCAAAGGAGCCAGGATCCATTCAGGTGTCTGTGGAGTCCAGGATGCCTGGCTGATTAGAGATGTCAGAGCACTATCAGTCATTCAAAAGGTGACCCCACACAGGGGTTAAAACATGGAGTCGGAACCAAACTTGGTTTAAATCCAGGCTCTGTCCCTTCTGAGCTGTGTGATCTTGGACATGTTAACCTCTCTCAGCCTCAGTTTCCTTCCCTGGAAATGGGAATAATTATCTATCTCATTGGATTTTTAAGATTGTAAGAGTCCCTGTGTTCAATAAGGTGCTTACCTTCCCATCATACTCTGAGAACCCTTCCATGGTCATCCCCACCCACCCACCCACAGTTACTCTCTTGCCTCTCTGGACCACTCCTTTGACACTTCTCTACCTCAGGACCAAGCTGCCATCTGAGAACGCAGGCTCTTCTGTAACATTTATTTTTATTTTAAAATCAAAATGGGGGCGCCTGGGTGGCGCAGTCGGTTAAGCGTCCGACTTCAGCCAGGTCACGATCTCGCGGTCCGTGAGTTCGAGCCCCGCGTCGGGCTCTGGGCCGATGGCTCAGAGCCTGGAGCCTGTTTCCGATTCTGTGTCTCCCTCTCTCTCTGCCCCTCGCCCGTTCATGCTCTGTCTCTCTCTGTCCCAAAAATAAATAAACGTTGAAAAAAAATTTTTAAAAAATAAAAATAAAATAAAATCAAAATAATGAACGTACTAGTAAATCGTGTAAATAATACAGAAGAGCTGGTCACAAAAAGCAGCTCACCCAGGCTCCCTCATCCCCCGTGCCCCCATCCATTCCCCAAAGGCAATCCCTCTGAACACTTAGGGCCAAGCTACAGCAGTAATGCAAAGGGACAGAGATCTCTGCCCTCATGGACTGAGGGCGACAGGCATGACATCATGTCTGGGGAGAGAAGGGCTCTAAGGAAAACTAAGACAGGGTAAGGAAGGCAGACAGTGATGAAGGGAGATGACCTGAGGCGGGGTGGTCTGGGAGGCTTCTCTGAGGGGACATTTGTGTGGACACCTGGATGAACAGAGGGAGTGAGCCGCACCGAAATCCATCTTGCTGACTAATGGTGTTCACCCATATTTCTAGACGTAACAACTTCAGGCATTTTTGCTCGACCCCCTGCTAGAATAGATGTGAATCTGGTTCACTTCAAACCCCTCTCCTCTGCCATCTTCCCCCGCAACAGAGTTCGATCACTCTATCTTAGTGGCTAGTGTTTCCTTTGGGCTTTAAAGTGACATTACCAATGCCTATATTCCCAGCCTTTCACCTTGGGACACTTCTGCGGAAGATAAGGATTTTTCCCCATGATTGTCATCCCTTTATTTCCACCTCCTAGCCACTAACGGGCTCTTTTTATGGTTTTTAGCTTCTGTCTGCTGCTAAATTTTTCCAGCTGGAGGCTTTGCAGCGACACTGTGAGATTATCTGCGCAAAGAGCATCAATACCGACAACTGTGTGGATATTTACAACCACGCCAAGGTAATCAGTCCCACTCTGGCTGCCCTGAGCATGCGCCGTGTACTGAAATGGGTCAGGCTTTTCCTTCACAGACACGGAGTCAAGGCAGAGAGCTGGTGCTGGCCCGCTTGCTCCAGGCTGAGCCACCCCTGCATTCCTCCCACCATCAGCCTCCTGCTCTAGAAAAGATGCCTTTCCTTTTATGTCACCCCTCCCAAATACAACGAGAGCAGGAACTCAGAAGTTCCCAAAGCAAAGTTGTTCTGAGACAGTGCTTCTCAAATGTTAACGTGAACACGAATCATATTGCAGACCCCGACTCAGCAGGTCCAGGGTGGGCCCTGCATTCTGCATTTCTAACAAGCCCCCAGGTGAAGCCTCTGCTGCTAGTCTAAGCCACACCTTGAGTAGCAAGTGGTTGTCGAAGAGTGTTCTCCAGTCCAGAAGCATCAGCATCTTTAGGGAACGTGTTAGAAATGTATATTCCAGGGCCCCATTCCAGACCTACTCTGAATCAAAAACTCTGGGGGAGAGACCCACCGCCTATGGCTTCGCAAGCCGTCCAGGTGATTCTGATGCATGCTCAAGGGCGAGAATCACTGTTCTAGAACTCTGTTCCTGGTGCTGGCTGTGCAGTAGAATCATCTGGGCACTCACTTAAAATCCCTATGCTTGGGACCTATCACAGACCAATTAAACTCACCTCTGGTGGTAGAGCCCGGGGAAAGGTGTTTTCCAGAGCTTCCCAAGTGATTTCCAGTGTGACCAAGGTTGGGAACAGGTTGCCAGCCCTGGAGACCCCCAAGGAATTCTCCTGGTCAGGTGGACTAATCAGAATCACCTGGGGAGAGTCCTGAATGTGTTTAGCCCCCCACCCACAATGGTCTCTGCAGTGGAACCCAGGAATCTGTATTTTTAACAAGCTCCCTAGGCTACTGTTGTGACTTCAGTCCTAAGGCCAGTCATGACTCCAATTTTTGGGAACCACTGACCTCCTCTCATCCAATCCATTTCGCATGTAGGGATACCAGGACCGAGAGAAGTCAAATAATTTGTCCAGGTGCCATTTTATTTTTGTTTCATGTGCTCAGGATGGGCAGATTAGCATTTGCTAGGAAAAAACAGTGAAATGAGTTGAGATCAGGAATTTAGAACAAAAAAGTCTTCTTTTGAGTAAGTGGAGCTCAAGAGACATCTCCCACACCTGCTGCTTTGTAGAGTGACAGCTGACGTGCATTACACTCTCATCGCCCATCCTGAAAACTCAGGTTGCATTTGAGATGTTGTTTTCTGTCTTATGCCAACATCCAACGAGCCCTTTTAGTGTGCAGGCGCCTGTGCTAAGAGCCATATCACACCTACTTTTTTTAAAAATACTTTATTGTCAAGTTACCTAAAATACAGTGTAGTCTTGGCCTCAGGAGTAGATTCCTGTCATTCATCACTTACGTACAACACCCAGTGTTCATCCCAACAAGTACCCTCCTCAATGCCCCTCACCCATTTTCCCTGCCCCTCCCAATCCCCCACCCCCATCAACCCTCAGTTTGTTGTTCTCTGTATTTAAGAATCTTTTATGGTTTGCCTCCTTCCCTTCCCCTATGGTCTTCTGTTAAGTTTCTCAAATTCTACATATGAGTGAAAACCTATGACATCTGTCTTTTTCTGACTGAATTATTTCACTTAGCATAACAACTTCCAGTTCCATCCACCTTGTTGAAAATGGCAAGATTTCATTATTTTTCATCACTGAGTAATATTTCATTTTATATATATACCACATCTTCTTTATCCATTCATCAGTTGATGGACATTTGAGCTCCTTCCATAATTTGGCTATTGTTGATAGCGTTGCTATAAACATTGGGGTACATGTGCCACTACAAATCAGCACTCCTGTGTCCTTTGGATAAATTCCTAGTAGTGCTATTGCTAGGTCATAGGGTAGATCTATTTTTAATTTTTTGAGGAAACTCCACACTGTTTTCCAGAGTGGTTGCACCAGTTTACATTCCCATCAACAGTGCAAGAGGGTTCCCCTTTCTCCACATCCTTGGCAACATCTTTCCTGAGTTAATTTTAGCCACTCTGACCGGTGTGGTTTTGATTTGTATCTTCCTGATGATGAGTAGTGTTGAGCATCTTTTCATGTCTGTTGGCCATCTGGATGTCTTCTTTGGAAAAGTGTCTATTCATATCTTCTGCCCATTTCTTCACTGGATTATTTGTTTTTTGGGTGTTGAGTTTGGTAAGTTCTTTATAGATTTTGGATACTAACCCTTTATCTGATAAGTTGTTTGCAAATATCTTCTCCCATTCTTTCGGTTGCCTTTTAGTTTTGTTGATTGTTTCCCTTGATGTGCAGAAGCGTTTTATTTTGATGAGGTCCCAGTAGTTCATTTTTGCTTTTATTTCCCTTGCCTCCAGAGATGTGTTGAGTAAGAAGTTGCTGCGGCCGAGGTTAAAGAGGTTGTTGCCTGTTTTCTCCTCTAGGATTTTGATGGTTTCCTGCCTCACATTTAGGTCTTTCATCCATTTTGAATTTATTTTTGTGTATTACACCTTCTTTTTTAATGCTCACTACAACCTTTTTAAGTAAATGCTATCATTAGTCTCATATCATAATAAGAAAACTGAGGCACAGAGAGGGGAAGGAACTTGCTTAAGGTCACACAGCTACTATGGAGATTTATGTGTGTGTGTGTGTGTGTGTGTGTGTGTGTGTGTGTGTGTGGTAAAATGCACATAACATGAAATTTACCATTTTAACCATTTCTAAGCGCACCATTCAGCAGCATAAGCCCATTCACATTGTTGTAAAATCATCATCACCATCTATCTCCAGAACTTTCTATCTTCCCAAACTGAAACTTTGGGAACCATTTCCCTTCCCCTCAGGCCCTGGGAACCACCACCTAACTTTCTGTCTCTATGAACTTGACTACTCTAGGGACCTTATATAAATGGAATTGTACAGTATTTGCCCTTTGTGACTGGCTTATTTCAGGTAGCACAGTGCCCTCAGGGTTCATCCATGCTGTAGCATGTGTTGGAATTTCATTTCTTTTTAAGACTGAATGATATCTCATTGTCTGGAGAGACCACATCGTGTCTATCCAGTCATCCATCAGTGGACACTTAAGGTGGTTTCTACCCTTTGGCTACTGTGAATAATGTTGCTGTGAACACGGGACAAATATCTGTTCAAGTCTCTGCTTTTAGTTCCTTGGGGTTTGGGGTATATACCCAGATGGGAAAACCTAGATTTGTTTTACTCCAAAGCACAGGCTCTTAACCTTGCTCTCTGGCCTAATAAATGGTTGAAATATTTGCAATAATCATTGATACACAGAAGAGATCTTCTCATTGGTCATCAGTAAATCAAAATCTACACACTACTTACTACACACACACACACACACACACACACACACACACACGGTGCTTTGGTTAAATGAGGGTTTTACCAAAATCTGGTCTCTCAGGACACAGCACATTTTTTTTTTAATCTTTAAACTGAGTACTCTGCAGAAAAGCATCCAGAGACTGCTCTCTACCCAAGAAGAGAGCCTGATTATGAATCTTGTGGTCCTTCCCCCTCTCCTGGCCACAGACACTCCAATTGTCCTGTGAACCCAGCATCCACAAGTGGCTTTGCCATGGCCTGTCATGTTGTCAGCAATCCATTTTAACCACTTCAGGCTCCTCAGCAGACAGCTTCCGCAGCTATTGTATTTAATAATGCAGCCTGATGCAAGAGGAGCCCAGGTTGGGAATACATTAGTGCTATGGGCTTTGAATACCTATGGCAGGGAACTGCCCCTTCTGTTTATGTACCTTTGCAGCCAGAGCTCTGCCTTTTACAGACACGAGACTCTGCCTCGGTCTCCCAGGCCACATCCTGGTGTGTTTCCAATGCAAAAGTCTGCCTTTCGTGACATTTGCATAGAAGACAAGGCAAAGCCAGCCAGCCCCTGCCCTTTCCCCGTTCTGTATGCTCTTGCCCCTGTGTTACAGATACTGCAACACCACTAACGAGCACATGCATGTGGATTCTATTCCTGGCAGATTGTACTGCACATCGAGGCGAGTTTAGTAAAAACGGAAAAGAAAAACCAACTCTTGGTTCAGAACCCCAGGAAACACAGGAGTTTACATGCTAATAACAATGTCCCAAATGTCAACAAGACCTTGGCAACATTACCTCTATACTACATCTAACTGTTTGAGACAGCTGTGGAATTTTATACAGATGAGAAGTCCATCCCATAAATGCATGGCTTAACCATCTTTTTTTTTTTTTTCCTGGTAAATCTGTCCCAAATTATTCAGTCGTAAAAAGGGGGCCTTGAAGCTTCTGATGGCCCTTTCAACCTGAGAAAAAGAAGAGGCTGGTTCATCAAATTGAATCTAAGCTAATTCAGTAAGCCCAACCATGCACTGTGCTAGAAAGAACACAGGTTTGCAAAACTAGGGATTCATTCATTAGTGTTTATTGAGCACCCACTATTTACCAGGAACTGTATTCATCAGAATATAATAAAAAATTAGTAAGACATGAGCTCTACTCTTGCAAAAATTACAGTCTAGGACAGGGGCCAGCAAACGTTTTCTGTGGAGGGTCAGGTAATATTTTCACACAGGCCATATGGTTGCCATAGTAATGCAAAAGCAGCCATACATGATGCATAAAAGATGGGTGTGGTTTTGTTCTAATAAAACTTTATTCACAAAAACAGGTAGTGGGCCAGATTTTGCCCACAGGCCTGTAGTTTGTCAATCGTTGGCATAGGAGATGAGAGTTCCCACCCCAGTTCTGTCAGTCATTATTTGTGTGGAGGTAGGCAAGGGTCTGGTGTATAGTCACCACTGAATAAATATCACCAAATATAAATGTAAGTATTTATTGTACTTGTTGTTCTCCACTTACACTAACTTGTGATGAGTGACATTTATATACAAAGCAAGTGGCCAGGTGTGGTCAAGGGGGGTGCTCTCTGTGTCCACAGAATCAAAGATAGGCGATTCTGAGCCTCAGTTTCCCCACCTGTACAATGAGGGCTTGTACTCTGTGACTCTAATGTCAGGGTTCATGTTGAAAGAATGAAAGCAATCCTAAGATCTCTCCCAACTCCAGGGTACTGTGCAGCTATGGGAACCCTGGGTGGTAACAAGCCCTCTTGCCTGATAAACCTCACCACGTCTTCTAAGTTTCTCAGAGACCGCATAATTACCTGCTTCCTAAATGCACTGAAGAGCATCGTACCTTCTGAGTCACGCCATTCATTCTGTGGCTGGGGAAACTGAAGCACAGAAAAGTGATATGACGTACCCAAGGTTGCACGTGGTTTTTATACATACAGTTGCCATTGGCTCAATGAATGGTGTCAGTGAGTTCATGGCCACAACCTTGGTCCGTTAGCTGGGCTAGGTTCCATAGACACAGTCAGTTCCCTTTTTCCCAGCCTGGCCACCTACTCTGTGCATGAGGGTCACTGGATACCAGTTGGTGAGAAGGAGAGCGATAAATAGTTTACATTTATAATGACAACTAATATTGAGTGAGTGCTGACTCCAATTGACCATTGTTCTGTCACTCCATGCATTATCTCATTTTAATCGCAACAACAGACTGTTGAGTAGGTATTATCATCAACCCCATTTTATGGATAGGAGTTTGGAGGCAAAGAGAGATTGTATAAATTGCCCAACAGCCAATAGCTTAGTGGTAAATCTGGGGCGGGGAGGGGGGCAGGGCAGGATCCCAGAAGCCAGAAGCCCCTCCCTTAACTACATTCCTAACCTACCTCTCCTAATTGTGACAAACGGCAGAATCATGGTCTGGGATGCAGGTGTCATAATTCTTATTTTGAAAATGATGCACCTAAAGCTGGAGGCCAAGTGGCCCAGCCCTGGTCACATATTGAGGGAGGTGGGTGAGCCCCAACTCAAACCCAGGTGTTCCAGCTCATTCCACCATAGATAGTCCTGTTAGCACTGCCTCATTATCATTTCCCATCTAACAATTAAGTGCATCTCTGGGTTTTTTTTTTAATTTTTTTTTAACGTTTATTTATTTTTGAGACAGACCATGAACGGGGGAGGGTCAGAGAGAGAGGGAGACACAGAATCGGAAACAGGCTCCAGGCTCTGAGCGGTCAGCACAGAGCCCGATGCGGGGCTCGAACTCACAGACCGCGAGATCGTGACCTGAGCTGAAGTCGGACGCTTAACCGACTGAGCCACCCAGGTGCCCCTCTGGTTTATTTTTTTAATGTTTATTTATTTATTTTGAGAGAGCGCGTGGAAGGGGAAGAGAGAGAGGGAAAAAGAATCTCAAGCAGCCTGGCTCTGCACTTTCAGCGGGGCTCAAACCTACAAACCATGAGATCATGACCTGAAGTCACTTCAGTCTGTGACTGAAGCACAGAAAAGTGTTTTCAGCTTCAGCTGAAGTCAAGAGCTTACCGACAGAGCCACCCAGGTGTTCCACATCTCTTGTTTAAAGGACAGGATAGTTCAGAAGGATGATTCAGCATTTGGATAATTTAAATAAATCAACATTTAAAGAAAGCAGTGGGATGTTATCTCAAGGAGCACTTCAGAACTTCTGAGCTTCCAGTTCATTGCCATAGAGGGACTTTGGAAACTAGAAAAGATCTGAAGACAGCCAGCCCACATATCCGCATTTACTTCTGTGCTTCTAACGTGAGTTCCTCCACCACGCACACATGAGGCTGAATACCTGGCCTCTAATTAATGGTATCAGAATGGGGGCAGTGTCTTAATGGTTAAGCACACAGCCTTAAGGATTCAGTTCCTGGTTCTGCCCTTGACACGCTGTGTGGCTTTTTGTAACCTACACTCTTGTCTGTTCCCTCATCTGTAAATTGGAGGTGGTAATCTGCCTTCCTTCAGGGAAGTTGAAGATTAAAGGAGATGATGTACTTGAAGTGCCTACTAAGGTGCCTGGCACATTGTAAGCCCCCAGTAAATGTTCACTGTTAGTTCATTACTCCGAGAGTTAACTGCTCACTCATACATTGAACAAACAACTTACCAAGTGTCTACCATCTGTCAAGCCCTCTGCTTGGGCTTATAAAGGTGAGCTAGGTCAACGTAATCCCTTCCTTATCGGCTCAGTCTGTGAGAAACCCCATCTCTAGATCAGTGTCTCAGCCTCAGCACTGCCAGCTTGAGCCACAGGATTCTCTGCTGCAGAGTCTGTCCTGTGCATCGTGGCATGTTAGCATCCCTGGCTTCCACCCATTAGATGCCAATAGTACACACATCACCGCCACCACCCAGTCGTGACAATCAGATCCTCTCCACACTTTTCCAAACATCCTCTGGGCAAAAATCACCCCTGGTTGAGAACCACTGCTCTAAATACAGAGAATTGGTAGTCAGTGCCTACTCAGGGTTGCTGTGACAGTCAAACAGGTTAATAACACTCCAAGAGCATAGAGCTGTGTCTGCAACTCCATTCATGTCCCAGTTGTCTACAGCCACAACAAAGAACCGTAGAACCCAGGGGATAAAACAGTAAACCCTTCTTCGGCACATGAGTCGACGGGACAGCTGGAAGTTTCTTCTGGTCTCCATGGGCCTTGCTTCTGACGTCAGCTGTATGGTCAGCTGTGCTTGGCTTTGTTGACCGTGGCTGGACCCTGTCACTCTCTCTTCTCAGTTTCATGGAGCCGCTAACCCTCCAAGCAGGCTCATCAGGGCTTTTGCTCCCGTGACAGAGGCAGGTTTCTGAGCAAGAGTGCAGAAGCACAGACGTGGCCACTTGAAGGTAGCTCAGAATCAGCAACTGTGGCTTCTGCCGTGTTCTGTTGGCCTGAGCAAGTCACAAGGCCAAGCAGTGAAGAAATGGACTCCAACCCTCTCATGAGAGAAGTTGCCAAGTCTTGTCCCATGAGGGTGAATATATCAAAGGCTAGAGAATCGGGGCCATTTTTATAGTCAATCTGCCTTAATAGGTGCTCACCATTATTAGCTGTGCAGGCAGCCAGGTGCATTTCAGAAACATAACTGTCTCCTGCTTCCTCTTGCCCTCCACAGTTTCTTGGAGTCACAGAGCTTTCCGCGTATTGCGAAGGCTACTTTCTCAAAAACATGATGGTCCTCATCGAAAACGAAGCGTTCAAGCAGCTCCTCTATGACAAAAATGGTGAAGGGACGGGCCAGGATGTGCTCCAGGACTTACAGAGGACGTTGGCCATCAGGATTCAGTCAATCCACTTGTCATCCTCCAAAGGTTCTGTTGTATGAAACATCCAGCGCAGGGAACAGTCCCCTGGGGACTTTCCAGTTCTGCTGCTGCACTGGCTTCACACAAACACATACAAAGTTCACCTGGCATCTGTTTTTGGCTAGGCCAAGGAGCTGCCTCTCCTGCCTGAGCTTTTCTTGAATAAGCAATTCCAGCTCCTGTGTGTTCCTATTGAGAAACAAAGGACATTCCACTGGTCTGCAGATCAGATCTGCAGTGGGGTCCAGGGTTTGAAGGTCAACATGGGACAGCCAAGCCAACCCCATCCGAAAGCACCCCTGGGGCACTTGAACGCCCGTTGCCGGGACCACTGTTAAATGGATGAATTGAGGAGTAAAGGTCATTCGGGTTGCAGGTGGACAGTTGGAGAACTGAACTGTTCCGACCCCAGAGAGTGTTGTGCTCACATCAAGGACCTTAGTAGCTACAGCTCAGCGAGAGTCAACCGTGGTAGCAAATTGGTGAGACTGTTACCAATAATGAAGAAATAATTTGGCAAATTTTTAGGGGTGGGAACTTTTTAAAATGTTCATAAAAAAAAAAACAAAAACAGGGCAGCCTTGTAGTTTAAAAATCTATTTCTAAAAGCGCAACAGTTCATTTTCAATTGAATCGTGTTTAGGGATCTGTGTTTTGAGTTTTGGTTTTTTAAAAAAAAAAAAAACAGTAAGTCGCAGGTCTATACCATATAAACATGCATCTGACAAGATACTGCTGATATTCTATACAAAGTGAAATAATAATCTTGCCTTAGTGATCATGGTTACACAAAAGAGGTGCACTGCCAATAATTATCTCTAACTCAATAGCTGAAAACAACTTGCATGCTAATTGTGATTTCGGGGTGACAGTAAAACAGCCCCACGTAACAAACATGCATCTGCATGGGCCCGAGCCAGTGAAACATTATGTTTGTGCTTCATTTTTGCCAAGGTAAAAACGTTTCATCACTTCTTGCTAAAAATCCATTCGGTGAAACTGTAACATATTCCTTTCCTTTAACAATGATTCTGGGATGCTTTAGCAGAAATGTGTTCATAGATGATGCTGATCAGGGGCGGGAGGGGCACGCACGTCCAAGAATTTACTATGAATCCCAAAGTTTTCTCTGTACTCTCAAAAGATGTTAATAGTTTGCTACTAGCCAGAGAATATGACTATGTTAGATTATTTTTAAAGATGAAATATGTATGATAGGAAGGATTCTTTCTGTATTCTGAGAATGTACAGTATAGGGTTATCTCTGATGAAAGTTCCTATCGACAGGGTTCCGTTTTCTCTGCCATATATTATAAGCAAAAGAGATTGGTGAAGTGCCACAATATTCCAAATAGTTTTTCAGTTGCTGCCTTTTTCTCTTGTCCTTTCCTTGGAAACCTAGATAGAAACAAGAATGACTTTTGCCCTTTGGGGTTGGCAAAGTTTCTTTGGTAACCCTATTTCCTAGCATGCCTTTGGGAAGTTGTGCACAGACCCCAGATTCTAAAAGAGCTGCTGTCATGCTCCCTGAGCCACTGTTCACAGGACTGAGGCCAGGTTACATGGGTGTGATCCCTGGAGCAGCTCCTGGGCCACATCTGCCTCCAACATCGGCTCTCACGTGATTTGGATACATGAGGCCTCTCTTCAACTTGGTCATTTGCAAACCACCGCAGGCCCTACAATCAAATGAAGAAGGGAGAAAAAAAGAAAGGAAAAAAACTGCCTGCAGAGGAGTCCAAGTTACAGATACACACAGCACGTGCGTGAGTCTCTGCTGCCTCCTGCCTCCTCTGTGTCCTCAGAAATGCTGCGTGATGTTCCCTTCACCACGACTGACTTCCCCCTGTGAATGTCTAGTGCTAGTTTGGGGCCTCTGGGCTTCGATTTGTACAGCGGCCAGTCCTGACAGGCTTCTGTTCTAGTTTGGTGTGCTTTCTCTGTCATTAAATGATTTTCCCAAGCCGTGCATCGTGTGTATGGTACGAGTGAGCTCTTTACCCAACAGGGGGAGCCTGAGAACTTCGTTCAGTTAAAAGATTGGAGAAGGTGGCCGTGCAGAAAAAGTCGAGGAAAACGGAGATACAAGGTAAAAGGTAGGGGCCGCCACCTGTCCACTCTGTCAACCAGGGGTTGGCTGTGCAGGCTCGAGTCCCCTGGGTCTGCATATACCTCTGGGTGCCACCCTTGGAGGACTTGACAGGTGTCACCACTTTGCCTAATGCAGAGAGCTAATTCGCCTGCAGAGAGTGGAGTTCTGGCTGCCATTTGTGTGCCACGATGAAGCTTTGTGGGGGTGGAAAGATGGAGAAAAACGAGTTCTGCCCACATGGTTTGGCTCCCATCAAGGGCCAGCATGACCTGATGCTTGTGGATGGTGGCGGCATTCTGGGGTGGGGGTCACAGCAGGGCAAGCGGCTCTCCCCTTGGGTATTGTCATCACTGAGGTCAAACCAAGCCCTCACCTGATCCACTCTGGCTCCTCGCCCGGCCTGGGCCCAGCTCAGGTCTGGGTGGAGGTGAATCCCCCTGGATCGTCCACAAGGACTACGGGAAGCTGGGGCGGGGAGACCTGGGCCAGTGAGGCCCGGTAGACAACTGACCTCACGAGCCCCTCCCCAGAATGCCCAGCCCTGCTTAGCAGCCAAGTTCCGTTTCTTCTTTAAGAAACAACCAAAGCATCCGTGTGCCAGGGGCCAGAACTCTGAGGCCGGGAGAACAGAAGGTCGATTTATTTTTGTGCATCCTGTGTAGCCTCAGGGTGAGTACACCGTTTGATTTATTCCTTTTGCAAAGATAAAGCGTATGCTGCCACGTTTGTCTTTTGCTTGTCGATGGGCAGCGTTGTCATTTGGTCTTCAGTGAAGCCTGTCGCATCTGAGGCCCTTAGCATCTTGGGGGGAGACAGGAGCCAGCCGCAAAGCTCCTTCTGCTTCCATTACAATGAGGAACTGGAAGGAGGGTGGTCGAGCAGCCGCTTGAATAAACACAAGGGCCTCGACTTGGCTTCTGCCCCCAATGCGCACACGTGTAATTCGTTTTCTCTGTACTGTATTTAAATGTCACCCATGCACCCAAAATGGGGGAACAAGGTGGGAGCGCCCATCATAGGAGGCAGAAGCTGGAAGACAGCGTAGGCATACCTCAGGGTCCAGTTAGAGGAAGGGCTTCTAAGATCTCCGCCCCTGAGAGTCTGTAGTTCTGGGATTCTGTTTCTCCTGCTTACGTTGTTTGTTCCTGTGAAGCCCGAGGCAAAAAGTGTTACTCCAGCCGGGCGTGGTCTCATCCAGGGTTGTGTTACCAAGGCTCCGTGGCTGAGCAGTGTTTCACTAACCTCAGGCAGCGTGCGCTAGCAGGATGGATAATCGGGTCAGCGTCCCAGACAGCAGTTTGAGAAAAACTTTTATTGCACCGGCCCTGGGTTCCCTGTCTTCTTCAAATTCAGTGCTCGCTCCCTCCTCCCCTCGCCTTGCCAGTCACTAGCTTGCGTCCCAGGTGGACAGGCACGGAAGTATCCGCTTCCCACCACTTCTGACTCCCTTTCCGACCAGCCATACCAGACACCCTTTCCAAGACCGTTTCCTGGGCTTCTTGGCGTGAGGGTTCAAGTCAGGGAGATGCTCACCACTGCCAGGCTTCAGGCTCCGATGCAAGTCTGGAAACTTTCACATAACCAAGCCAGTACAGCCCCTGACTGGAACCAAGATATTGGATGAGTCACTCCATCTAGTTTTTGTTCTTCTCTTTTGAAAAATTGGTTTCAGGGCACCTGGCTGGCTCAGTCAGTTAAGCGTTAAGCATCCAAGTCTTTCTTTCGGCTCAGGTCATGATCTCACAGTTCGTGAGTTCGAGCCCCATGTCGGGCTCAGTACTGAGCATGGATTCTGCTTGGGATTGTCTCTCCTTCTCTCTCTACCGCTCCACCCACATTTCTTTCTCTAAAATATTTAAAAAAGGGTCATTGGAAAGATTAAGCGAGACAGTGTGCACAGGTCCTACACAGTTAGTAGCAGAGGAAGTGATTCCCAAACTTCTCAAACTAAGCAGAGGGAAGGAGAAACTGATGATTCACACAAGGAAGGGAAGGTTAACAATTTTGCCCTTTGTTTCTAGAACTTTCTACTGTAGCCATTCTGCAGCAACCCACGGAGGTGTGTGATCTCTAGGGTTGTGCTACTTCGTCCAGGGGATATGGAGAAATTCCCCCCAAAACAGCTCGATTGCAATCCTACTTCCTAGCATGGTGCCTCACACAAAGTGAGTGATCAAGAAATGTTTAAGTCAATGGAAGCCAAGTTCAACTCGATTTCTTTCATATAAGTACTATAAATATTTCACACAAAATATTTTCATGTAAACACTAAATGTTAGTACTAAAAATACTTTCACGTTATTACTATATTTGTTAAAGATTAGGGTTGTGGGGATTCGCTCTCCTCAAACTCCTCATCTACTCAGAAACGTGAGACTCACATTTCTGTGACTCATATGGCATGAGTCCAAGGCTGTCCCACAAATGACCAAGCAGCGACAGACCCACTGGCCCAACTCTCAGTCCAGGGCTGGGGACCCTGGCTCTTTGAAGAGAAGGTAGGTAGCCACAAATCCCCAAAGGAAACCAATACCGAATGTCAACTCCAGAAAAATCTGGGGTTGCTGTCCTCATCAAACCAGCAGCCAGCCCACATCCTTTCCTGCCACTTGAGTGTGTGGACACTCCTCTCCTACCCTTCCACCCAGAAACCCCCCTGGTGAAACTTCATCCTCCCAACCTGGCCAATGCCTTGAATAAAGCAGCAGGTGCCTTCGGACAGGACCATTGGGAAGCTGGTACGATGCCTATTTTTTCACCCCCTTTAAAAATAACCCCGCAGATTTTAAACTTCCTGCTTGGTAGGAAAAAATAGAATTTGTACTCAGCAATCACGTTGCACATTAGTTCCCATTACTGATGAGGCAGTGGGATAACAAGTGCCCTATGAAAGGACGTGCCTCCAAGTTTAGCTCCGAATATGAAAAGACAATCTGTCTGCGTGAATAGGCAATTAAAAGAGATGCCCTGATGCCGTTGATGCGTTCTTTGGATGTTGCTGTTCAGAGTTAACCTCGGATGAGTTCTGAATTTTAATGCCACCTCGAACCTCTGGGATGAAGAGTTGCCGGGGGAGAGGGGGGGTGGTGGTATGAAGGGGCTCTGCACTGGGCAGCGGATACTGCCCTTGGTCCTGTTGCTGCCATTGGCTACTTGGTGACCTTGGACAGTCCTCTTCTCCACTCTGCACCTGTCTCTTCAACTGTAAATGAAAGTCTTTCCGAGCTGATGTTCTGTGAGCCTAGACTGGACATGTCACACTCTTCTTGCTACGCTCACGATCAGAACCTTGTGGTAACACCATTTAGGGTGATAAGACATTCCAGATGGCATCCAGGAAGACTTAGGAAAAGGGAGCTCAGTGTACAATGTCTTTGGGGGAAAAAAAAAAGCAAGAAACCCAGTAAAAGCCTTACGACAAGGCTCCAAGGATGTTTTATTACGAGGATGCATCTCACCAAATCATAGCCCCATGACCACCGTCTCCTTTTTGTTTTGTTCTTTTCACTTTTTGTTTTTAAATAATGACGGATTCACAGGAAGTTGCAAAGATAGTACAGAGAAGTCCTTGTACGCTTCACCCACTCCCCGTCAATGATTGCATCTTAAGGATCTCTAGTACAATATCAAAACCAGGAGCTTGACATTGGCAGCAATGCATGTGTCCAGTTCGATGCCATTCTATCACATGTATAAATCCATTTACCACCACCACAATCACTGTTCTACACCACAAAGGTGTTCCTGTGCTACCCCTTCCTAGTCACACCCACCCCCTTCCTGCTGTCATACAACCCAGCCCCTGGCAGCCACACAGATCTGAGCTCCACCTCTATAGTTCTGTCAATTTGAGAATGTCCTATAAATGGAACTGTAGAGTAAGTGGCTTTCTTCACTCAGCACAATGCCCTTGAGATCCGTCCAAGGATGCTGGTGCGTGTATCACTGGTCTGTTCCTTTTTATTGCTGAGTAGTATTCCCCAGTGTCTCCTCTCCTTTTAATGAAATGCATGTGCATGTCAGGAAGTATGGCAGTGAGACAGCTTGGCTCTGGCAGCTGATTCTCCACCCATAGCTCCCAGAAAACAGTGACGTCTCCTGAGAGCTGGACAGGACTTTCTCATCCTGCAGCATCCGGGTGCGACCGTTCTGTGCTGTTAGTCCAGCACTTCGGTGTCAGTGATGGATCATGGAGGACCACTGCTCTCACTTGGTCTAAATGGTCTTTCAGCTGTGCAGTGAAGTCCTTCTACCACTGACTGACTTTTCCAAACATCTCACGGATGGTGTAGGGAAGTGCTTCTCAGACTCACTCTATATTCGCATCATTGGGGATCTGGTTGAAATGCAGGTTCTGATTAAGTAGGGCTGGGTCAGGCTTGTGCTTCCACATTCCCAATAAGCATCTAGGCAGTGCTCATGATGCCCATCCAGGGACCACCCTTCCCATAGCAAAGGTGTCAAGGATGGAAGTCACAGATTCATCTCCAATCCTTTCTGCTGCCAGAATTCACCTGTGGCTCTCATCTTGTCACCTGCCTCTTTGGAATCTCAACCTTGTGGGTTGTTATGAGCCTTTCATCCCAGACCATGGAGACATTTTAGGAGTACATCTGGGGGGAGGGCACCTGGGTGACTCAGTCGGTTGAGCATCCGACTTCAGCTCAGGTCATGATCTCACAGTTCATGGATTCGAGCCCCCCATCAGGCTCTGTACTGACTGACAGCTTGGAGCCTGGAGCCTGCTTCGGATTCTGTCTCCCTCTCTCTCTGCCCCTCCCCTGCTCATGCTTGCTCTCTCTCACTCTCTTTCTCAAAAATAAACATGAAAAAACTTTTAAAATAAATAAGGAATACATCTGGGGAAATCATTTCAAGTTATATTTTCCTAGGTGGAGTGTTTATTATTCACACAAGCCTAAGGAATTATTCACACACTCCACCTTCACTTTTCCTGGTCTGCTTTTAGTCCAGATCAAATGTATTTATTTCACGGGTGTTTACTGATGGCCTAGCATACATGTGGGACCCGCCTCCCTGCTATGAATTAAAGCACCCAACCTCTCCCGCTTTGGTTTTCATTTTCCCTACTGTGTTGGCCAGAGAAGCAAAGAAGAAAACTCTTGTTTATTGTAAGACTGCTTTTACGAGACTTCTTTCTGCATTCCCAAAGGCCTCCTGAGAGTGGCAGGGACACACAGGAGGATCAAGAAGGGACAATCAAAGACAGCTGTCTCTTCCACCTTCACGAAAATTACCTTGATGGCGGAATGGGCTGAGTGAAGCATCTGGTTCGAAATGGCTGCTGGGTGACCTTGAGACTTGTCTGTCGTTTGCTGTGGGGAATGAGTGGGTGGCAAGAAGAAAGAGGGGCAGATTTTATCCATAATTACTCTTTCCTTGTCAAGGGAGTGACTGCATTTCCAGTACTTCAAAGGAGTCACCCTCACGCATTAAATATTGTTGGGGGACGTTCAGACATTGTTTTCTGTTGAACAAATAATAAGAAAATAATAAGAAAGTACATAAAGTCTTTTTTTCTAGAAATTCCTTAGACCAGGGGATGAATCTGTCTGTACTCCTGACATGTGAGGGTTTCAACTGACCAGGGAGTTTAATGAAAATCAGCTATGTGATATCATTGCTTACAAGAGCTCATTTAGCTATAGACTACATTAATAGGAGCATGATCACTAGAATAAGGAGGTGATGGTGCTCCTCTCTGCACTGCAGAGATCCCTCCTGGAGTGGTACATTCGGTTTAGGGTCTGTATGAGTCAGGGTTCCCAGCAGCAAGCAACTCTGGCTAATTTAAGAAGAAAGGGGATTTATTCAAAGATATTAGACAACTCATACAATTGTTGATGGGCTAGAGAAACCATGTTAAAGGCAGAGCTTTAGCTGGTTAAGCATCTGACTCTTGATTTCTGCTCAGGTCATGATCTCATGGTTCGTGAGATGGGGTCCTGATCAGGCTCCACGCTAACAGTGTGGAGCTTGCCTGGGATTCTCTCTCTCCCTCTCTTTCTGCCCCTCCCCCGCTCACGATTTCTTGATCTCTCTCTCAAAATAAAGAAACTTAAAAAAAAAAACTCAAATAAAGGCAGGGCTTTTAGGAGTAACTTATAAGCCATGACACAGGAAAGGCCTGATAAAGTCACTGCTGCCACCAAATGCTACGAAAGCAGAAATCCATGATGGCAGCTCCACAGTGACCAGGAACTTGATTCCCGTGACTGCTCCTGCCACAAGCACCAACACCATTCCTGCCTCAGGAATTCAACCTGCCACAAAGAGCGATGCCTCCACCTCCACTTGCACCACGAAGTGGAAGCTTCCATTCCTTCACCATGCCCTCTTCTCAGAGTTTCATTCCAGTACATCCGATTGACAGAACCTCAGTCACGTGACTGTGCTTAGCTGTGGGCATGGCTGGGGGCTTCAGTTTTTATTGTTGCATTAGGGAGACAGGACAAATACCACAGCATTCCTATGGAGAAAGAGGAGGGGTAGCCATGAACTCGATAGATGTCCCCTACACTTGATGAAGGTCACTGACGCATCAGAAGAAAATAACCAGAGAGGTTTTGTAGATAAGAATTAGCCTCACTCAGTATGGCTGCAGGAATTAGAGCTGTTCTAATGATGCACTCTTCAACGATTCAGATTTCATCAAAGCATAAATAAGAACGTTTAAAAGTCAGAGCAAAGCCTTCCAAAGATGACACAGGGGTAGTGAGTTCCCCACCACAGGAAGCATTCAATAAAAACACTGGCCAACCACTTGATAGAGATTCAAGCAATAAATGCGGGGGTGGGGGGTAGAATTTAAAGGTCCTTACAACTCAGATATTGTCATTATCAGTTCTCTCCCTCTGATATTAATCCATCTATTTGGCCTCAGAAAACCAATCAACCTTGATATAGAATTTGTGATGACCTCCTTACGTAGAATTTGTGATGACCTCCCTCCCTTCATTTTTTGCCAGTGCTGCATTTTATTAAAGCCTGCCACCCCATTTATCCTCATCATGTTAGTGAGGCAGCTGATCAATTCACTACTCTTATCGAATAGTAGGAAGAGAAATGGTCTACAAAACCTCACCAGCTGGGGGAGAGAAAAAGTAGCTAGGAGCAATTCAGTTACTGAAAAATGGGACTTCTTTTTATAAAGGCAAAAAAAAAATGGATTTCAGTAAAGCAATCAAGTTAGGGAAGGGCCATTTCTGACAGTAGAATGAAACCCAGGTATGTGAAATTGCACATGTCAACACTGCATCCGTTCTGCATTTTTTAAACCAGACTCGACAGAGAAAAACCATGAGTCGTGCACTAGTTTGGCCACAGGTGCCTGGTGAGTGAGCCCCTCCCTTCCAGCCTCCGTCTTCCCTCCTATAGAATGGGGATGTCACTGCGTTGCCACAGCAGGTGGGAGAGAGGAGGCGTGGTTGAAGCCACGTGAGAGGGAGGGCTGTGTCAAAACGCAGCACACCTTGTTCACCAGGCGGGGAGAAGCAGGAGGGAAGCTGGGTTTGCTCCTGCCCTGGGGCGACTGCCACCAGTCTCAAGGCTGATTGGCTTACCCCACCTCAGCCTTACCGGCAGCCTCAGGTCCCCGGAGGCCAGCAGAGGTTCTGTCAGCATCCTGCCCACGGCAGCCTAACAGCTCCCCTTCTACCACACTAGGGTCCAGTTTAATTCATGACACTCCCTTGACAGCCTCACTCCCTGCAGCCCCCAGGGACCCCAGCCCCTTTGTTCATCTCCTGCTCTGAGCTCTCCAGTAGGGAATTCTACTAGGTGACTGTCAGCCGGCTGCCACATCTCATCCCAGAGGCCATGGAAACAGTGCCGAGCATCACACCTCTGTGTGCTGCTTCGAGATGCTTCTCTGACTGAAATGTCATTTCCAGTCCGTCTTTTACATCGATGAGTGCAGAAATTGGCAGGGAAGAACAGGGTCGGCTTTAGAGAATGATATCTTGACAGATGAAGGCCCGCCACAGCTCAATCCTGTACATACCTGCTGTGGAAAGACACCCTGCAGTGTATACAAATAGGAAAACAAGTAAAATCCAACATTGCTCTGACTCGGACATCACAGTGAGAACTAACGTTTATTGAGCATCTATCATGTGGTAGCCACTGTACCCAGCGCTTTGTATGCATTATTATCTCCATCCTCTTCTATGATAGGGATTTGTATTCCCATTTTACAGATAGGGAAGCTGAGGTGCAGACGGCAAGGCAAAAAGTAAATGCAGTGCTGGGATTGAGTGCAGACTGTGTTAGCTTGACTAATGAGCAAGCTCTAATCCTTCACTGTCCTCTTTGTTTAAAATGCCTCCTTTTGGGACGCCTGGCTGGCTCCGTCCAAGGAGCATGTGAATCCTGATCTCAGGGTTGTGGGTTCGAATCCCACATTGGGTGTAGAGATTGCTTAAAAATAAAATCTGAAAAAGGAAGACAAGAATTTTAATTAAAAAAACAAATAAGATGCTTCCTTTCCAGGGAGGTGGGGGATGAAATGCTTTTCTCCTCTCTGCTGCTTTAAAAAAAAAAATGACCATTCAGACACATATTCAGAAGAGGAAGAAAAAGCTTTCCGGGCTCAGGGAAAGGTTAATCGTGCGCATCCGTGGTGAGCTGTTATGCCAAGGTCAGCTTCCTCCACCTGCAGTTTTGTGTGTGCGTGAGTTTTGTTTGGGCGAGACAGGGGTGTTGAGTGGTATAAAAGTTCAGTTCAAATGGGCCAATATTTAATGGGTCTTGACTGTCACTGGGGACAGAGGTAACTGGGTCCCTCGAGGTGCTCCCTGACACACATACACAGCCTGGGGACAGACTTGCTGCCAGGCCGACTCCTGGTGTGAAGTGACCACCACCCCTACCACCACCCCCACACCTCTTTGGTAGATGGGCCCTGATTGTCAAGGTCATGCTCAGTGAGGCCATGAGTCAGACAGGAGACACGTTTGGTCCATCGCGCCTCTGAGTCCACATGTTTCCTGTCTCAGGTTTTTCGCTTTTATGGGGCCAAGTTCCCACCAGCCTGGGTCCCTCAGTTTTGCTGATAAGTAGAGACAGCATCAGGGGGAAGTTTCCTAATGGCTGAGTTCGCCTGCAAACAGCAGCTCAGTGATGGGCATCACTGAACCAGGGACACACACACCTAGGGGGCATCTCCTGGCCTCCCAGATCTGTTCTCTGTTAACCCGGGATGCAGGCAGCAGTATTAACACAACCACAGGGAATAATCTCAGTGTGGGAGGTTTGGGTTTTAGTCCCTTGTTAGAGCTGAGAAGGACCTCAAACACTCAACAACTTCATAGAGCATTTTTTAAAATTTATTTATTTTGAGAGAGCACGCACGTGCTCACATGCATGTGAGCAGGGGAGGGGCAGAAAGAGGGAGAGAGAATCCCAAGCAAGCTCTGCCCTATCAGCACAGAGCCCTGCGCAGGGCTCGAACTCATGGACCATGAGATCATGACCTGAGCTGAAACCAAGAGTCGGATGTTTAACCAACTGAGCCACCCAGGTGCCCCCATCCAGCTTTTTAAAAGAGGAAAGGCCCCCAGAGCCTGCAAAGCGAGGCCTCCCTCATTCGCTCCTGAGGGGGAAGAAGGTGAACCCCATGGCCTCTGCCTGCAGTGCATGGACCCGGCTTCTTCTAGCGGCCTCCCCACAGAGGACAAGATGTTCGTTTGCTTTCTCCTGCCACGGTGCTAGAGAAACAAATTTCACTTTCAGCTACAACCTTCCAGAAGCACAAAAATAAGCCACCAGAAAGTCCTCAAGCTCAGGACCCTCAGTTTTTCCAGGGTTGTCGGGTTGTGTTTTCTTTAGTGAGCCAGTTTGAGCTGCAACCCGGTTCTGTTTGCTCCCATCTCAGACTATACACACAGCATCTTCACCTTCCGTGGGTATGTTCAAGGGAGCAGAGCACAGGAGCGGACTGAGAAAGCCCGGGACAGACCTGGGTTGTGTTTTGTTTTGTGTTCGTAAAACCATGAGATAGGTAGCTAGCTCTGGTGTCGTCGAGGCAGCGGGAAGTCAGGACATTGAACAACATACGGTCTGGGCCGTGGATTTGGAGGGTCGGCCGTGTGGCTTTTGGGAGCGCCAGACTTGAGGAAGACTGTCTGGCCTTGTTTAGAATCTGTCGTGTGGGGGTCACTTCCCTGCACCGATGTCACATACGCACGTGTTAAAGCCGAGTAGTAGGCAGCCGGTAGGTCGGATGGGACACGAACTGAGTTCTCTGATTGGGTAAAGTCCTTTAAACTGTCCAGCGAAGAGGGTACAGCCCAGCTGCTGCTCCTTCTGGGGCCTCTTCTATTTCAAAGAAGAGAAACAGCCCAGCAGAGACTTGAACCCTGGCTCAGGAACCAAGCGCCAGCCCCACGTCTCAGGGGCCCTCGCTGTTGTTGGCACCTGGGGGCAAGGCAGGTACTTTCTCTGCTCCACCGCCACTCCTCCATCCATGTAAGCATCCGTGGCCTTTCCTAAGAGACGTGCCCTGCTCCCTTGCTCCTCAAAGTGGGGATCACAGACAGCAGCATCGACCTCCTTGGGAGTTTGTTGGGAAGGGAGAATCTCACCCCCTCCCCCAGACCTCCTGCCCTGGAATCTGCATTTTAACCGGAGGCCCAGACAACTGCTGAGCACACGGAGGGTCTGAGAAAGGCTGTGACTGCCATAGGCCCTTCTGTCTCCTAAGGACACTGAAAACATGCCTGAAAAGAGGATCGGGACCCGGGGAGAAGCGGGGTGGGCTGTGGGGGAAGATCCTTAGGCTGTTTTGTGCATGAGGCCATAATGAGTCATTTGAAGACTGCCATGTTCTCTGAGAGTTTCAGAGACTCAATTGTGCATTCTTCTCCCGCCAACAATTTCTCCCGACTAGACGTGGGAGGTGTTTCTCCAGCTGCCAGTGAATGTCTAGTGAATTACCTTACTCTCTGCCGCTTCTTTCCTGCTGTCTCTCACCAGGGGGGACGTTGTGTCAAAAGCTTTGGAACAGTGTGCAGGCAATCCCTATTTCCAGCCACCTGTTTCTGCTGACAACTTTAGGAATTAGCTTCTTTATCAAGCACTAGATAAAAATCATTCTACTCTTTATCAAGCATTAGATAAAAGTCATTCCACTCTGGGGGAAAATGTTAACAGAAAGTTAACAGAAAGTTAAGGGCTGTTTGTAAAACCACATACACTCGGGTCTGGTGTGCCAAAAGCAGCTTGTGTCCCAAGTGGGACAGACAGGCCACGACGGGCAGGAATAGAGAAGAGGGTAGACAGCAAGAATTGTGAAGGCTTGAAAAACGATGTTTGAATGGTACACGGAGGGGATATGTGGCAATCTGAAATGGCTTTCTCAGAAATGTCTTTGAGAGCATGAAGGTTATAAGAAAAAACTGTGATGTTTACAGAGTGCCCCAAACTCCTAGGACTTCAGGCCTTAGGTTCTGTCTCTACATCCCTATTAATGAAACGTGACCTTTTCCTCCCAAGGAGACCAAGGCTTTGCCTACAATGCAACATAGAGAAGGAGAATTGATCAATTATCTAGATAATTCAAGGCCAACCTCCCACCTCAGCTACCTCTCTGTACACAAACCATCATCATGGGCTTCACCAAAAATATCTGACCAGGGGCACTAACCACATGACTGGGACTTGGTTTAGCAAGCCACCTGCCTTGTGCAGGGGGAGGGGGAAGGATTTTGCCCCCAGAGCCATTTAGCAGCGTCTGGAGACATTTGTAGTTGTCACAACCGAGGGAGAGAGATGCTACTGGCATCTAGTGGGCAGAGGCCGGGAAGCTGTTCAACATCCTACAATGCATAGAAGAAGCTCTGGCTCACAGAATTACCCTGTCCTGAGTGTCAGCAGGGCCAAGGCTGAGAAGCTCTGTTCTGGGGAGATGGGTTTGGGTCTCCAGTCACTGCTCAGCACGGTGGTTTGGAAGGAATTTGGGTCAGCATTTCTTCCCCGTAGTTTCCTGGATCACAAGAAAGTCAACACAGTCTCTAGGGATGAGCTCAGATTCTCCTCCTCCCGGAGCTAAGTCCAGCCGCATCCAGCTGGGTCATCACGGGCCTCCTCAGACAGCAGAGCCCGCTTTATATTTTCATCTTCCAGGGGATTTCCGAGATTTACTCTTTTGCCAGCCTTCCTACTTTGGCATAGAGCACGGCCTCTGGGAGGTCAAGAGAAACCCACCAAGGTCACGTCTATTTTGGAAGCTCCAGGTATAAAAATGAAGAAAGGCAAGAATAAGATTATAAAAATTTCAATTTGTTTTAAATATTTGCAAATGAGAAATTAATACTTCCACCCCCAAATAATGGAATCAATATATTTGTACAATATAACTGCAGTATCTATAAATTTCATATATTAATTCATAGTGCCCTACAGGCAGGGTGGTCCTGTAATGGGATTCAACCCGGAAAGGGCACAGTGAAAGCTTTCCTTTTTTCAGTCCCACCAGTGTGTCCCTGTGACTATGAACAGGGCTTACTTGGAATAATATTAAAGATCTAAACGTACAGCTATCTGAGGCTATGTCAGAAGGAGCAGCAAAAGTCCAAAGGCAAGGCATAGTAGTTAAAACACAGAAATACTTATATATTTTTATATATGTGTAACTATGTACTTATAGTTAAAACATACAAATACTTATTGGATGTTCTTGTCCTGGGTAGTATTCTGAGCGTGTGTGTGTGTGCATGATATAATATATATAATCTAAATATACATATACAGGGCACCTGGGTGGCTCAGTCGGTTGAGCGTCCGACTTTGGCTCAGGTCATGATCTCACAGTTCATGAGTTCAAGCCCCGCGTCGGGCTCTGTGCTGACAGCTCGGAGCCTGGAGCCTGCTTCAGAGTCTGTGTCTCCCTCTCTCTCTCTGCTCCTCCCCCACTCATGCTCTGTCTCTCTCTCAAAAAAAATAAATAAATAAACATTAAAAAAAATTTTTAAATATATATATACATACACACACGTATACGTGATCTCAATACTTTGTTGTTGTTAATCCCATTGGACAGATGGGAAAACCCAAATGGAGAGAAATGAAGCCATGCCCAAGGTCACATACCTTATAACTAGATATGTGAGTGGAATCGGTCATGTAAGTAAACTTAGGCAGTTGGACTCCAGAGACCACACCTGTAACTCTGTGGATATACAGCCTCTCAAAAAGAGACACAGGTTCAAGAAGATGTGTACATAGCACCATAAAAGGGCTTTAGAAAGCATCTAGAGGAGATGCAGTGCCAACAGGACAGGTGTTAGAGTCATATGGCTCTGAATTCAAATTCTGGTTTGGACCCTTCACTGTGAGTCCTGGGCTCCTTAATTTAAAGCCACTTTCCTCAGCTGCAGTGTAGTGTCCCCATATGTCCAATGAGACTGTGGTGGGATCTGTGCATTATCCCAGGAGCACAAGAGGCACACAGTGTTGTGATGATAAAACCGAAGCTCGGAGAGAGCAAGTGTGTTGCCCAAGGCCACACAGCAAAGTACTGACGGGCCTCTGAATACCTGGCCTAGTGTTCCTTACACATCAGCTGCTCTAAGCGACTTCATCTATCTGGCCCCCTCCATCCCCTAAGTGTCTTTCTCAAATCGCCCATTTCAGAGCTCCAGATAGGCTCCTCTCACCTGCAGGGCTATGCTGCCATACTTGGTGATCTGTGACAAACTGGATGAATGGGAGTAAGTAATCATAGAAGCTACACAGTTCAAAAAACGTGGGGAAAGGGGTGCCTGGGTGGTTCCGTTGGTTAAGCTCCCCACTCTCGATTTCGGCTCAAGTCATGATCACCTGTTTTGTGAGATCAAGCCCCAAGTCAAGCTCTATGCTGACAGCATGGAGCCTGCTTGGGATGCTCTCTCTCCCTCTCTCTCTGCCCACGCGCCCCCCCCCCCCACACACCGTGATTGCTCGCTCTCTCTCTCTCTCAAAATAAATAAATAAATAAGCATCAAAAAAAAAAAAAAAGTGGGGAAAAATGTTTAAATTCCAAGCATAATCCACTAGGTGGAGCCACACTGCTGCATTCAAGGAGGCCCAAACTTCTAGATAAGCGTGAATTTGGTACTTAAGTGAGGGACTGAGGTTTCACTCATTCGCTCAGTCATTCATTCATTCAGTAAATATCTACTAAGCACCTACTCTGTGTTACGCACGATGATACAACATAAACACTGTAGCTATGGACAGTGTAATTAGAACCTGACAATTTCTCTGCTTCTGTAATGAATCTCATAGCCAGGCAACAACTTGATCCTTCCATTCACTCCATTGTGATCAGGGGACCAGTGATGTCATTCTCCCACTTCTTCCTAAAATATTTATTTGGCACGGATTCTCCACCAGGCTCTGGGAACCGTAAGGGAGATCAGACACAGTCTAATGGAAGAGGCAGGCATGTGGCTACTGTGTGGTCAGCATGGCCTGTAGGATGACTGATACTTGCAAAGGCTGGCTGGAGGAGCCCAGAACTCATCTTCAACATCCTTTAAAATAAACTCATGTCCTTTCTCCTTGGGCATCCTGAAGGGGGAGATCAAAACCTTTGATCCTTTCTCTGCTTCTTGTCAATAACTGGCTCCAATTTGCTGTCCCCCTCCCTTCAGAAATCTCTGTTAGTGCCACCCAAGAGAGGCTTGAAATGGCAAGAATGAAACTGATTTCATTACAAGTGGATTACACGAAAGTGTGCACTCTTCCCTGGGCACACATTTCTGCCTCCCCTTCCAAGAGAGTCTGCATGGGTGTAGATGGAACCACATAGACCAATATTGAGAGGCCCGGGCTCTGAGCCCAACATGACGTGTGGTCGTGAATCAGTCACATCCTTTTTCTGGCCTCAGTCTTCTCATCTGCGGTAGCCTAAATATGGGCACCAGTTAATTACAGACCTTCCCAGCAGGAGATGGTGTCTTTCCCCACTTGCCTCGATCCCAGAGTCAGCCATCCTCCAATCCGCACCACCTCATCTCCCCTGGATTAGCCATAAGGAGCCTGCCAGTGGTTCTCCCGCAGTCACTCTGCCCCCCATATATGTGCATTTCACGCAGGAGATCAAATGACACGAAAACATAAGTCCTTCATCTGCCACATACCCCTAATCACCTTCCTTCCCACGAACTGCAAGATTGGGCACCGTCTGGCTCCCCGCCACCTCTCTGCTTGTCTTACCCTTGTTCACACTGTGCCAGCCTCAAGTCTGGGACTGTGACCTGAGGACCACACAGCTCGTCATCTCTAGAGAGACTGGAGCCGAAAATCAAGACAGAACCTGAGCCAGAAATCTTAGGAAGTTTCACTTCAAGATGAATACTGAAGTGGTACCCAGGAGCTAGGAGAGACAGGAAACTGTTCTTGGAACCTGGCAGAGAAAAGTTTTTCTAAGAGGAGGAGATGGGGGTGGCATGAAGGAGCAGAGAACTGCAGAAACGCTGTTTCTGGTGGAAGCTAAATGGTCAGAAACCTCAGCTGTTGCCCCGTAGCTAGATGGTGAACAGGTGAGTGAGTCCCCAGTCAGGTTGGTGTGACCACATTTGCTTGCACATCTTATTTGGTTTTCCCTGAACTTACAGGTCTGATCCTCTGTGAGAGTCTAAACTCCCGTGACACGTTCTCCTTCGTAGCTCCCTGTCTTCCTGAACAGAACTCTGCACAATGATGGCAGGGACAACGTTTGCTGAGTGTTGTGAGCCACAATCCTTCTCGCCAGCCACGCCTGGTAGCAGCACCCCAATTTTCTCCTAGGGCGTGCTCCCTTCCCCACCTTCACCCCTGTGCTCCACATAAGGGCCGATTCCCTCCCTGGCTCCAGAGCTGGACACATGGCTCAGAGCTAGCCAGGCAAAACATCCCATTCTCCTGACCACACTTACTGGTTCAGGAATGGGCAAGTGACCATTCCAGAACCGAGGAGACAAAGGAGACAGAGGTGGGGATAAAGACAAGTGCTCTTCTGCTAAGGCTGCAAGACATAAGGACACTGCAGGTTTTAAGGTGCTGAAGGCCTAGAATTAGCCAACACAGTGGAAGACGGAGACAGAAGATGAGAGAGATCAAGTCCTGCTGACATGGTTTAAGCCCCTGGATCCAGCTGAATCAGAAGCCATTTGTGTCACTGGATTCTTGAATTATATGAGCATATAATTTCCATTTCTTGCCTAAGACAATTAGAATTACTTGTCAGTTGCATCCAAAACAGTCCTGACGAATGAATGAATGAACGAGTAAATGAATCTACCAGAAAACTTTGGCACAGAGGAAAGATTCTGCGCTGGGAGCCAAGACAGTGTCTCGCCATTTACTGTGTGATGCTGGGAAAGTTGCCTGATAACTCTGGACTTCAGCTTAGAACTCTGAAACCATTAATTTATCCAACAAATATTCACTGGCATTAATTGTGCCAGACACCATGCTAGGTGTTGACTCTTCTGTGGTAAGTTTCCTGTTCTCATGAAAATGGAAATGAAGTTCACTCCTAGAAAAGAAAATTTACATTTTGCATACCTGACTTTGTAAAAATCTGTTTGTGGCACAAGTCTCTAGCACTTGGTAACTGGCAAGGGTTATTCTTTCCACTCCTCATCAGCTACTATCGTGGGGTGAGCTGGAGGAGGGGCGAGAAACAGGGCCTAGTACAATGGGGAGGAGGGTACCCAGACTTCACTTCCCTCCCAGAACTCACAGCCAATCGGATATAATGTTTATGAGCCTAATTACACATGGCACCAAGCTAGAGAGTGTACAAGAGCCTCGCTTGGGCCTGGGTCCGATCCTTTGGGACTTTTAGCTCTAAGAATAGTCAACATGCATTTTTTCTAGCCTCTGGCAAAGAGACTTTTTTGAGTTAAATATGCTCATCAGTGTTCCCAAGAATCAGGCTTAGAAACAGAGCTACTTAAGCTCCATTGCTTTCATTTCTTGTTACAAAGCATTAATGACAGGGCGCCTAGGTGGCTCAGTTGGTTAAGCATCCAACTCTTGATTTTGGCTCAGGTCACAAACATGAGATCAAGCCCCAAGATGGACTCTGTGCTGACAGTATGGAGCCTGCTTGGGACTCTCTCTCTCTCTCTCTGCCCCTCCCCGACTTGCTCACACACAAATGTGTTCCCTCTCTCTCTCTCTCTCTCTCTCTCAAAATAAATAAATAAACTTAAAAAAAAAAACCCAAAGAATTAATAATGCCAACCACAGTTGGATTATTTTTGAAGGGAATTCACAACTTGGGTTGAAGTGGCAGAATGTCAGGCTTAAATAAGCCCAGTATATGAGTGTAAGCTTAGCAGGCCAAAAATAACCCGAGACCTAGTCCACCTTCTGTGATTTAATTTGCTCATTTGCTTAACAAATATTTACCAAGTGCCCACTCGGCACCAAACACCATCATACAGCAGCAGCTGGCTCCTAAGAGGGCAGCCCCCAGAGGGAATAGATCCAGAAGCAAATATTCAAACATAAACCCATTCCTTGTATTCCCATGCACACACCTGACTGAGCCCAACCAAGTGTTAATAAATCAGCCTTTACTAATAAATCAGTGCATGTGCCCTATCCTAAATATAGCACAGGTTCTTGCCTGTTTGTTATTATTGCTGCATTTAAAAAACCTCAAAATTTAGTGGTTTGGTACTTGATGCCATGGAATAGTACACTTAAAAAAGGTTAAAATGGTATTTTACCATAATAAAAAACCTAGGGAAAGATAAAAAAAAAACTTAACACTTTGAAACAACTATTTAAGCTCACAGATTCTGGGGGTCAGAACTTTGGGTGGGGCCCAGTGGGGCCAGCTGATTTCTGCTCCGTGGTGTCTGGGTCTCAGCTAGGAAAACTTGAAGGCTGTGGGTGAATCAGTGGCTGGGTGCTGGCATCATCTGAAGGCTCTGACATTTACATGTCTGGGTTGACTCAAAAACTAGGGACTGGCTATTGGAGCACCCAAATATGGCCTCTTCATCTGTGGCTTTCTCACAGCATAGTGGCCTCAGGGTAGTGAAACTTTTTATAGGATAGCTCAGAGCACCTAACATGAGTATTTCCAAAAAAGGGAGGAAGGAAAGGCAAAACCTGTATCCCATTTATGGCCTAACCTTGGACATGTCACTACCGTCATACTCTATTGCTCAAAGCAACCATAAAACTACCCAGATTCAAGGTTAGGAGGTGGGTAAGAATTAGACTCCGTGTTTTGTTGGGGGACTATCCAAATGACGTTGTAGGAAAACACGTGTGAAGGAAGATACTGTTGCATCCATTTCTGGAAAAATACAATCTGCCAAATCACCTTTTTTAAATGGGTCAAAAGCAAAGAAATCACAGAAGAATCAGTTCAGAGAAATAGCAGTGGAAGAGGCCTTAATGAATACATAGTCTGAGAAATGAAGTCCTGAGAGGATCTCTCCTCAGGCTGGTAGAGCACCCAGGGCATTGGGCTGAGTGGAGAGAGATGGTCCTGTCTAGTTGCAATTCTATCAATTCTATCAATTCCCAACTGTGTGTAATCTCAGGCTAGTAAGGCTTTTCACCCCTGAGAACTCTAACTTCCTCATCTTTAAAATGGAGGTAATTCTTGATCATGTTTCATCAGTGTTGTTGTGAGAACCAAGTAAACTATTTTATGTGAAGACAAGTAGGTTGCAAAAATGCCCACAAATTGACCCCCAGGTGGACAGCCCACTTTAGCAATGCAACAGGTGAAGGCCATGTATTTCCGTTTATCTTTGCCACCTCTCTCTCCAATTGCAGCCCCTCTCCTGGTTTTGCTTGCCCATCTCAGAGATAGGAGCGGCAGATGGAAGCTCACAGAGGGCAAATGACCTAAACAGAGTCACACAGCCCACAAAGGTCAAAACCCAGATTGTTCTGGGATGCGAAGACTTGCCATCCTACAGTGCCACAGCCCCTGACATTTTCTACAACAGGTGACTCTGACTTTAGCTGAGAAGCATGACACAGATTACAGCAAGTTTCTAGAGTCACACAGTTACAGGAGGGTGGGACAAAATGCTGGTCCTCGTCTCATGGAGCCGAAGAATGAATCTCCCGGACAACAGAGTGAGCAAAGCGATGAGTTTATTGAGGGAAAGTATGAAGCTCTAGAGTGAGAGCCCAAGTAGGGTACCAAGTAGGTAGCCACAGAGGATTTCTGTTCCTGACTCTATGGGGACCTTATCAGAAAGTTTGTGAGACTCCATGCATGGTGGGTCTGGAATACTTTTACCCTTTTTTGCCCCCAAACCCCGCTTCTTCAGCCTCCCGCTTGCAGCTGCAGCCTGCCTCCCTGAAGATCCCTGATATCGCCCAGCCTAATGTTAACCCTTTCCCCACCCAACACTGCCTGGGTTTATACTCTAACTACATCAGCTATGTGACCTTAGGAAAGATCATTAATTCTCCCCCATGTGTAAAGTGGGAATAAGACTTCCCACATGGGGCTAAGTAAGCAAATTAACAGAAGGCTTTTAAAAAGTGCCTTGCACATAACAAGCGTTTTATGTTTGCCGTTGCTACAACCACTACTGTGTACTTAAGTATATAATAAGTGCTAAATGTTTTAAGCTGAGGAAGTAACACCCAAGAATGTGGTGAGATGTAATGGCGGAAGTATCTCCTTGAAATGACAAATCCGTTTTGGAGAAAGATTTAAAAGAAGAAAACCACAAACTTCTACCATTTGTCAGCTTTAAGACTATGGAACTTCAGGCAAAATAAAGACCTATGAAAATCCGCCTCTGACCCCTACAGTTCCAGTTTTATTTATTGCCTCCATGAAGCCTGCAGAGACCGTCCCACGCGGAACAGTCCTAAAAAGCCCATTCAGGTCACACAGCGCGACCCACCCACGTGGAGTCCCCTCCCGGCTGCTTCCGCTTCCACCCCTTTCCGCGCCCCTTTCCCATTCGGCGCCCTGGAATGACGTCAGAAGTGGGCGCGGACTCGCGGAAACCAGAGCCCGCGCGTGCGCCGTGCGCAGGCAGCGCACCCGGGCTTGTGCGCTGAGCGTGCCGGCTGGGAGTCGGCGGGAGTCCCAGTGCTGCTGGGGGGGGGAGTCTGTAGCGTGAGGTGCCCTTGAGCTGAAGACCATGAACCGCAGCCGCCAGGTGACGTGCGTGGCCTGGGTCCGCTGCGGCGTGGCCAAAGAGACTCCGGACAAGGTGAGGCCTGGTCGCTGGAAGGTAGGGGGAGCGGCCTCTTCGCAGCATCCTCCGTCAGCCCCGCCTGGAGAACCGGGACCCTCTACATGCGGACTTGGCCTGGCTGCTGTGACTGGACGGGGTGCGGCCGGCTTTGGCCTGATTGTCGTGAGGAGGCCTGAGGCTCCCCAGGCCTGGAAGTTGGGGGCCGCGCCCCCTCACGGTCCCCTCCCCCGAGTCCAGCCCCACCCCCGAATTGGCCGGCACGTGGACCTCTTCGGTGGGAGGAGGGCGGGGTATTCCTCAGAGTGGGAAATCTCCCCAAAGCCTTCTTGACAGCACCCTGGCTTCGCGCACACCCCAGTGCGTTTTCAGGCATAACGGGAAGAGGGAGCACGTGTGTGAAACCACTTTCCACTCCTGCGTTCGGAGGAGTGAGTGGGGATGAGAGGTGTAGGGTAGGAAAACTGGTGTGGAGACCATGATGCCGTGAGGCCCGGAGTTGAATGAGGAATTTCCTGCAGCGATCCAAGTGAGATGTTGTTGCGGCAGTGGGGGATGAGAGGTAAACGTGACACATTATGAAGGAAAAACCTACAGAAGTTACAGAATGAGTCTGTAGTAGAGGTATGACTTAAGTTGTTCAACTGATACTGACAGGTGCTTTCTGCGTTTTGGGCATTGTTCAGGGTCTGGAGATAGGCATAAACAAAACAGAAAGATTCCCGTCCTTTATGGAGTTGACAAGTGCATGTATGTCAGTGGGAGTAAAGGAAGGGGCGGGGCGTTGGATTGAATGTAATTGGGCCCGTGATGACCAGAGATGAGAAGTGATAGGAATATAAGTGGCTGGGACGTCAAATTAACAGGAATGAGGGATTGGAATAGTCCCCGGGAGGTGTAAATTCCACTAAGGCACAGACTTGCTTGTTTTATTCGCCAGTGTTTGGCTCCAGTGGATATTTATAACGGGTCCAGAAAATGATCTCATTAGAAGTTATTGAGGGAGGTAATAGTTGTTAGTAAAAAGGGATATATAGGCTTTTAAAGGCTATACGAGTTCCAAACATGTCAACATACTGGAACCACTTGGGGGCGCTTCAAAAAATACTGATGCCTAAGATGTCTGGCTGGCTCAATTGGTGGAGCATGCGACTCTTGATCTCAGGGTCATGAGTTCAAGCGCCCCCCACCCCCTATTGGGCATAGAGCTTACTTAAAAAATGCTGATGCCTGTGCCCCACTCCCAAATACGTGATGTAATTGGTTTGGAGTGTTAAAAGATTTCCCCCATGTGATTCTAATTGCCAACATGCTTGGGAACTGCTTGAAGAGTTTATAGGAAGAAGAGGTGAGTTTATGCTACAAAATCCCAGAGAAACCCAGATCAATGAGAATAATTAGAAAAATAAGTATCTTAAAAAGGGGGGGCAGTGCCTGGGTGTCTCAGTCCGTTAAGAGTCTGACTTCAGCTCAGGTCATGATTTCACGGTCCATGAGTTTTTGAGCCCGTCGTCGGGCTCTGTGCTGACAGCTCAGAGCCTGGAGCCTGCTTCGGATTCTGCGTCTCCTCTCTCTCTGCCCCTCCCCCACTAACACTCTGTCTCTCAAAAATAAATCGTTAAAAAAAAAAAAAAAGAAAAAGAATTATCTTTTAGTTAAACTTAAAAACCCTTAGTTTCTGGAACAATGGAATGTCACCCTCGAGGATTTCCATATTACTAGAGGTGGTTTAGTGCAAACTGAGTGGGTGACTGATTCATAGTCTTTTATCAAGGATCCCTACCATAAGCTGAACATTGAACTATATGCATAAACACACAATGACAAGTTGGTTTCTGTCTTCAGGGAGCTTACAGTTTAGCACTGATGGGGTGTTTTATTTTATTTTAATTTTTTTTCAACGTTTATTCATTTTTGGGACAGAGAGAGACAGAGCATGAATGCGGGAGGGGGCAGAGAGAGAGGGAGACACAGAATCGGAAACAGGCTCCAGGCTCTGAGCCATCAGCCCAGAGCCTGATGCGGGGCTCGAACTCACGGACTGCGAGATCGTGACCTGGCTGAAGTCGGACGCTTAACCGACTGCGCCACCCAGGCGCCCCGAGATGGGGTGTTTTGAAAGGTACTGAAGCACTGATTAGGCGAAAGACTGCAGTTTTGAAGAGAATGATTCCAATTTTGTACAGGATCTCCCAAGTGGAGAGGGTCTTAAAGGCAGCTAGAAAGACGGAACTGGAGTGTGGGGCTAGAGAAGGGGGAGTTTGGGGTAAACCATTTGTAAGTGGTAGTTTTAGTCTTCAGAATGAATGAGCTTCACAAGAAAGCAACAGCATGATGAGTGAATCGTTGGCAGTGAGAACCAGAAAACGAGCAGGGGAGCAAGGCAAGGATGGTTTGTTTAGGAATACCCACAGGGAAAATGAGAAGTAACCAAGAAGAAAACAGAATAATTAAAAGAAATGAGATGGGCTATCATAGAAGTCAGTTTATGCAAGTCAGTCTTTTTTAGAAAGTCTGGGAAGAGGTAGACTGAGCATAATTTTTTTAACAGTTTGAGGTAGGAAAGGATGTAATTACATAAAGACATGTGAGAACTCCCATTTACAGTGAATTTAGAGAGTCTAGATTGAAGTTTAATTCTTGATGTCTTTTGAAGTTATATTTTACATTAGTTTGCAAACTTCTTTGTAATTCAGAGATTTAGAATGATTTCCTTAGCCATGTCTCAATGAAATGTTTGCTCTCTTACAGGTAGAGCTTAGTAAAGAAGAAGTAAAACGTCTCATTGCTGAAGCAAAGGAAAAATTACAGTAAGTTTAAGATTGTTGATAATCTGGGGCGCCTGGGTGGCTCAGTCGGTTAAGCGTCCGACTTCGGCTCAGGTCATGATCTCACGGTTCGTGAGTTCGAGCCCCGCGTCGGGCTCTGTGCTGACAGCTCGGAGCCTGGAGCCTGCTTCGGATTCTGTGTCTCCTTCTCTCTCTGCCCCTCCTCAACTTGTGCTCTGTCTCTCTATGTCTCTCAAAAAATAAAAAAATAAAAAGATTGTTGATAATCTACTTTAGGTAGACTTTAAAGTCTAGGTGAAGTGGAAGTCTTAAACAGTGATGACAGGTGGTCTTGTTATTGAATGGTACCATTTGGGTGATTTCTTTATCTTTTTGTTCCCTTGGCATAGAGAAGAAGGTGGCAGTGATGAAGAGGAGACAGGCGATCCTTCGGAAGATGGCATGCAGAGTGCACGTACCCAGGCACGACCAAGGGAACCCCTGGAAGATGGTGACCCAGAGGACGACAGGACGTTGGATGATGATGAACTGGCCGAGTATGACCTAGATAAATACGATGAGGAAGGTGACCCAGGTTAGAATTCACTCACTTCTTCTGGTTTTTAATCACAAGCTTCGTGTATTAGATCATGCTTCTAGTGTTGCAGACTTTTACTGTGAGATTTCGTTGTCCTTTATGCCAGTTAAATAATCTGGCTCAAGGCTCGGAAAGATCATGTGTTTCCCAAACTAGTTTAGAAGATAAGTTAACCCACTAATTTAAAATCTAAAAAAAACACAGTATCATATATTTTATTGTAAGTAGTGAATATAACCTGTAACTTGGGTTGGGGGATGGGCAAAATGGGTGAAGGGGAGTGGGAGATACAGGCTTCCAGTTATGGAATGAATAAGTCATGGGGAGGGGGATGAAAGTTACAGCATAGGGAATATAGTCGCAGGTACTATAATAGCATTGTATGCTGACCATCAGTAGCTACACTTGTGAGCATGGCATGACGTATAAGAGATGGGAAATCCCTGTGTTGTACACCTGAACCTAATGTAATACTGTGTTTCCACTATACCTGAATGAGAAAAAAAATTTTTTAATCTGTAACTCGTTTCTCTTTGTGTTAATGAGAGAGGAGTTATTACCCCCCTTTTACAGAGAAAACTGAGGCTTACACAGATGAAGTAACATTACCAGTGTGACACAGCTGCTGAACAGTGGAGCTGAGGGTTGAACATTCTCTTGCTCTAAAGCCTTTATTCTCTCCGTGTACTTCATTAGATGCAGAGAATAGTGTTTTCCTTCGGACTCGGGGTTGTGGGCCCCTAACCTTGCTCCCATCCTGCTAGGACAGAGTGCCATGGGAATACAAAGAAAGGAAGAGCTAACCCAACCTGCAGAAATGGCATTCAGAAACTGCTTCCTCATTATCCCCACACTATGTGGACTGTTGGCTCTTTCTCATCCAGTTGAAATTCCCATGTCTGTTGCCGGTCAAATGTTCAAGACTGAATCGTCCTGTTCCTTAAAGTAGCTTCCCCCAGCAATTAGAGTATCTTTCTTCTCCTGAGTTTTCCATTATTTGGGGTGTACTCTGTGTCACCCTTGCAGATAATGCCATAAGAGAATGCCAGTTGGAAGTACGTTTAGTGGAAAAGGCACAGTAGTGGTTCTTTCAGAGTCATATGGCAAATTAGCATATCAGCAGTTCTCAGATATCTTGCAATAAAGAAGCCCATTTAACTTTGTGAAACTCATCATTTTTTAAATTTGATTTGGCCAGGCCACCCTTATTTGTATCAGTTCTAGTGTTTTAGGGTAATTTTATCTCCACATTTTCAAGGCCACCTCTCTGTAGCACTTTTTAATAATGACTACAAGGAGCAAGTTAGAGAATCTGAGCAGAGTTGTAATATTTTCTAAGAGAGGGCTTCACAGTTTAATTCTTTTATTGGAACATTGTGAATACCAAGACTATCAGATACGCAGTCCAAGATCACATATAAATGGCTTTTAAATTCCTGTTGATTACTCAGTATTTCCTTTCCCGACTAGGGATGATCCAGTTAGTTATGAAATAGACAGTTGGAGTTTAGTCTAAATATTGGATACTGTAGGAAAATGCTTTCATCAAAATGACTTACTCGTTTCAATTTATGAATTTTTACAGATACTGAAACTCTTGGTGAGTCTCTTTTGGGTCTTACAGTCTATGGAAGTAATGATCAAGATCCTTATGTTACTCTGAAGGATACGGTAAATACTTACATGGCTTTTCTAATTATGCTTCTTAGTAAGTCTTTGGGAACCTTACCAAATATATGCTTCTAGTTAATGACTTTTCTTCCCACTTAGGAACAATATGAACGTGAAGATTTCTTGATCAAGCCCAGTGACAATCTCATAGTCTGTGGCAGAGCTGAACAAGACCAGTGCAATTTAGAGGTGCATGGTAAGTGGGGGACATCGCTTGCAGAAAGGTCCTCTAAGATTAAAATAATCACTATAATAGTTGCTATTATGAGTTTTTAGGTGCCAGGTCCTGCTAGATTTCGTTTCAGTTACGTGGTTAATTACATATAGTCTACAGAAATTCTGGTCATTGTGCCTGGGCGTGTGTGGTCTGGTCTGTCACTTTGGTATCTGGCTTTATTTATGGAAATAGGTCTCCTGGAAGGTGCTAATGGGGTTTTTAAATCTTTTATCTGAACATTTTTGCCAGTTTTTCACTCACCCCGCCCCCCCCCCCCCCCACTGGAGAAAACCTAGAAGTAAAACAGAATGAAAATGTAGGAAACAATTATAGTCTCATTACCCTATGGTAACTTGTTGCCCTGGTTTTTTACTGCATTCTCTTTTTTGGGTATTTTCTCTCTATGTGGTAAAGATTACCTTCAAAAGACAGGTTTTTATCCTACTTTCCACAGTCAATTCAAATATTTCCCTTTTGGCAAAACATTTTATTTCTTCACAATAATTCAGTGCTAAGGTCTCCATTCCTCTGGTCACCGTTCCCAGTTCAAGGAATGTTTGTACCACTGCCAGAGGTGAATGTTTTGAATCTGAAGTAGGCACTGACTTGAATTTTTCATTTTCATTTGGATTTTTGTATCAGATGTATTTAATGTTGATATTTATTCAACATTAAATAACTGTTTTCTAAAAAATAGACCTTCAAGATGTCTACAATATTCTGCCTTTAGATTTTCCCTTTTGCTTTTCTTGCCCCTTTTCCCGTGCACACATCCTCAGACATGTCTGTCCTTCTCCAACAGTCTTTTATTCATCTGTCTTTAAAATTCGAAGCTCTACAGATATTATTAGGCGAAGGCCTTTTATTATAGGAAACATAGCTGCATTGCTCAAAAATTAAAATCTTTAGGGCACCTGGGTGGCTCAGTTGGTTAAGCATCCAACTCTTGGTTTCAGCTCAGGTCGTGATCTCATGGTTCCTGAGTTCAAGCCCCACCTCAGGGTCTGCACTGACAGTACAGAGCTGGCTTGGAATTCTCTCTCTCTCTCTCTCTGCCCTTCCATCTCTCTCTCTCTCTCTCTCTCTCTCTCTAAATACACACACACACACACTAACTTTAAAAAAATTAGGGGTGCCTGAGTGGCTCAGTCAGTTATGTGTCTGACTTGGTTTCGGCTCGGGCCGTGGTCTCACGGTTTGTGAGTCCAAGCCCCACATTGGGTTCTGTGCTGATGGCGCAGAGCCTGCTTGGGATTCTCTCTCCTCTCTTTGACCCTCCCCCACTTGAACGCACATGCTCTCCCTCACTCTCTGTCTCTCAAAAATAAACATTTTAAAATATATATATTTTTTTAAAATTAAGATCTTTATGTTTAATGTTTTTTGACATCTTCTAGGTTACTTTGTCACTTATTCGATTTCGTAGCTTGGATTTCTGGAACTCTTTAAGGCTGCCTGCAGGAAGCCTGTAGATTAAGCCATTTTAATCCCATAGCCCATTGTGGATCTATTTATAAAATGTAAAGGCTTTAAATAGCAGATACCTCAGTGTGAAGTTATTCTTCTAATGATCTTTGATCTTTATGTATTTCAAATGAAAACCATGTTGGTGAAATTTTTAAAAGACCATTTTTTTTTTTAATGTTGGCTCTGCAGCTATATCTCGCCATCTCTCTCTCTCTCTTTTTAAGACCAATTCTAATTTCAGAAAATTGAAACTGTTTGCATTTGCCATCGATTTTTTTATACATTCTGTGAGAGCTTACTGGAGTCATTCCTTTGAATTTAGTATCAGGAGTTAAGTTAAATAAAGCAGTTGTGTTCCCTCTTCCTTCTAAGCTAGGTCAATAAGGATATATTTTATTTGGATTTGGTTGGAGATCCAAATTATTCAGCATATCTCTAATCAAGAATGAGTTCAAGGGGCGCCTGAGTGGCTCAGTCGGTTAAGTGTCCAGCTTTGGCTTAGGTCATGATCTCGTGGTTCGTGAGTTGGAGCCCCACAGTGGGCTCTCTGCCATCAGTGCAGAGCCTGCTTCAGATCCTCTCTGTCCCCTTCTCTCTCCGCACCTCCCCTGCTCATGCACATGTGCTCTCTTTCTCTCAAAAATAAACATTAAAAAAAAAAAGAATTCAAAATTGCACTCTAAAGCTGATCTGAATGTTGATTTGACATGGTTAAAAGAAGATTGTTTTGAAGCATCCTTATCCTTTTTATCTAAAATGTGGGGCGCCTGGGTGGCGCAGTCGGTTAAGCGTCCGACTTCAGCCAGGTCACGATCTCGCGGTCCGTGAGTTCGAGCCCCGCGTCGGGCTCTGGGAGCCTGGAGCCTGCTTCCGATTCTGTGTCTCCCTCTCTCTCTGCCCCTCCCCCGTTCATGCTCTGTCTCTCTCTGTCCCAAAAATAATTAAAGTTGAAAAAAATAAATAAATAAATAAATAAATAAATAAATAAATAAATAAATAAATAAAAATAAAAATAAAAATAAAATGTAAGCTGAGTACATTGACCATAGTTGAGATTCTTGCAGGATCACAAGCTTATCATTTTGAACATATATCTCAATGTGAAGTCATATGGAAGTCACATGACATGGAATCTGCTGATCCCAGGATCTATCCCAGATGCAGAAGTTTGAGGACTTTTTTCTTTTTTAATTTAAATTCCAGTTAATATACAGTATAATATTAGTTTCAGGTATACAATATAGTGATTCAACGCTTCCATATAATACCTGGTGCTCATCACCACAAGTGAACTCTTTAATCCCCATCACCTATTTTACCCTTTCTCCCCACCCCCCCTCCCCTCTGCTAACCATCACTTTGTTCTCTGTAGTTAAGAGTCTTGGTTTGTCTCTCTTTTTTCTCTGTTGCTCATTTGTTTTGTTTCTTAAATTCCACGTATGAGTGAAGTCATACAGTATTTTCTTTCTCCATCTGACATATTTCATTTAGCATGATGCTGTCTAGCTCCATCCATGTCACTGCAAATGGCAAGATTTCATTCTTTTTTGTGGTGGGGTAATGTTCTATTGTGTGTCACACTCTACATCTTTTGGGTTTTTTAAGTTTATTTTGAGCGAGGGAGGGGCAGAGAGAGGGAGAGAGAGAATCCCAAGCAGGCTCCGCGCTATCAACACAGCCCTCTGCGGGGACTCAGTCTCACAAAACGTGAGATCATGAGTTGAAATCAAGAGTCAGACTCTCAACCGACTGAGCCACTGAGGTGCCCCTATACCATATCTTTTTTATCCATTCATCAGTCAGTGGACACTTGAGCCGTTTACATAATTTGGCTATCGTAGATAATGCTGCTATAAACAAGAGGTGTTATAAATAATAAGAATTCACCATAGCTGCACTTTCAGTTTCATGGAGGAAGACTTTATTAATTATAAGGAAAAGGAAGTATAAGTAAACAAGAGGGAGAGAATTACAGTAAACAAAGAGGGAGAGGTATAGAGAACAGAGAAGGCTTAATACATCAAGTCGGGTACTTATAATAGCCAACCTTCTGGCTGGGGAAGCCCAGCAGCGAACAGCCTGGTTGGAGTCCCAATTGAGGTTCCTGGGCAGAGTGTCCCCCAGGTGAGATTTCCAACTAGCTGCTCCCTAGGGGCAATATATATATATATATATATATATATATATATATATATATATACACACACACACACACACACACACACACACATATACACACATATATATATGTGTGTGTGTGCGTATATATATATATATGTGTGTGTGTGTGTGTGTGTGTGTATATGTATATATATACCACTCGGGTGTGATTTATGTTTAGTCATTAAGTTTGCCTAAGTGCAGTCCCAAGTAAGCTGTTTTTTCCTGTTTCTCTTACGGTATCAACAATCTTAGGAGCCCGGGTGTCTGCATATTCCTCTTCCCTCCCTGATCCATTCCAGGGGGACAGGCTGGTCTGGCTCAGGGAAGAATGTGAGGCACGTTAACCCCTCTTAGTGTCAGGAACAGAAGGGCCAGTTTTGATCCTGAGGCCAGATACAGCGTGTAAGCCAACTAAGCTCCCATGATTGTGTATGTGCGGCTCCAGGCAGAAATGCATAAGTCACACAACATCTGTACAGAACACCAGGGTGCATGTATGTATCACTTTGTATTAGTATTTTTGTTTTCTTTGGGTAAATACCTGGTAGTACGATTGCTGGATCATAGTAGGGTGACTCTATTTTTAACTTTTTGAGGAACCTCCACACTGTTTTCCATAGTGGCCGCACCAGTTTGCATTTCCACCAACAGTGCAAGAGGTTCTCCTTTCTCCACATCCTCGCCAGTACCTGTTGTTTCTTACATCATTGTTTAGCCATTCTTACAGGTGTGAGGTGATACCTCATTGTAGTTTTGATTTGCATTTCCTTGATGATCAGTGATGTTGAACATCGTTCCATGGGTCTGTTGGTCATCTGGATGTCTTTGGAAAAACATCTGTTCATCTCTTCTGCCCATTTTTAATTTGGATTATTTGCTTTTTGGTGTTGAGTTTTATAAGTTCTTTATATATTTTGGATACTAACCCTTTATCAGATACACCATTTGCAAATACCCTCTCTCATTCTGTAGGTTGCTTTGTAGTTTGTTTTTTTTGTTTGTTTTTTTAGAGAGGGCAAGAGCGGGGAGAGGGTAAGAGAGAGAGAATCTTAAGCAGCCTCCACTCTTAGTGCGGAGTCCAACACGGGGCTCAATCCCACAATCCTGGGATTATGACCTGAGCCAGAATCAAGAGTTGGATGCTCAACCAACTGAGCCACCCAGGTGCCCCTGCTTTTTAGTTTTGTTGATTATTTCCTTTGCTGTGCAGAAGCTTTTTATTTTGATGTAGTCCCAGTAGTTTATTTTTGGTTTTGTTTCCCTTGCCTCTGGAGACATACCTGGAAAGTGGTCTGAGGAATCTTTTTAAAAAATCCTTGGCCTCTCTTAATAATGCTTCTTTCTAATAAAAAGCATATTTGGAGGAATTTCTGATTGGGTTCTATTTTATCAGTGTTTCATTATATAATTTTTGAAAGACTTTTTAGTCACTGATTTTAACAGTATTTTTTGCTCCTTAACAATATAACTGCAAATGATAAGGAGCTGATTCTTTTAGTTGTCCGATTCTAATAGTAGTCTCAAGAGCTTTATTTACATTGTTGGTCTCTAAATATTAAAGAAGCAATTTAAAAAATAAAAGTAATTTTCGACAAGCTTTGAGATTTCTAAGTACGAGTTCTTTCTCTCCAGTATTATTTTCTGTTTCTTCTTATAAGCAGATAGACCTCTAAAAGATCGTAATGAAGTACTCCCTACGGAGCCCTTATGAGTGTTTTCTGTAGCGGGCAGACCGGAAGGTAGGACCGTGTGAACAGTGCGCATGCAGAGTGCTCAGGCAGATGTCCATTCTCTGTCCTTGCTCCTGGCTCCTTGGAGCGCACCAGATGACAGGAATATATGAGATTTGCACAAGTTTTGCTGAGCAGTAACAACTTTGGAGGCTCCTTTTAATGCCATCAAATGTGTCTCACTTTAAGCCCATGGCTCTGGTAGGTTTAATAGGGAGAGTCTGTTCTTTTCAGTGGGATGTGATTTCTTATTCTCATGCAATAAAGTCTTATCCCAATATTTTCAGTTTATAATCAGGAAGAAGATTCTTTTTATGTGCATCATGATATACTGCTGTCTGCATACCCTCTAAGCGTGGAATGGCTGAATTTTGATCCTAGCCCAGATGATTCTACAGGTAACTAGAACAACTCAGATGGCTCAGTGTTCCTGTATGTGATTCCATAGCATAAGTCATGTCTCCTGTGTGAATGTTTTCACAGTTGATGATTTTTTATGAAGTTAATGTTACTTTATGAAGTTACATAGTTCTTAAAACACAATCACTTAGTTGTTTTGAGTCTGCATGTGTCTGGATGTCAGATAAAAAAGAGGTGGCTGCTCCACTGAGGGCAGAAGAACAGGGCCTGACAGCATTAGCCTCTGTAGAACTGGGTGAAGTTTAAAAAAAAAAAAAAAAAAAAAGCCCAGCATAAAATAGCATGAAGTGTCCAGGAGTTTAATGGCGTGACTGTTTTTTTTTTTGAAAAATTTTTTTCAACGTTTATTTATTTTTGGGACAGAGAGAGACAGAGCGTGAACGGGGGAGGGGCAGAGAGAGAGGGAGACACAGAATCGGAAACAGGCTCCAGGCTCTGAGCCATCAGCCCAGAGCCTGACGCGGGGCTCGAACTCCCGGACCGTGAGATCGTGACCTGGCTGAAGTCGGACGCTTAACCGACTGCGCCACCCAGGCGCCCCGTGGCGTGACTGTTTTCAGAAAACATCAAGTAAAACCAAAATGAAGAGAGAATTAGGTTCTCATGTTGGTGTTTTTGGCCACAGCTGCACATTACTAGTTGCACCCCCTTCTCCCTAAGAAAGGTGAAATCTGGTAATACTCCTACCTTACATCTTGTTGGCCAAGCTTATTCACATTTGTGATCTGATTAGATCTTCCTCCTCACAACACGGGTGGAGGTGGCAGAGGGTTTTTGTTCTCCTGACTTAAGTGAGGACCCTGGGCCAAGAGACTGAGCCCTCGTTATTCAAATTATTGTCTAAGGACCAGCAGCACAGTATTGACATCACCTGGGAACTGGTCAGAAATGCAGACCTAGGGCCCCTGCTCAAGAATTTCTGAAACAGAATATGGATTTTAACAATATTCAGGTGGTAACACATGCATATGGAAGTCTGAGAGAAACCACTCTGAGCCGTTACTCAGTCTGCAGTACAGTATTTTTAATTATTTAAATCAAACACCTCGTTTCCTCCTGTAGGAAATTACATTGCTGTGGGAAATATGACTCCTGTTATTGAAGTGTGGGACCTTGATATAGTGGACTCTTTAGAGCCAGTCTTCACACTTGGAAGTAAACTGTCAAAAAAGAAGAAAAAGAAAGGAAAGAAGGTAAACAAGTTAATTACTTAAAACTCCAATGACAGAGATAAATTTACTGGTTGGGGGGACAAAGAGAGCATACACTTTTTCAGGTAGATACTTTGGTGGAACAGGACAGATAGTTATGAAGTTACTGTAGTTTCTGGTTTCAAAAAGCCCGTCCAAGGAAAAACTGATCTCTGATTCCACAGAACTTCCATTGGTACATTATACATCCTTACACAAAACAGTTTACTTACTCTTTGGTTATGATCCTTTTTGATAGGTGGTAACTATTCATGCTAATATGCTGGTTTTGAACTTTTGAAAAATTTCTATTTAGCCTTTAGTATGTTGAATTCCAAATACCCATGGTGTTAATTCCTGTAGCTTTGAAAACTTGACTTTGGGGGTGGGGGGTGATATTTATAGAACTGTACCACCTAGATTAAGAACGACTACAGTTTCTCTTCTGTAAGGAGTATTTATCATGGGTCTCTAATAGGAAGACAAGGTATTTCTCTATCTAGGTCTTCAAGCAAGTTTGCTTAAGATGGAACAATAACCTTAAGATTGAAAGAATCTTTCAAATTAACCCATCAATTACAGGGGGCACTTTAATACAAAAAGTAACTAAACAATTATTACAGAGTTCCTCAGCAGAGGGGCATACCGATGCTGTCCTGGACCTTTCTTGGAATAAGCTGATCAGGTAAAAAGCAATAACATTTGGAGGATTGTTAGAGACTGTAACCACTGTCCTCACCTCATGCCTACACCTGTCTCTGTGTTGTGCGTTGGGGGTCTCTGTGTCCATGTCTTCTTTCCCTTTCCTGCAGTATGTCCACTTGAAGGCAAGAGCTCTGTTGTCTGTATCCTTGCGGCCCCCACACCACCTGCCAGCTCTACGCTTGGTGGGCGTTCGGGCTCGTTACATACGTGGCGAGCAGGTGCCCTCTCCAACACCACTGGAAAAATTGTGTGTGTTGCGGCACCCACGGTGCCAAACTGTATCTCTTCCTGGGAGACGTTGCCCTCACTTCATTTAGTTTTCACAAAATCTCACCCACATTTGTTAAAATTTATGTAATTGTGGTAAAATATACATAGTGTTTACCATTTTTAACTATGTTTTAAGTGTATGGTTTATTGTTATGCAGCCATCATCGTCATCCAACTCCAGAACTTTTTTCGTCTTCCGAAACAGAAGCTATGTGCCCTTGAAACCAGCTCTCCATTCTGGCCACCCCCAAGCCCTACGACCCACCACTCTACTGTGTGTCTCTGAATTGACTCCTCCGATTACCTCATACGGGTGGAATCCCGGTACCTGCCCTTTTGTGACTGGCTTCTTTCACTTAGTGTGAGGTCATCCATGTTGTAGCATGTGGCCAGCTTTCCCTCCTCTTTAAGGCTGAATGATACTCCATTGTACATATAGCCCACATTTTGTTTGTCCATAAATCTGTCCATGGACACTTGGGTTGCTTCTACCTCCTGGCTGTTGTGAATAATGCTGCTGTTTTGCACATTGGTGTAAATAACATGGGTGTACCAATATGTGTTTTCAGTCCCAGATTTCAATTCTTTTGAGTATATACCCAAAAGTGAAATTGCTGGATCATGTGACAATTCTGTTTACCTTTTTGAGGACCACTCTTCAAGTGCTTATTGGCCACTTGTATATTTTTGGAGAGATGCTGACTCAAGTCCTTTGCCCCATTTTTGAATTGAGTTGTTAGGGTTTTTTTTTATTGAGTTGTAATTCTTTATTCTGGATAGAATCCCTCATCAGATTTACGATTTGCAAGTATTTCCCCCCATCTGGTGGATTGCCTTTAACTCCTTTGATAGTGTTCTTTGATGCACAGAAGTTTTTAATTTTGATGTAGTCCATTTATTTTTACTTTTGTTGCCTGTGCATTTAGTGTTCTATCCAAGAAGTCTTTGCCAAATCCTTGTCATGAAGCTTTTCCCTTAAAAGTTTTACAGTCTTGGGCGCCTGGGTGGCTCAGTCCATTAAGCATCTGACTTCGGCTCAGGTCATGATCTCACGGTTCACGAGTTCGAGCCCTGGGTCAGGCCCTTTGCTGACAGCTCAGAGCCTGGAGCCTGTTTCGGATTCTGTGTCTCCCTCTCTTTCTGCCCCTCCCCCACTCATTCATTTTTCTCTCTCTCTCTCTCAAAAATAAATAAAAACGTTAAAAATTAAAAAAAAAAGTTTTACAGTCTTAGCTCTTGGGTTTAGGTGTCTGACCCATTTTGAGTTAATTGTTACATATGGTTTAAGGTAAGAGTTCCACTTCTTTTGCATGTTTCATCTGCATATCCTTTATATTCATCCTTAACAGTTACCCCAAAAGACCATTTTCCTAATAGCATAGTCGGCTTGAGGGGCTACTAAGGCAAAGAAGGTAAGCATTAGGTTGAGGGGTAAAAACAAACTGGGTTGTCCGAGGCACATTTTCTTAGCATTTCTATTACACAGGATACTTTGGAATTGTGAGCATTCTGGGGAGGATCCCAGCGTGCTAGCTTACCAAGGGACATCTGCATCTCGTTTGTGTTCGGACCTCTTTAGAGTTAGAACCTTTTGGTGAAATGGACCCAAGAAAGTTATGTAGGTTAGTATCTCCCAAACTTAACCTGCCAGTCAGAATCTTCTGGGTGACCCTTTAAGGTACCAGTTTCTAGGCTCTCATCCTCTCAAGATTGAGTCAGATCTGGAGCAAGGGACCAAAAATCTGTTGTGCTTTGTTTTATTTTGTTTCTGAAAGCTTCTCCAGGCTTTGTCTAAATTGGGCCTGTTCCTGATGAATGGGCAGATAAATAAGAGATCGAATATGAGTGTACCGTGCTTTGAGGAACCTGCTCATTTACAGATCTGAGCTGTCACAGTAATTACAAAAACTAAATTTTTATTATATAGCAGCTGTTACTTTGGGTAACTGGAAGTTTGTTCTGATGGAACAGCCCCTCATCATCAAGCTGATTCCACAGTCCCTGTCCCCAGCCACGGTGGCTCCCTTTTCCCGCTCACATTCTGCCAGCGCCCCTGCTCCTGTCCCGCCCCGTCTGCGCTCACGTCTCCCTCACTGCAGTGCCTCATGTGTCTTCATCCCAAAACTCTTCTGCTTTCTCCATCTTATTTTAGACCTGGGTCTTCCTTTACCCTTTCTTTACCAAAAAGGTGCAGAATGCTTTTAAATACTTTCCATCTTCTGGTGCATAGGGTTTGGGATCATGGTGAAGAACAACGTGCTGATGTTGTCTTTGTTGGAGACCTTGGTTTCTCCTAAAATGCTCCCAGTGACCAAATGCATGTTCTCTGCTCGTACTCTTATTGAAGAGTGCTCTTCTTGGGAATGGGTAGCAATTGGGAGTTTTGTGGGGGTGTTTATTTTTAAGCCTCATACAAGAAGAATTTTAATGTGGAAGGAATCTCAGATGTTTGAGAAAGGACTGGGATGAGAAACAAATGTACCGTAAAATTCTTAACTTTCTGCTGTTGGCAATCATTGAATATAAATAAAATATTGGGAATTTAACATTTAGTCTGTGACATGCCAAGGACTTAAAACATTAATGGCTTGTTTATGGGACTTAATGTTAGAAGGTTTGAAATTCATTGAGTAGGGGAAAAAGCTAACATGATCTGAATACACATGATCATCTTAAAGAGAACCCTACCCGTGTCACTCAAATGGGAGTAATAAAACTGAAAGCAGTTTGTATAATGGAAATACTTCTTGAGGAAATAATATCCAAAAATGAACCCATTGACATTTTAACAGCATACTAGTTTTCTGAACAAATACTACTATCACTAATGACTTGATTCTGTATCAAGCCATGTCAGACTAGATATTGAAGAATGAGCTTTCAATTTCAGGAATATCTATATTTTTACAAGGAGAAAAGGCAGGCAACTAACATCAGGGGCCTACTGTATTCTGGTCATTCAGCCATGTGCTTGAATAGTAATAACTTTAAATTGATTGTAGCATTCTCATTGGTAGGCAAGGGGGTGTGACTGACTTTTAAGTCTTTAGCTAAGTCTTATAGCTAATAAATGGCAGCACCAGAAATCCGTCTCAGGTTTCCTGGGCTCCAAGCCTGTGTTCACTTGTAGAACTACATTATTAGTGCTTGATCCCTAAGAGATAGGCAAATTGGTTTTTCCTATTAATAGCATTTAATGCTTTTTTTTGTAAAAAAAAAAAAAAAAAAAAGTTGTATAAATTTACATGTCCTAAAATTCACTCTTTAAAGTGTGCAATTCAGTGATTTGGAGTATATTCCCAAAGTTGTACAATGATCACCACTGTCTAATTCCCTAACATTTTTATCCAAAAAGCAATCCAAACCATTAACAGTCATTCCTCATTCTCTTGTCCTTCCAGCCCCTGGCAACCACTGATCTTTCTGTCTCTATGGATTTGACTGTTCTGGACATTCCTAGAAATGGAATCATACCATATGTGGCCTTCTGGGTCTGGATTCTGTTACTTTGTATAATCTGTTCAAGGTCCATCCTATTGTAGCATTTATCAGTACATCATTCCTTTTTATTGCTGAATAATATTCTCCTGTGTGGATATACCGTATTTTGTGTATCCATTCACCACTTAATAGACATTGGTTTGTATTTGCCCTTTGCCTATTATGAATAATGCTACTGTAAACATTCATGAACAGATTTTTGCACAGACCTGTGTTTTCATTTTCTAGGATATATACCTAATTGCTAGGACATATGGTAATGTGTGTACCGTTTACATTCCCACCAGCAAGGTAGCAAATTTTTCTGTTTTATGGCACTTCTTGTTTGTCTTTCTCGTTATAGTCATCCTGTGAGTATGATGGTATCCCATGTTTTCACTTCCCTAGTGAACAACTTTTCACATGCTCACCGGCTATATAGATCTTTCGAGAAATGTCTGTTCATATTCTTTGCCCATATTCCAATTGTGTTATTTGTCTTCTATTTAGTTGAGAGTTCTTTATATTTTCTAGAATCAAGTCCTTTATTATCAGATATATGATTTACAAATATTTTCTCCCATTCTGTGGATTGTCTTTTCAATTTCTTGATGGTATCATTTGCAATACAAAAGTTTTTCATGTTGATGATGTTTCATTTATTTATACCTTTTGTTGCTTAGGCTTTTTGTGTCATATCTGAGAAACCATTCCCTAACCCAGGGTGCAAAGATTTATACCTCTTTTCTTCTGAGAGTTCTATAGTTTTAGCTCTTACATTGGCAGGTCCATGATCTCTTCTGAGTACAGTGTGAGATAGGGGTCTAACTTCATTCTTTTGTGTGGGGATATCCAGTTGTCCCTGAACTATTTGTTGAAAATACTGTTCTTTTCCCCATTGACCAGTGAATGATACGAACCTTCTTGTCAGAAACAAATGACCATAAGTTTGAGGGTTTATTCTTCATTCTATTCTGTTCACCTGTGTGTCTGTCCTTAAGCCAGTAGCACATTGTTAGGATTATTGTGGCTTTTCAGTCCATTTTGAAATCCAAACTGTGAGCTTATTAATTTTGCTCTTCTTTTCCAAGGTCATTTTGGCTATTCTGAGTCCCTTGCATTTTCATATGAATTGAAAAACCAGCTTGTTCATTTTCTGCCAAAAAAAAAAAAAAAAAAGTTTGCAGGGATTTTGAAAGGGATTAATTGAACCTAGATCAGTGTGTAGATGGCAGAATTTCTGTCTTAGCAACATTGTCTTCCAATCCATGAACATGGGATATCTTTCCATTCATCTAGATACTCTTTCTTTCAGTAATCTTTAGTTTTTTAAATTTGAATTCTTTTTAAAATGTATTCTTAAGTGTTTCATTCCCTTTGTCGTTATTGAAAATGGGATTCTTACATTTAGTGCTCTTGACTTTAAAAAAAGATTACCTGATTTTTCTCCTCCCTTTCTCAGAAACGTGTTGGCAAGTGCATCAGCTGACAACACTGTAATTCTGTGGGATATGTCCTTGGGGAAACCAGCAGCTAGCCTTGCCGTACACACAGACAAGGTATGGTGATTGAGTGGATAAAATGGATTCTAAAAAAATCTGGGACACATATTGGCTACAAATAATCCCAAACATTTATGTATGGCTTTTTGTGAATTACAGAATGCTTTGACATACTGTCTTAGTGGATCCTCACAGAGCCCCGTGTGATATAATTAATTACCCACCTTAGAGATGCAGACATGAAGACAAAAAGATGAAGTGACTGGAAACACTAGTACATTATAGCATGTTTACCGAGACCCTAAAAAGAGACAGGGGTGTCAGTCACCAGATGAGGTTAAAGAATGTAACAGATGTGTTACTGCAGAACTCGGGGATCTAATGTGCTGGTGTACATTGTGGGGCTTCCGGAGTGTGTGGAGTTGTCCAGGTAAGCTTGGCCACTCCCTGTTTTGTTCTGCACATATTTAGCATTTGAGGGACATGTGCATTCTGTGAAACACAACTTGAGAAATGCTGCATTATGTCTTTTAAGTGACTGCTTTTATTTGAAAATGTGTTTTGTCCTTTTGACTATGTAGTACGTTTGTTTCTTTAAATAGTACTACGTTTCAAAGGAAAAACTTATGGAAACATTGCCAAATTGATTCTGTTGAGTATTAAGCAGTTTTACCAAAACCAAACAAACATAGATCTGTTTTTATGTTTCCTTCTTTTAGGTCCAGACTCTGCAGTTTCATCCATTTGAAGCACAGACTCTGATTTCTGGATCCTATGATAAGTAAGAAAACACTGCAGGAGTTATCCCTGTTGTTTATATCCTCTTGATATGATTTAAAAAGTATCACTTGATGCTCAGAATATATTACTGAGTGTTTAAACTTTTATTAATACTTAGTTTTCCCTTTCAACTTTGGTTCTTTCAGTCTGCATGGGAATGTGTTTTTGTCATAATAATGTAGTTCCTAACTAGCAGCTACTTTGATTTTTAGAGGGTGTATGAGTTAGCCATTGCTACGAAACAAGCTATCCCAAAATTCAGTGACTTAAAATAATAAACATGTATTTCCTATACCACTGCAACATTGAGCTAATCTAGGCTAGATTCAATCGGAGGTCTGCTAATCTTGGCTTGTTTTGGTAGGGCCATGAAGATTCATCTCTCCTTGTGTTTCACATCCTCGTGGGACCAGTGAGCCAGCCCACACATGTTCTCAGGCTGAGGTCAGAAGCTTAAGCAGGGATACCAGGCCTCTTGAGACCTAGGCTCAGAACTAGTATACTTCTAGTATACTAGTATACTTTCTTGGCCGAATGAGATCACATGGAGCAGGAAATGAACTCTGCCTTTATGGAAGGATTCCAACATTATTGACCGAGGGCATGGATTTAGGGAGAGGTGAAGAGTTAGACCCATTACAGTCCATCACAGAGGGTTTCTAGTCATGTGTCTGCATCTTTTTATGGATTGGGTCTGAAGGTAGAGATAGCTAATAGAAGCAGAAACCAATTAGCAGTCTTTGATTCCTCCTTCTTTTTTTTTTTAATCTATTTTGAGAGCGTGCGAGCGAGCCCAAGCAAGTGTACTTGGGGAAGGAGCAGAGAGAGAGGCAGAGAGATAATCCCAAGCAGGTTCCACACTATCAGCGTGAAGCCCGACGTGGGGCTCATACCCACAAACCAAGAGATCATGACCTGAGTCAAAGTCAGATGCTTAACTGACTAAGCCACCCAGGAGCCCCAGGGTCCTTATTTTTTTGAAGAGTGATAGGTTTATATTTTTTGGTTGGGATTCATTCAGAATCACAAAGGTGTATCCATTAGCTTCCCCCAGCACAGAAACCTACTTGTAGAGAGTAAATGTAGCTCAAACATGGGTTATCTGGCTCTGAGCACTGCTGGGAAAGGGGAAATTAAGAAGTTGTCCTGTCTTCTGCAGATAGGATTCATCTTGTAAGTGGAGAGTTCAGCCTGGAGACAGTTAAGGCTACTGTGATATCCAGAGCCCACCAATGCCTTCAAGGGACAGAACCAGAGTCTGCCAGTTAGTGAAAATCAATTCCTCTTTTCTGCTTTTAGAACCTTAAAACTGTCTGTAAATAATTGGATCTCGAGTTCGCAGGGTTGTTTTATTACCATTTCATTATAAATAAACATACAACATATAGAAGAATTGAACTCTTAAAACCCTGACTTTGCTTGTCTGTGTTCAGGTCAGTGGCTTTGTATGACTGCCGAAGTCCAGATGAAAGCCATCGGATGTGGCGTTTCAGTGGGCAGATTGAGAGAGTGACTTGGAATCACTTTTCACCTTGTCATTTTTTGGTAAGACTACATACTACTGTTTTGCTTATCCAGGTTGCTAATGACTTATTTTTTAAGTTTATTATTTAGAGAGAGAGAGACTATGGGGGGAGGGGCAGAAAGAGAGAGAGGGAGGGAGGGAGAATCCCAAGCAGGCTCCACACTGCCAGCACAGAGCCTAATGCAATGCAGGGCTTGAACTCAAGAACCTTGAGATTATGACCTAAGTGGAAACCAAGAGTCGGACGCTCGACTGACTGAGCCACGTAGGCTAGGCGCCCTAGTAACGACTCATTTTAATTCCACTGTAGAGAGAATTTCTGAAAAGCTTTTTCTGTTGTTTTGTTTTCTTGAGTAGGCTCCGTGTCCAACATGGGGCTTGACCTCATAACCCTGAGATCAAGAGTTGGCATGCTCTGCCCGCTCAGCCTGCCCTGTTTTTCTGTATTAATCTTGTGAAGTATTTAGATCTAAAGATAAAAATAATAACATTCCACTGACATTTCAATCCATGGAGAAATAACATCCCAGCTTTCATCCAGAAGATTAAAGAAAGTGTGGCACATCCATATAGTTCCTAACTTTCGTAAAGTACATATCTAGTGCTTTATAAATGAGAGAACCGCTTTCTTAAATATGTGGACAGTTTTAATAAGGTTCCTGAAACAGTGATTCTGAGAACATTTAATCTCAAAGGTGCTCAGAGGTGCAGTGTCGCTCCCAGCTGTTACCTGAAGCCAGACTCCACTTAACTGTGATTGGGAGTGAGGTCCCAGTTGTATTTGAATGCCGTATTGTACGTTGGCTCTCGACACTCCACACATTTCCTGAGATTATTTGCTGACAAGTTGTCATTGGTACTAAAATCACAAATATTTAGGAAGATGGGAAGGGATTACAATAAAATGGTGTAACCACCCTCCCACGCCTCCCAAGGATGAGACTTCTGTCCTCTTCTGTTTTTGTCCCCTTCCGCAGCCCTGGCTTCAAGACTGAGTCACTTGTCCTTTTTTTCTCCTTTTCCTCTAATGGCTCTTTTGCCCTCAGCCCATATATAGGCTCAAGTCTCTCCCATCCTTGACTAGGTCTGTCTCTACCTAGTCTGTCCCTTTCTTGGAAGTGTAACAACCCCCTGCTGCCTTCCAGTCCTTAGCAGATTAAATAAACCTTTCCACCAAAATGTTGACACCATTCATAACTTTTCTTCAGAAACACAATTTCCTTGGCTCCTCTGACCTTTGTTATGCCCTCCTCCCTCTGATTCTTCTGTGAGTTCCTCCTCAACATGTACCTTAAATGACTGTGCCCCCACCCCCCACCCCAGGCCTCTGTTCTCTTGGATCTCACCTCTGCTTCCACATCTCTAACTGTAGTCCATATCATGACCAGCACTTTGTCCTCATACCCAACTGCAGAGTTGTCTAAGAGGTGGATTAGTTCACGTAGGAACAAATTCAGCTTGTCCACAAGTAAATTTTGTAGTAAGCTCCTCAGGTAATAGCTGGGTTTCATTGTAACTTACATTGTTTACCCATTGCTAAGTTTTATTGCCATGTAGCATGATCTTGCCCATCTTCTACTCTTTCCAGGCCAGCACAGATGACGGCTTTGTGTATAATTTGGATGCACGTTCAGATAAGCCAGTTTTTACACTCAATGCACACAATGATGAAATCTCCGGTGAGCAAGAATAGTGTTTCATTTCTTGTAACTTAATGATAAATCTTTATGTCAGAGTCTGAACTGATCTTTTATCTTCCTTCAGGTCTTGATCTAAGTAGTCAAATCAAGGGCTGTCTTGTGACAGCATCAGCAGACAAATATGTGAAAATCTGGGACATATTAGGAGACAGGCCAAGTCTGGTTCACTCTAGAGACATGAAAATGGTAAGACTCTCTCTGGGCATTTTTTCTGCTTTTGACCTGTATTGTCATCTTTCCCTAGGAATCACTGCATTAAAGAATGTGGATTTGTTGGGAAGTTAATTTTGAGCTTAGTTCAATTTGGTGCCAGGTTTATGACTTAATCTTTGATTTCCCCTATCTGGCTCCTTTCCCACCTGACATGATTAACAGTTGCTTGGTAAGAAGAGTGGAAAGAGGCTTGTCTGGGACTCCAGTGGAATGGCCACGGTTTTTTTTTTTTTTTAACTCTAAATTGAGGACCATCCCAGGAAAGCTTGGACCATTAAGGCATTGCAGCTATTAGGGTCAGCTTATTTAAGCACTGCCTCTTTGCATAACTAGTTTTGACTACACTGAAATTGATTAGCATGTAGTAGGAAAAATTCAGAAATAACCAGAATTCACTTAGCAAATATTTAAATGCCAGGCACTGAGTTATATAATTGCATATGTAGATGTTTACAAATGTATGTGAGAAGGTAGGTTACAGACACAATTACATGGTACTATCCCATGCTTATATTTAAATGCTTAAGTCCTTACGAGACCTTGTCCCAAAACATGATGGTGATTATCTTAGTGATTTTTATACTTTTTCGTCTTTATATTTTCCATAATGTATATGCATTACCTAGTAATAAAGGTAAAAAAATTAGAAGTTTAAAAAATGATTCATTGGTGACTCATGGTAACATCGTTGCTTAAAAGGGAAAATAAAGTTTCTGGGAATACTGAGATTAGAGACCTGAGTGGTCAGAGTGCACATATCCTCACAGAACAACCGTATCATGCCGAACTTGTCTGGCTTCATTTTGTAATATTCCTTCCACCTTGACTCTGAACTACTTCATAGGCTTAAAAGAGATACCGGTGAATTGGTTCTCTGTTACTATTCAGATAGGTTCATATAGATAGGAACAGGGCTTTACATTGGGGTTTTTTGGAAAGACTGAAATCATTAACCTTCTGTTTTCTTCTTCCCAGGGAGTTCTCTTCTGTTCTTCCTGTTGCCCTGATTTGCCATTTATTTATGCTTTTGGAGGTCAGAAGGAAGGACTTCGGGTCTGGGATATAAGCACAGTCTCATCAGGTAAGAATCTTAATTTCCTTTTTCTGAACGAGTTCTCTGTGGGCTAACACAGAGTGTGTGGCTCAAGTATATTCGGTAGATCCAGTGTTCATCCTGTAATATAGTCTGCTTGGGAAATAGTCAAGATCACATTTAATTTGGAGATGTTCATATTCACAAATAAATTTGTCTTCATAATTTAAATGTAAACTGCTTTAAAAATATTTTATGACGAAATTTGAATTTCTAGAAAAGCTGGAAGGAAATGTAACATGGTCTCAAAGAACAGCCCTCCCCTTCCCAGTGTGAATCATCTGCCTTTTCTCAACTACTTCGTACAAAGTCCTGCCTTCCTCAAGAGACCACTCACCTCCCTTCAGGGGAACCTGGCTGCTTATTTATTATTTGGAGTTAATCTGGTTTGTCCTATAAACACAGAAGACATAGCTCCACTGATTCCTGAATCTTCCATGTAGAGAAAAGGTCCTAAATCCATAAAAAGTTCTCTGCTGGTTATGATACAGAGAAAGATGAAAGAAGAGACACTTTATCAAGGTGGATTACATAATCCAGGACAAGACAAAACACAGAATAAATGGTAGACCGATCTAAAACACAATTAACATCATTCAGAATGTTACCTTGGACTTCTTGGTAATTTCATTTCCCATTTATAAAGCATTAAATATATTTTCATAAACTAATTTCCACACTAGGGCAGAGAATCATACTGTTCATCTCTACATCTCTATTTTATATTATAGGTTCTTAATCTTCTGATCTGGTAATTTCTTAACTATTTGTGTTTTAGTAAATGAAGCATTTGGAAGACGAGAGAGGCTTGTTCTCGGCAATACAAGAAGTTCATCTATTAGTGGCCCTTTTGGGAGCAGGAGCTCAGACACACCAATGGAGTCTTAATGAGGATCATAAACTTTTTATTACTTTAACTCCGTTTTTTAAAAAGCTAGCCTAAAAACATCCATGTATGGCTACGGCCATGTAGTGACTGAAACAAATTTCATCTCCTACTGCCAGACATTCTCCTGCAGCTATGGGGCAGCACAAACAGGGTTGATCTTTGTGCTTGCCTTTTAAATGTGGTGTTTAGAGCTCCCACTGCATTTCTTAAAGAGGGTAATAAAAACAAAAAAAGTCTTTAAAAAATAATTCCTTAAATATGCCATCTGTCATAGGTAACCTAGGTTTGTAAAATAGTCATTTATGGAATTTTAGAAGAACAGTGATTTGCCCAAGATTTCACACTAGCCATGAACACCCAGGAATTGTTCTTTCTGAGTTGATTGTTCTCCAGTTGATGTTCATGATTTTAGAAGTGTTCTCTATGCTACTCGTAAAGTTTAATCACTAAATTAAAAGTGGCCTGCCTTCCCCCCCCCCCCCAGCATGGTATTGTTATCAAAGACAGGGGCACAACATTATGATGGTATCAGTCCAACAAGAGGCTAGAACATCCCTAAATATCACAACCTAAATATATAAAGCAAATATTAACAGACCTAAAGGGAGAAATAGTAATACAACAATAGTAGGGGACTTTGGCCTTAACAGACATGTACAGAACATTCCCTCCAGAAGTAACAGAATACACATTCTTCCCAGGCACACACATCACATGTACCACAGAAAGCTTTAATAAAAAATAATTTCCACACTAGGGCAGAGAATAAATTGCAGAAAATTGAAATACCAAGTATCTTTTCTGACAATAGTATGAAACTAGAAAATTACATGAAGCAAACTGGAAATTTTTCAAATATGTGGAAATTAGATAACAGGCTACTGAACAGCCAATAGATCAAAGAAGAAATTAAAACATACCTTGGGACAAATGGAAATACAGTATACCCAAACTTCAGGGATACAGCAAGAGCAGCTCTAAGAGAAGTTCACAGCAGTAAATGCCTATATCAAAAAAAGAAGCTCTCAACCTAATTTTACAACTCCAGGAACTACAAAAAAAAAAAAAAAAAACGAAGCCCAAAGTTAGTACAAAGGAAGGGAATAAAGATCAGGGAGGAAACATGTGAAACAAAAACAGGAAAAGATCAATGAAACCATGAGCTGGTTTTTTGAAAAGACTGACAAACCTTTAGCTGGACTAAGGTAAGGAAAAAGGATGCAAACTCAGACACGAGAAGGAAGTTAACTGATACGCCACCAAAATGCAAAGGGTCATAAGCGACTTCTGTGAATATAGTACAACAAATCAGACAACCTAGAGGAAATGGAAAATTCCTCAAAATATACTACCTACCAAGTCTGAATCATTAAGAAAATCTAAAGGGACCAAATTAGTTAGATCAACTCAGTCATCAAAAACCTCCCAGTAAACAAAAATCAAGGACCAGACAGCACCACGCGTGAATTCCACCAAACATTTGAATAAGCATACTTAATCTTCTCAAACTCTTCCAGAAAATTGAATGGGAGGGAATACTTCAAACTCATTTGATAAAACCAGCATTACCCTGGGACTAGACTAGAAAAGGACATCACAAGAAAATTATAGGCCAATATCATGAACATAGGTGCAAAAGTCCTCAAAACACTAACAAAATTCAACATTAGACAGATCAGACATCATAATCAAGTGGGATTTACTCCAGGAATGCAAGGGTGGTGCAATACCTACAAATTAATCATACACCTCATTACGAAGGATAAAAACAGGGTCATCTTAATAGATGCAGAAATGATATCTGACAAAATTGAATAGCCATTATAAAAATTCAGCAAAGTGGGTTAGCAGGAATATACCTCAACTAATAAAGGCCATATATCACAAGTGTGATATGTTCAGTGAAAAGCTCAAAGATTTTCCTCTAAGATCAGAAACAAGACAAAGATGCCCACTCTCCCCACTTTTATTCAACATAGTATTGAAAGCCCTTACCAGAGCAATTAGACTTTGGAAAAAGTAAAACAACCAGGTCAGACCACCAAAAAATCTGAAACTAATAAAGTTCAGTAAGGTTCCAGTGTACAATAATCAATACACAGAATAGAATATAGTTGTATTTCTATACACTAACAATGAGCTAGCAGAGAAGTTTCTTCATCCTATTTGCATTTGCATCAAAAAGAACAAAATAGGAATTTAACCAAACGGAAGACCTATACACCGAAAACTATAACAACGTCCACACTACCCAAGGTAACCTACAGCAGTACAATCCCTTTCTAAATTTCGGTGGCATTTTTCACAGAATCCTAAAATCTGTGTGGAACCACAAAAGACCCCAAATAGCCGAAGCAATCTTTTTAAGATTTTATTTTCAAGTAATCTCTATACCCCATATGGGGTTCAAACCCACAACCCCAAGATCAAGAGTAGCACACTCCACTGACTGAGCCAGCCAGGAGCCACCAACCAAAGCAATCTTGAGAACAAGAGCTGGAGGCATCATGCTTTCTGATTTCAAACTATATTACAAAGCTACAGTAATCAAAATAATATGGTATGAGCACAAAAGCAGGTATACAGATCAATGAAACAGAATAGAAAAATTAGAAACAAAAGAACATACAGTGGGGAAAAGAGTCTCTTCAATAATTGGTGTTGGTTAAACTGGGTATCTACATGCAAAAAAAGAAAAAGAAACTGGGCCGCTATCTTCTACACATATAAAAACCAACTCAGTGGATTGAGACTTGACCATAAGCCCTAAAGCTATAAAACTAGAACATAGGTGGTAATCTTGGCATTGGTCTTGGCAATGATTTTCTAGATCTGACACCAAAAACAAAGGCAACAACAATAAATAGGATAACATCAAATTCAGCTTCTGCACAGTAAAGGAAACCAACAAAATGAAGACACAACCTACACAATGGGAAAAAAATACTTGCAAATCATCTGGTAAGGCATTAATGTCCAAAATATATAAAGAATTCATACAACTCAATAGCAAGAAAACTTTAAAAATGGGTAGAGGGGCGCCTGGGTGGCTCCGTCACTTGAGCGTCCGACTTCAGCTCAGGTCATGATCTCGCGGTTTGTGAGTTCGAGCCCTGCATCAGGCTCTGTGCTGACAGCTTGGAGCCTGGAGCCTGTTTTGTATTCTGTGTCTCCCTCTCTCTCTCTGACCCTCCCCCACTCCTGCTCTCTGTCTCTCAAAAATAAATAAATGTTAAAAAGAACTTTTTAAAAATGGGTAGAGCACTTGAACACTTTTCAAAAAGATATACAGGTGGCCACAAGTACATGAAAAGGTACTCACCATCACTAATCAAGGAAATATAAATCAAAACCACAGTGAGACAGTATCTTACATTCATTAGAATGGCTGTTGTCAAAAAGAAATAAGGGTTACAAGAGTGGAGAAAAGGGAATCTTTCTTTGTGCACTGTAGATGAGACTGTAACTTGGTGCAGCCACTATAGAAAACAGTACATTAGAGGATCCTCAAAAAATAAAAAATAGGACTACCACATGATCCAGCAGTTTTGCTTCTGAGTATTTATGCAAAGGAAACAAAAACACTAACTCAAGAGGATATCTACACTACCATGTTCATAACAGCTTTATAACATACACACTGGAATATTATTCAGCCATAAAAAAAAAGAAAGAAAATCTTGACATTTGCAACAACATGGATGGACCTTGAGGGCATAAATTATGCTAAGTGAAGTAAGTCAGAGAAAGACAATACCATACGATTTCCCTTGTATGTGGTATCTAATTTTTCTTTTAAATCTGAGCTCAGATACAGAGACCAGATTGGTGGTTGTTACAGGTGGGGGTTGGGTGAAATGAGTGAAGGCGGTCAAAAGGTACAAACTTCCAGTTATAAAGTATGGAGATGTAATGTGCAGCATAGTAACTATAGTTAATAATACTGTATTGTATATTTGAAAGTTGCTAAGAGTAGATTGTGAAAGTTCTCATCACAAGAACATTTGTAAGTATGTATGTGAATTGATATTCGCTAGAATTGTGAACATTGCACACAATATGTACAAAAATCTAATCTTGATGTCCTATAACTGAAACCAGTATAATGTTATATGTCAATTATATCTCAGTTTTAAAAAGTGAATGTGAAACGAAGTAAAGATTGCTCTCTGAAGCAAAAGACAGTACATCTTAACTGCTTCTGTCAAGGTCAAACTATATTACTTCTCTCAAATGAACTACTTCTTCCAACACTAACTTCCTCTCCCCCCAAATGAGTTAAATATAACCAAAAAAGAAATTGTATATGATGACTATATTAAAAGCAAATGAAACAGACAGGAACTCTACAGTAGATTAATTGGGAAGTATTCTAAAACAAAACCTGTAAGGAAATCAGAAAAGCAGAACTGGGCAGAGGGAAGAACTGAACCATTATGAAGTTTCAACAGATGTCCCTTGCAGATCTCTAGTTCCAAAGCTGAAGTGACCCTTCACACAAGTCCTAATTGAGTCACTGTGGCTGAGACATCCTCCCATCTCAACTAATCATTTAGTTCAGGCTATCTTCCCAGGCAAGGCAGCTGCCATAAGCTGAACCATTTCCAGAGAAAAATTCAGCTGCGAGCAGTCACTAGCCAGTGTATGTGGTACCTCTGGAAAGAGCTTATTCATGAAAAGGATTCTAGGTGGTACATCCCAGCATCCATTACACAGTTCAACATCTATTTCCGCAGATGCTGGATGGAAATACAGGTCATAGAAAGCCCAGAGGTACTGAGGAAAGAAGTCATTGAGAAAATAATGCACCAATAGGAGAAAACATAAAACCCAGAAAAGAACCTGGCATTTGGGACAATTTATTCCTTAAGAATATTGTGGATTCCAGAAAGTGGCTAAGGGCCTGAGAAAAAGTATAGATTTTTTTTTTTTTTTAACCATGCAGTGCTAGTGGGAAACAAAACCGGTATTGAGAAGGATCAAGTAGGTGGTGCTTGAATACCCGCCCCCCCCCCCCAAGGCTTTGAGTTGGCCTAGAGCTTATGACTAACTGGAAACTGTTCCTCCCACAAACAGAAGTCCAGCTTTAAATCTTCTGAATTATAATTCATTACTGTAATCCAGGATTACTATTACCCTTAGCTGCCTACCAAAAATGTAAATCTTCTCTGGAGGAAGAAAATGCCATATTGGGCCACACACTTTTATTATAATTTTTGACATGTACTAATCAGGGCATGAAAATAATCATGTACATAAGGAAATAAAACACAACTGTAAACTGAAAAATATAGACACTAGGAACATACAAGAGATCTAAATAAAGGCCCTACCAGAAACATATTTTGCAATATGGTCAAGCAAATTTAAAAATTGAGAATTTTGACCAAAAACTAGAAATTGAATTTTAAAATGGAAAATCTGGAACTGAAAGGTATAATATGAGAAATGGAAAACTCAGTAAGTGGCATTAACAACAAATTAGATAAAACTGAAAAGAAAAGCAAAAGGCCATGTAATTTCTCTGAGAAGGAAAAGCTAATAGTACAGAAGTACATGTGTAAAAATACTGGCTAAAAAGTTTCCAGAACTAATGACATCAAACCAGATTTGGAAGAACCACTAACCCCAAACAGAACAGACCAAAGAAAACCACATCTAGACGTACTGTGGTAAACTAAAAGCTAAAGCAAAGGTAAGGCACAGCCATGTGAGGCATGAAGGAGTGTATTATCTTGAAAGGAGCAACAATTCAACTCCTGGATGACTTCTTAACAAAACTATGGAAGTTGGGAGATAATGTATAGATTCAAAGTGCTATAAAAAATAGCAGCCAAATTTTAATACTAAGTGAAAGTATGCTTTATGAAAACAAGTGAAAGTTTTTTCAGATAAATAAAATGAGAGTACTTCTATCAGGAGACCCACATCAGAGTAAGTGGAACAGGCAAATATTAAAATATACGAAAGAAAAATAATTCTACAATAAAGAGAAACGTTAAACCAAAGAATGAAAATGCCCAGAAGTATACTTAGCCATAAGGTGTTTCCTGATTGACCTAAAACAAGGGTTGGCAAAGTTCCAAAAATTTTCCAAAAAGTAGACATTCCTTTTAGCTATCTAGTTGCATCTGTCACTACACTTAACTCTGTTGTGGCACAAAAATCACCACAAACAATCCGTAAATGGAAACCTTAAAAAACAGACTGTACATTCATTCTCAAACACCGAATGCCTATCCTGTGCCTAGTGCCATATAGAGCACGTGAGATTCAGTGTGAATAAGAAAAGTCTTTGCTCTCTAGCTAAAGGACAAAAGTTCTCTTAGGGGACCCGATCCTAACTTAGTCGGATAAAAGAGCTATCAGTCCATGAACCATTAATATTTCCTGTGTGATTCAGGAATATGACATCAAGCAACACCCCGTCTCCTGACCCAGGCCTTTTGCATGGCCTCAGTGATGGCAGCAGTGGTGGCAGCAAGTTGTATTTCACAAGCAGGCCAATATACTCCTTTAAAACAGGCCTGAGGCAGCCAGCGACCAAACACTGCCCACAACAGGCAAAGAGAGCCACAGCAGACAGCTGGGCTGAAAGAAAAAGAGGCCAGGACTCAACAGCAGGGCACACACAACACACACGGGAGACACTCCCTGAAGTGCCGGGTACTGGGGAACAGGAGACACTGCATGGCAAGGTACTACCGGACCTCGTCCTCATAAGGCCATTACTTTCAAGAGCAAAAGATCTCCATCTTTTGACTTCCTAACACACAGAAGCAGAGAAGTAGACAACATGAGGTGACAGAGGAGTATGTCCCAAATGAAAGAACAGGACCAAATCACACAAAAGACCTAAGCAAAACAGATATAAGTAACGTGCCTGATGGAGAATTTAAAGTAATAATCGTAAAGATACTCACTGGACTTGGGAAAAGAATAGAGAACATGAGTGATATCCTTAACAAAGAGATAAAAAAGAACCAATCAGAGATGAACACCATAAATGAAATTAAAAATACACTTGATGGAATAAATAGCAGGCTACAGGAAGCAGAGGAATAAATTAAAGACCTGGGAGACAGAGCAATGGAAAGTAAAATGAGCAAATGAGAGAGAGAAAGAAAATTATGCAAACTGAGAACGGTCTTAAGGAGCTCAGTGACTCCATTAAACGTAATAGCATTCGCATTATAGGAAGGAGAGAGAGAAAAGGAGGCAGAAAATTTATTTGAAGAAATAATAGCTGAAAACTTCCCTAATATGGAGTGATACTCATATCCAGGTGGCACAGAGATTACCCTAAAAACCCAAGGAGATCCACAATAAGACACATAGTAATTAAAATGGCAAAAAGCAGTAACAAAGAAAAAAATTTAAGTAGCAGGAGACCGTTACATACAAGGGAAATCCCATATGGCTCTCAGTGGATTTTTTTCAGCAGAAAATTTGCAGGCCAGAAGGCAATGATAGAATATGCTCACAGTGCTGAAAGGGAAAAATCTGCAGCCAAGAATACCCTATCCAGCAAGGCTATCATTCAGATTAGAAGGAGAGATAGTTTCTCAAACAAAAATTAAATAAGTTCATGACCACTAAACCAGCTCTACAAGAAATATTAAAGGTGACTCTTTGAATGGAAAGACCATAAGTGAGAGTATGAAAAGTAAAAAAACACAAAAGCAGGAATAATAAACATTTCTGTAAAAATCAGTCAAGAGATTCATAAAACAAAAGGATGTCAAATATGATGCCATCTACCTAAAATGTGGGCGTAGGGGAGAGGAGTAAAGAATGGGTTCAAACTTAAGCAACCATCAACTTCATATAGACTGCTATATGCAGATGTATGCAAATCTAATACTAACTACAAATCAAAAAGCAGTAATAGATATGCAAAGAATAAAGAGAAAGCAGTCCAAATATATCACTAAAGAATGCCCATAAACCATGAAAGAGAGCAAGGATCAGGAAAAAACCAAAAAACTACAAAAACCACCACAAACAAGTAACAAAATGGCAATAAATACACATCTATCAATTTCTTTGAGGTGCCTGGCTGGCTCAGTTGGTAGAACGTGAGACTACTAATCTCAGGGTCAGAGTTTGAGCCCCATGTTGGGTGTGTAGCTTACTTTTTAAAAAAATTAAATAGTGGAAAAAAATACTTTGAATGTAAATGGACTGAACACTCCAATCAAAGGACATAAGGTGACAAAATTATTAAAAAAAAAAAAAAAGACCAACTATATGCTGCCTACAAGATATTCATTTCAGACCTAAAGACACCTGCAGATTGACAGTAAGGAAATGAAGGAACATTTATCATGCAAATGGATGTCAAAAGAAAACCAGGGTAGCAATGCTTCTTTCAGACAAAATACTTATTTTTAGGTTTTATTTTTAAGTAATCTCTACACCCAGTGTGTGTGGGGCTTGAACTCACAACCCTGAAATCAAGAGTCCCATGTTCTACCAATTGAGCCAGACAGGCACCCCCAAACAAAATAGACTTTAAGGGGCAACTGGGTGGTTCACTCAGTTAAGCATCCGACTTCAGCTCAGGTCATGATCTCGCTGTTTGTGAGTTCGAGCCCCACATCAGGCTCTGTGCTGACAGCTCAGAGCCTGGAGCCTGCCTCAGATTCTGTGTCTCCCTCTGTCTCTCTGCCCCTCCTCTGCTCTCTCTCTCTCTCAAAAATAAATAAATGTAAAAAAAAAATTTTTTAAAGAAAACAGTCCCATTTACAATTATGCCAAAAACAATAAAATATATAGGAATAAACTTAACCAATTAGAAGTGAAAGACTTGTACTTGGAAAACTATAAAACACTGATGAAAGAAATTGAAGATGGGGTACCTGGGTGGCTCGGCCAGTTAAGTATCTTACTTTGGCTTAGGTCATGCTCTCACAGTTTGTGGGTTTGAGCCCCACATCAGACTCTGCTGACAGCATAGAGCCTGCTTCAGATCCTCTGTCTCCTTCTCTCTCTTCCCCTCCCTCGCTCGTACTCTCTCTCTCTCAAAAATAAATAAACATAAAAAAAAGAAATAAATTGAAGACAACGTACACACAAAAAAATGGAAAGACATTCCATGCTCATGGATTGAAAGAATATTGTTAAACTGACATACTACCCAAAGCGATCTACAGATTTAATGCAATCCCTATCAAAATACCAACAGCATTTTTCACAGAATTAGAATAAACAATCCTAAAATTTGTATGGAACCACCAAAGACCCAAAATACCCAAAGAAATCTTGAAAAAGAAGCCAGATATTACAAAGCTGTAGTAATCAAAACTGTGGTACTGGCATAAAAATAAACACATAGATCAATAGAACAGACAAGAAAACACAGAATTATAGGGTCAATTAATCTTTGACAAAGGAGGAAAGAATATACAATGAGAAAAGGACAGCCTCTTCAACAAATGGGGGTGGAAAACTGGACAGCTACATGCAAAAGAATGAAAATGGACCACTTTCTTACACCATACACAAAAATAAAACTCTAAATGGATTAAAGACTTAAATGTGAGACCTGAAGCCATAAAAATCCTAGAAAAGAGCATTGGCAATAATTTCTCTGACATTGGCTATAGCAACATTTAGGCAAGGGAAGTAAAAGCAAAAATAAACTATTGGGACTACATCAAAACAAAAAGCTTCTGCACAGCAAAGGAAACAATCAATGAAACAAAAAAGACAACCTACTAAATGGAAGAAGATATTGGCAAATGACACATCTGATAAGGGGTTAGTATTCAAAATATATAACCAACTTATACAACTTAACACCCAAAAAACACATAATCCAATTTGAAAATGAGTAGAAAACATGAACAGACATTTCTCCAAAGGTGGCATCCAGACGGCCAAGAAACACATGAAAAGATGCCCAATATCACTCATCATCACAGAAATGCAAATCAAAGCTACAATGAGATACCACCTCAGACCTGTCAGAATGGCTAAAATCAAAATCGTAAGAAACAGTAAGTGTTGGCAAGACTGCGGAGAACAAGGAACCCTTATGTACTGTAGGGAATGCCACTGTGGAAAACAGTGGAGGTTCCTCAAAAAGTTAACAATTACCCTGCAACTCAGTAATCACACTACTGGGTATTTACCAAAACACAAAACAAAACAACAACAAAAACCACTAACTCAAAAGGATATATGGGGGTTTCTGGGTGGCTCAGTCGGTTGAGCATCTGACTTCGGCTCAGGCAGGTCACGATCTCATGGTTCATGGATTCGAGCCCCACGTTGGGCTCTGTGCTGACAGCTCAGAGCCTAGAGCCTGCTTGGGGTACTGTCTCCCTTTCTCTCTGCTCCTCCCCTGCTCACCTCTGTCTCTGTCTCTCAAAAATGAATAAATATTTTAAAAAGAATTTTTAAAGGATATATGCACTCTTGTTTATTGCAGCATTATTTACAATAGCCAGATTATGGAAGCAGCCCAAGTGTCTGTTGACAGATGAATGGATAAGGAAGATATGGTATACATATATACAGTGGAATATTCTACCACACAATGGAATAAAATCTTTGCTTTTGCAACAACATGGATGGTGCTAGAGAGTATAATGCTAGGCAAATAAGCCAGAGAAAGACAAATACCACACAATTTCACTCATATGTAGAATTTCAGAAACAAAAACAAAATAAAAACATGATAACTCAAAAAACACACTCTTAATTATAGAGAACTGATGGTTACCAGAGGGGAGATGGGTGGGGGGATGGGTGAAATAGGTAATGAGTATTAAAGACTACACTTATCATTATGAGCACCGAGTAATTGTATAAATGTTGAATCACTATATTGTACATCTGAAACTAACACAACACTGTATATTAACTATACTGGAATTAAAATTAAAAACTTAAGAAAGAGTAGAGAAATATATATTATGCAAGTACCAAAACTAATGTGGTACGGCTATTTTGCTATCAAAATAGACTTTAAGGAAAGACACATCATAAAGACAGCATCCTTTTTATTTTTTTTTTTTATGTTTATTTATTTTGAGAGAGACAGAGTAAGAGTGGGGGAGGGACAGCGAGAGAGAATCCAAAGCAGGCTCCAGGCTCTGAGCTGTCAGCACAGAACCCAACACGGGGCTCAAACTCATGAGCTGTGAGATCATGACCCAAGCCAAAGTCAGACACTCAACCAACTGAGCCACCCTGGCACCCCAAGACAGCATCCTTCTTATAACAATAAAAAGATTGGTCCCACAAGATACATTTCTAGATTTTTAAACATTCAGAAACACAGTTTTAAAGTATGTAAAGCAAAAATGACAGAACTAAAAGGAGAAATAGACAAATGTACAATCAGAGTGGGAGAACTTAATATATACCTTTCTTGGTAACTGATTTAACAAGGAAACAAAAAAGTAAGTTGATTATCAAGTTAACTATCAAGTTGACTTAACAGCTATTCATAGAACAATGTACCCCAGAATAACAGAACACACATTCTTTTCAAGTATGAAAGGAACATTTCCCAAAATAGTCCCAATACAGGGCCATTAAGCAAATATAAACAAATTTTAAAGAACTGAAATTATTCAGAGTATGTTTTCTGATCATGGCATTAACCTAGAAATCAATTTGAAAAGAAACTATAAAACTCCTGAAAATTTGGAAATTCAGGAATTCATGTATAAATAATCTAAGTAGACTGTCTAAGGAGAAAGCACAGCAGAAATTAGAAAACATTTTTAACTGAATGACAATGAACGTAAGGCTCGTAACATCTTGTAGAATGTAACTACAACTGTATCAAAGAGATGACTTTCAGCCTCAAATGCCTATTAGAAAAGTCAGTTTTCAGTACCCTCATAAGATGAAAAAGAACAGCAATTTAAATCCAAAAATGTAGAGAGAAAGAAATAATAAAGAGAAGAAAATCATGTCATAGAAAACAAACATACACTACAGAAAATCACCAAAGCAAAAAATAGATACTTTAGAATGCTAAGAAAATTGATAAACCTATGAGCTGTAGTGATCATAAAAAAAACACACGTTATCAACATCAGGAGCAAAAAAAAAGGGACCTTACAGGTCCTATAGACATTGATAAGATACAGAACAACTGCATGTAACTAAATCTGAACATGTTTAGAAAATGGGCAAGTTCCTAGAAAAGCATAGTTTACTAGAACTGATACAAGAAAAAATGGAAAACCTTAATATTGAGGCAAACTTCATATTCCTATCCAACTGCCTAATAGGCATATACGCTAGGTCAGAGAACCAGGAATTATCCATGACTGTCCCAATTAGTATCTTCCCTCTGGTAGCCATAAGGCTGATATGGTGATAAACCAGAAGCAGAGTCTGAGCCAGTTACTGATTTACAGCACAGGTTGGACTCACAGTTTCAACAGATTTCTTAAATGAAAATTATTATATTTCAGTGGGAAAAGTACAATCCCGAAACAGGGAATGGTGATACTTGAGAGAATTCCAATACTGTAACTCCAAGTACCCCAACAGAAGCTCCTCCTCCTCCCCTATCTAAGGAGAATGGTCGACTTTCTTGAATACCCTCTAATGACCACACCAAAATAAAATTCCAATTCTCGTTTACCATTCATACACCTCTTACTGCCTCTGACCTCTGACTAAGCCAAACCCTGGAAAAGAAGGCTGACATATTAAAAGAGTTGCAACAACTTTCTAGCTCTTGAGGAATACATGTCAAAAAAATTCTGAGGATACTAAGCCAGGGGAAGAAAAACATAGTTTAGATCAAGCTGAATTGATTGAGTACATTTCATAGCAAGTGATCAAAGGTGAAGGTCTAACACCATTCCAGCACAATTCTGTGTCCCATCTTCTAACAGTAGCTGGGTTCTCGCTGCCTTGAAACGCACCCAGGTCATATAACTAAAACTAAGATCACATTTCCTTGAGGACATGTTTCCTGCAATATTTCTGATACCAATTACTTAATCAATATTTGTATTTTCAAACAACAGAATCTCCTCAATCTAGTTTAAGCGGTAACGTAAATTCACAGTATCATTGAAAATGTTTGATAGGATTCTAGGCTGAATTCTAGGAATGACTCCCAATCCCATAACTGTAGAAGTAAACTCACCAGGCGCAACAGCTGCTTTTATGACCAAGGAGCTACCTGCCACGTCAGAAAACCTCCATCCATCACAGCCACTAGCTCCCAGATCACATCACCCTTGGTAAGAGCCAAGCCTGCATAATAAACAGATGCCTCAGGCCTTGCTTCTCTCCCCACATAACTCAGTTCTGAATCACAATCTCATACAAGTCATCTGATCAGAGGAACTTTGGTTTTGTTTGGCATCTTAGCTCTGGAGGAGTCTGGGAAGCAGGTTTTAGCTTTAGCACAGCACAGGAAAGTATAAAACGGGACTGACAATCTATAGTATATTCTTTATACAATTCAAGGTTTTTTAAGTATTAGATAGATAGATAGATAGATAATAGAAGGTTAGACAGCATACTTTTTCACTTAATCTCTTTTGGAGATAATTCTATGTTAACATATGGATTACCTCATCCTTTTAGATAGCAGCACTGTATTGCTTCATATGGATGTGCCATAACTTACTCAACATCACCTTTCTGGAGGATACTTAGGTTTCTTCCATCTTCACTGTTTAAAACAATGATGTAGTTCTTCATCCTAACCACACACCTGTAACAAAGGCCTAGGATGCTGTCCATATGTTTTTTTTTTTGGTTTTTTTCCTTCCTTTTTAGAAGCTTGAAATTGGGTTTCCTGGTCAGAGCCATTGTTTTTACTTACACATGCACCTCTCCCCTTGCCACCCTTAAGGTCTAACATGTTCCTTTCCCAAAGAGTATATATGCTGACACGCTTACTTGCATTTGTGGAATTTCAGATACAAAATAGCCTGGTTTACTTTCTTTTTGCTGCAGCATATCTGAGTCAGTCATCTTGAAAAAGTCCCTAATAGAGCACTGTGTCCTCTCCCACGCTTTTGAATAATTCATCTTTCGTAGAGTGCCAGTTCTCTAAACCAATTAAGAACAGTGGCTCACAAAGGCATTCTCTGTTTATAAAAATGCATTTCACAACCCCAGGGTAAACATACAACTACTACAGGGAGAGTGTGATGCCTGCTGAAATGAGCAGTCACATCATCAGATTAACATGAAAAAGAAGCTAGAAGAGAAATACACACATTTTAAGAAGTGCTCCCAGGTAGCAAATCATTGAATATGAAATGCAGAAAATCGTAATTTTTCTGAACTTCATTTTCATCATTTATAAAATGGGGTAAAACCCACTTTCATAACGCTCCTTAAGGACTAAACATTAAACTAAAATAGCCTACTACTACTGGGGTGCCTGGGTGGCTCAGTCGGTTAAGCATCCGACTTCAGCTCAGGTCATGATCTCACAGCTCCAGCTCAGGTCACGAGCTCACAGTTCGTGAGTTTGAGCCCCGTGTCGGGCTCTGTGCTGATAGCTTGGAGCTCAGAGCCTGGAGCTTGGAGCCTGAAGCCTGCTTCAGATTCTGTGTCTCCCTCTCTCTCTGCCCTTCCCCCGCTTGCTCGCTCGCTCTCTCTCCCTCTCTCTATCAGAAATAAACATTGAAGAAAAACCTAATAAAATACACTAGTACTATTACATACTAGATGTACAAGTAAATGTATCAAAATGCCCTAGGACCATGTTAGCTAAGAAGGGCTGTAAGTTGTCTATTGACCAACTTTTCCTAACATTAGTACCTTTCTCCTTAAGTGATTTTCTCTTATTCTGGCTATAAACTGATTACATGTTTGTCCTACCCCAAAGCCCATCTCCAGCCTGTGCCTCAGCAGGTACGCAGCCAGGACAAAAGGGCAGGGGGAGGTGCTCCAGCAGAGACCAGAGACCAAAGCATGCTTTTCATGAGCTCCCTAATTCGTGTATACACATATGCTTTGTGTAGTGGAATAGTTTAGATTTTGTGATTTCCTTGCAAGACTTGTAACCTGGATATATGCCATGGTGAGATCCCAACTTTCACCGAGCCACTGCTAAAGCACCAACAAGGCACACACTACCGCTTACTAGCCATGGAACCGTGTGCCACATAATTCTGCACCTCAGCCTCTTCTTACGTAAAAATAATCACAGGTCACCGTGCAGAGTAAATGTTATTTCTAACGAATTTAGAACAATGCCTGCCACAAGGAAACAGTATCACTGTAATCAAAAATAAAATAATCAAAAAGCAGCTATTGATTTGGTAAGCTAGGTATTCTCTAAAATTTTTAGTCCTGGATCTCAAATGCATCGCCCCACCTTCATTTATTACACCTAGACCCAGTTCTCCCCCGTTTTACTAGGCTTCTCTTATGACTTTTTCACTCTTGCTCTTAGATTTTAATAATACTTATACCTGTAACACTCACCATGGTATGGCTTGCATCAGGTACAGACGTCTACAACTGTGTCTTCTGTGGTCTCCAATAGAAGACTCCTGCGGACGGGTTCAGGATCACTTGGGGAGTCCAGGAGACTCATCAGTAGGTCTGGGGCTGACCCAGACACTCAACATTGTTTAGCTCCTTAGGTGAGCCAACTGTGCAATCAGGTCTCTAACATTTTGAGTTCCAGGGGGCAAGGGCAGAGTCCTGGCTGTTCTATTGTCCTCTACAAAGCCTTACACTGTGCTGGCGCTTAATAAATGTTTTGTTTTTATTTTTTTTTATTATTATTATTTTTTTAACATTTATTTACTTTTGAGACAGAGAGAGACAGAGCATGAATGGGGGAGGGGCAGAGAGAGAGGGAGACACAGAGTCGGAAGCAGGCTCCAGGCTCTGAGCCGTCAGCCCAGAGCCCGACGCGGGGCTTGAACTCACAGACCGCGAGATCATGACCTGAGCTAAAGTCAGACGCTTAACCCACTGAGCCACCCAGGCGCCCCAATGTTTTGTTTTTAAAGATTTTTTATTTTTTTACTTTTGTAAAGTTTACTTGAGAGAGAGAGGGCAAGCATAAGCAGGGCAAGGGCAGAGAGAGGGAGAGAGGGAATCCCAAGCAGGCTCCATGCCGTCAGCACAGAGCCCCATGTGTGGGCTCAATCTCATGAACCGTGGGATCATGACCTGAGCCGAAATCAAGAGTCGGATGCTTAACCAGCTGAGCCGCCCAGGCGCCCCAATAAATGGTTTTGGAAAAGTTGTCCTTGTGTGAGGACTACACAGGCCTGGGGGCCTCCAGGACTCTCAAGTGTGTATATGCGAGAAAAATGAAGGAACAAAAACATAGCTGAGAAGTGATGCTATCCCTTTCAGAAGTACAGAAACCTGCCTAGCGGCAATACATTCCACTATGAACTGTTGCTGCCATTCATGTTGCGAGTGATAAACTGTAAAGCTAAGGTTATAGTTATAATCACTGTACTGAAAGCTGTTCATTCATCATCCATCATAAAGGTGATACCTTCAGGTGGACAGTGTCTAGCTCGCCAGGGCTGCCACAATAAAGTACCACAGACTGGGGGACCAAAACAACAGAAATTTTCTCACAATTCTGGAGGCCAAAGGTCCGAGATCAAAGGATCAGCATTGTTTCCTCTGAGGCCTCTTTTCTTGTCTTACAGACAAGTGGTTTCCTTCCCGTGTCTTCACACGGTCTCCCTGTATCCAGATTTCCTCTTCTTACTTGGATCAGTCATACCAGATGAAGGAACTCACTTTTAACTGAATCACTTCTTTGAAGACTTTATTGCCGAATATGCTCATGTTCTGAGGTATTACAGGTTAGAATTTCAATATATGAAATTTTGGAGTAACACAATTCAACCCATAATAGTAATCACTTGTATACCTTAAGATTCATTGAGTATTTGACTCTACAGGGTAGCGTTGGTGATCAGATACTGTAAGTTTACAAACCTGATGAGAGGCTGACCACTTCTGGTACGGTGAAGACACAAAGGAGGGTTTACTAGGAAGCGTGTATGGGGCACCTGGGTGGCTCAGTCGGTGGAGCATATGACTCCTGATTTCGGCTCAGGTCACGATCTCACGGTGAGTTTGAGCCCCATATCAGGCTCCACATGGACAATGTAGAGCCTGCTTGGGATTCTCTCTCCCCCTCTCTGCCCGTCCCCCTGCTGTCTCTCTCTCTCTCTCTCAAAAACAAACTTCAAAAACAAAGCAAAAAAAGAGGAAGTGTATATATAGGCCAACAAGCTGAAGAGGTTGAAGGAAACAAATTCTTGTCACCTCTTTGCCCTTTGATGTGCTAAGGACCTGAGTTCACACACACAAGGTTATAAGCAGCTCACCTTTTAAAGAAGGAAACACCAAGTACTATATACACTCACATACAAGAAAACTAAACCAGCTTCTAGGCGTGGCCTTGAAGACTCCAATCATGCCAGTTTTACTTGTTTCGCTAAAACCTGGAGCATCTTGAGTCAACGACAGACTTTAAGGCTAGAAATCTATGTGTGGCTAATTTAAAACTGAAAGACTATTAGCTAACACTGCTTTCTGTATGTGGGGCACTATAATAGCCCTTTACATTAAATAGCTAGTAATTAGTATTAAATAACTTTAACATCAAACAGTATTATAAAATGGGAACTCTTATTATTCTCTATTTACAGTTAAGTAAACAGGCATAAAGTGGTTGCAAAACTAGGCTAAGGATACGAACCATCATGCAGCAAGGCCGACGCTGCAGACATTCAGCAGGGCTCCAGAGCCCACACTCCTATCCTGTCTCTCAATGTGACTATCTTCCAACAACAGACTGACCCCAGCAGCAGCAACAGATGAGGCCACCTTTAATAGGTAGAGAAGGCAGAGTAAACTCTTGTCAAAAGGGCAGTTACCAGGCGGTTCATTTTCTGGGAACAACTTAGAACACGCCATTGAAGTCGAAGAGGTGAAAAAGGAGAGGCGGCGCGCCTGGGTGGCTCAGTTGGTTAAGCATCTTGATTTCCGCTCAGGTCAAGATCTCACGGTTCATGGGTTCGAGCCCCACACTGGGCTCTACGCTCACATTGCAGAGCCTGCTTGGGATTCTCTCCTCCTCCCTTTCTCTCTGCCCTTCTCCCACTCATGCTCTCTCTCAAAAGAAACTAAAAAGATTTAAAAAAAAAAAAGGTAAAAAATGGAAGAGATAGTTGTAAATAAGCAACAGCTACATTCTCAAACTATTTTCCAGGCTTCCTGTTTTCATACCAGGCTTAACTATCTGTGATGGCATTTCAACCAGTGCTGGGAAATGAAGGAATTTAACCCAGCCTGAGCTCCCGAGACAGAAGGAGCAAGGGGGCCTGTAGTTCCAGCACCAGCAGTTTCCTGAGAACAGAGATGGCCGGCCACCAGGATGCCTTCAGCAAAAGGCTGAGTTTGGAGCTGCCCCAGTCCCACCAGTGCTGCCTGCCAGAGACTTCATGAGCCAGTATCAGCAGCCAGCCCTCACCCCATCCCTCAACCGTAGACCTGCCACAGTTCTCCAAGGAGGCAGCATAGTAAGGGACCCTCGGGGAGGAAAGAAGCAGGACAGGAGAGTGGGAAACACAGGAAAAATAGTTTGATCAAGCCCTGTTATGCAGAAATACATTATCTCAAAGTTACACTACTTAGGAAATACTTCCTCCACTTCTCACCTTAGGGGGAAAAAATTATACCTGATTTTTCCCTAAATGACTCATTCTTCTTCCTCCACAAAATGAGATTACAAGCAGAATCCTGTATTTTAAAAAAGGCTTTTATTTTAATCCTTCCTAGAGGAATACAGATTTGAATGAAATACATTCATTCCATAAATACATTAGCAGCAAAACCTTCCTACCAGAGCCCTCTCTGCTCCAGCCCCAAGGCTGCACCTTAGAGCAGGCGCACGTTCTAGCAACCGTCAGCTCAGGGATGTGTCTGCCTCTTGCTGTGTAAACAGGGTACGCATGTGAGACCAAGTGAAGGACCGGAGGGATGAGCTAACTAAGCTGGGACCCTGAAACACACCCATGTGGTGACCATTAAGCCTTCTACACCTTCAAAATCCTTTGGCCCCTGCCATGCTTAACAGAGGAGATCCTTCACCACAGACAGCTGAGGTCTAACCTTGCAAATGCCCCAATGTGTTTGGAATCATTTGTCATTCCGTGCTGGCAACATTTTCATGGTGTCTTGTTCTTTTTCATAGGATAAATCAGATATAAAGGATCTTTCCCTCATTCCTTCCACGGTCCAAGATACCACTTTGCCAGCTGAGTCCACACGTGCTTGTTGTCAGGAGATTATCCAGCAGGCATTACTTGGCTCACTACACCTCCGGGTCCCCTTTGTCTAGAGGCTAGAGGCTTTACTGGAGACAGACACATGTCTGAACCTACAAGGATCTCTAAGGAATAATAACCAGGTGGCTCAACCTGGCTTCCGCCAAAGCTAGTTTTCTGGACAGTGGCCCAAATGTCTCTCCTTTTCTTTTCTCCACCACTGCCTGCTGCGTGGCTAGTCCTTTTTAATCGGCCCTCTCTAGGCATCTGCTGAAATTTTGGGAAGCAAGGTCTACCCTAAATTCCCAAGAAGCCAAGAGAGATTAAGGCAGGTGTTGCTTTAACCTTGTTAGCTGCAAAGTAACAAGCTTACACTGCCGTGTTCCAATCCACTCTGGGATGACTTAAGTCACGATAGTCTACATAAAACGAAACAGCAGAACCACAATCAGCAATCAGGATGGCTGTGAGGCAGGGACCAAGTCATGGGGCTGGGAGGAAAATGGAACAATGGAAGAATCTAAAATAAATCTGATTGGTCTGGGCAGAGGACAGCTCTGACTCAGGTATAAATGCACCACCTAGTATCCCATGTAAATAAAGAACAGACTTCAAAAGCTGACGCTTTCCTCCCCATACATCACTTAAAAATAGGTTACCTGCTCTCTTTTCCCAATCTGTTCTAAAGTGTTTTCATTAGGATACTCTTCTCTAAGTGCTTTATCCATTCCCAGTCTGCTTTGACTGCCGGCTGGAAAAAAAATCAGAAACCATTTTATACAAAAACCACTGTAGTGGATAACTAGTTGTACGTTTTTCCCTTTTGCATTTTCCATCCAAAATAGTTGGCTTTTATTTATGTGCCGAGAGAGACTCATCTGCTGAATACACAGCACTGTTAATTCGACAGTCTTCTGTCCCCACAGAGTCTGCTAGCTCTTCCTCCTCGGAGTCATCCTCTTCTTCCTCCTCTTGTGCTGATGAACTGGAGGTGGGACCTTTGCAGGTTTTCAGGTGGCGGGTGAGATGATATTTGGTAAGATAAGCCTTTGTACACTTTTCACAGACATAATCGCGTTTTCCTTCGTGAGAATTGAGATGTTTCTTTAAATGATTTGTTCTCAAGAACAGCTTATCGCACTTGGGACACTTGATCTGGCGCTCTCTAAGAGGAACACAAGGAAAAACCTTTGACTTGGGGTTACACACGACAACCGAGGCACACAATTATTCTGCACAACCTCACGTCTTTGTTAGAGGAGCTCTACTCTTCTGGAAATCAGGCTTTTTTTCATAGCAAACAGCAGAGTCATAAAACATTTGTATAGTTTAAACAGCAGAGATGGATTCTGCCTGCCTGTGTGTGTCTCCTTCGTGTTTAATGTTCATGAAATGCATTCAAGTTGCTGTGAGAACGAGTACTTTGCTCCTTTCCACTGCTGTGCGCTACTTACAAATATACCACAACTTCTCTGTGGTACTGGATTTGTCCACTGTTTATGGATGTTTGGGTGCTTTCCAATTATCACAGGCAACAGTACTAGGAATATTTTTATACTCGCATGTTGTTCTGCATATGCACGAGTTTCTCTAGGGCATGTACTCAGGGCGCTAGAGTTAGATGAAGGGATATGTACATCCTTAGCTTTACTGAATAATGCTAAACTCTTCTCCACTGTGGTGGGTTGTTTTTGTTTGTTTTTTTAAGATTTTATTTTTAGGGGCATCTGGATGGCTCAGTTGGTTAAGCATCCAACTCTTCATTTCAGCTCAGATCATGATCTCATGATGCTCATGAGATCAAGCCCCACATCGCTCTAGGCACTGGGAGAGGAGCCTATTTAAGGTTCTCTGTCTCCCCCCTGCCTATTCCCTGTTCAAGTGTGTGTGCACAAACTCTCACAAGCTCTCCCTCAAAAAAAGAAAAAAAAAAAAGTAATAATTTATTTTTAAATAATCTCTACATCCAACATGGGGCTTGAACTTACAACTCTTACTGTTGTAGAGCAAGAGTTGCATGCTCTACCGACGGAGCCAGCCTGGTGCCCCTCCAATGTGGTAGTACGAATATACATGTCCATCAACAGCCACTTGAGAGCTCCTGTTGCCCCACATTCTCAACAGCTGGAAGATTCAAATTTGAACATTTGTGCCACCTGGCCAATACATAATGGGATCTCACTGTGGTGTTAATTGTATCCCATTCAACAAAAATTACCCAGCTCAAACTGTCAGTTGTATCAAGGTTTGAGTAATCTTGGCTTAGACATTTGAGAGAGAAAAAACAGAGATCATGAAAACCTGGAATTTTAAAAATCTAGTTGAACAAGGCTTAACAAAGGCTCAGTATACAAAACAGGTAAAAGAAGGTTAAGACCCTTGAAGAGGTAGGGTGCAGTGAGAAGTTCTGAAGCCTGAGCCCGTTAGCATTTCTACCACCTTCTCCCAGCAGGAGAGGGCACAGAGGGATTCTGTGTAGCTACAGGATATGGAAAACGAAGTCCCTGCCTTCAAGGAGTTTATGGTTTTTTTTCTTTTCTTTAAAAATTTTTGAAGTTTATTTATTTATTTTGAGAGACAGAGAGAACTAGTGGAGGACGGGCAGAGAGACAGGGGGACAGAGGACCCAAAGCAGGCTCTGTGCTGACAGCAGAGAGCTCAATGTGGGGCTCAAATTCACGAACCATGAGCTCATGACCTGAGCTGAATTCTAACACTTAACTGATTGAGCCAGGCACCCCTCAAGGAGTTTATGTTCTAATAGAGGAGTTATACCATAAACAAAAATAAGAAACATGATACCAAACAGTAAAAAGTACTATGAAAAAATGAAACCAGGTAAGAGCAATGGAGTTCTATTTTAGATAAGAGATAGTCAAGAAAGGCTATTCTGAGATGACAACATTTTTGAGCAAAACCTGAAATGAGACAGAAAGACAGGGAGATGTCTAGGGTGGGGGGATGTCTAGGCACAAACAGTTCAGTGCAAAGTCCCCGAGACTGAAGTGTGTTTAGTATGCTATGCTGAAGTGTCTTCAAAGGGAAGGCAATGTGGCTACTGCAGAATATGAGGAGAAAAGTAATGAAGATGAAGTGGGAGACACGGCACTACCACACCATGAAGGACTTCCAGACTATGGTAAAAACCTTCTAACCCAAGTATGATGGGAACGATGGAGAATTAATGAGCAAAGAACGTTAACAGTCTGACTTGTGTTTTAAATGGATCATTCCAAGGGCGCCTGGGGGGCTCAGTCGGTTAAGCATCTGACTTCAAACCAACTTTGTGGGTTTGAAACCCGCATCAGGCTCTGTGCTGGCTGGCAACGAGGAGTCTGCTTGGGATATTCTCTACCCCCCCCCCCCCCCCCCCCCCGCCCCCGCCGCCAACTCACACTTTCTCTCTCTCAAAATAAATAAACTTAAAAAAAATAAAAATAAGCTAAATAAATGGATCACTGTGGCTGCTATGACAGAATACAGTGTTTTTATGTGTGTGTGCGCCTGGGTAACTGTGTTAGGGAATGCATAAGGAGAGAGCAGGAGCAGAAAGGGTGGCTGGAAGACTACTGAAATGGTCCATACAAAAGAGGCTGGTGGTCTGGACTGGGTAAAGCTGAATGAAGAATGGAAGACTGAGTTAAAGATGGCTCCAAGGTGTCGGACTTGAGCCACTAGGATGAATGGTGGTACCATGTACCGAGCTGGTGAACACTGGGGGAAAATCAAGTTTGTGGAGGTAGTATTAAGAGCTGAGTTTTGAACACACCAGCTTTGAGCTGCTTTGGTGGACATCCAAAATTCAGAGATGGTGACTGGTTAGATACAGAAGGTTGGAGATATAAATCTTAAAGCTGATATCCAAAAACCAATGGGACTAAGAAGATGGCCTAGGGAGTAAGTGTCCCTGCTCCTGTTCTCAAGTTCCTCTTTCTGAAAGGACAGGCAAAGTCAGTCTCTGCTATGTGCCTCACACTCTCCTCACACTGTGGGAGGGAACTCCTCCTGCATTTGGCTTTAGGGCTGTAGCCGGGTTTTCTTCTAAGAAGATAAAATGCATTCTAATAGTACTATATCCATTTTGAAATGTCTAAAGGTAAAAATACAAACATCTGAAAATTTTACCAATGACCTCCATAGGAAAGGAGCTGTGCTGACAGCTCAGAACCTGCAGTCTGCTTTGGAATCTGTGACTCCCTCTTTTTCTGCCCCTTCCCCACTCATACTCTGTCTCTGAAAAAATAAATGTTTAAAAAAAATTATAAATAAACATAAAAAAATACTTTACATATTGCATTATGCTGTGAAATGGCTACAGAAAAAGCAAGTGCAAATTCAGGCATCACGTGAAAGAAGAGAAGGTCAAGGTCAATGAAGAAAATAACTCCACTTTATTAATGTTCATTTCTGGGTACCAAATTTGAAACCAGGTGATGAGGGAAAGTTGCAGAAATTAGAGGCATGAAGGCTGATGAAAAGAGGGCTTAAAGGGAACATGACAGCAATCCCAAGTATGAAAGTCTGTGAATTAAAAGACATATTAAATTTACGGGTATCATTCCAGAAGACAGATGTAGCATGAATGGAGGCTGATATAAATTGATTCAAGCAAAACTTTCCCTCAAAGTATATCAGTTGTATGGTATTCAAGAAGAAACTATTTAACCGCTTGTCAGAAACACTGTGGAAACAAGTGGAGCATTTGGATGAACTCAGTAGCTCTCAACCCTGGCTGGACATCAGAGTCACTTGGGGAGCTTTTAAAAAATAAAGTCCAGGCCTCTCCCCCTAACCAACTAAATTAGAATCCCTGGAGGTAGGGTCCTGGCACCAACTGGTTTTCACATTTTCTAAGTGATTATTATGAACAGTGTTACAGGTTGAATGTCTGTGTGCCCCACCCCCCAAGAAATTCATGTTATAGACATAAACCACAATGTTATGGTATTTGGAGATGAGGCTTATGAGAGGCAATTAAATTTAGATGAGGTCACGAGGATGGGACCCCCATGATGGGTAAGTGTCACATGAAAAGGCAAACAGACCAGAGCTCGCTTGCTCTCTCCTCAATGTGAGGACAGAGCAGGAAGTTAGCTATCTGCAAGCTAGGAAAAAGGCTCTCATCAGAACCCAACCATGCTGGCACCCTGATCTTGGGTTTCCAGTCTCCAGAAGGTATTTTGTTATGGCAGCTCAAGCTGACTAACATAAGCAGCTGGATTAAATGACGCCAGAGATCTCTTTCAGTGCTAATATGTATATTCTATACAGTATTTGATAATTAGTGTGTCTAATTTCCAAAATTCACACTAATAATGAAACTATTTCATGAAGACTTTGTTTTAAAAAGTCATTTTGAGCATTATAAATGTAGACCTAGACTCCTTGTTTTAGTGTCTCAGGCGGCATTTGACTAGAAATCAGACAAAAGAGCTAGTATCTTTACTAAGCCTTATCAGAATATCAAGTTTCCATTGAACATAACTTTCTAAATAGTACCTCCCATAATATAAGCTAATATTTTCTCCTTCTTCTGACACTTACTAAAAGCTCAGGATCACAAAATCTGTTCTCTTCTCTTTACCAATACTGTAACTAACAAAGCCCAGACATTTAATTACACTTGGATTCATGTAATTTTTAAAAAAAAATTTTTAAGTTTATTTATTTTGAGAGAGCAAGTGAGTGGGAGCAAGGGAGGGGCAGAGGGAGAGAGAGAATCCCAAACAGGCTCCGTGCTATCAGCACAGAGCCTGATATGGGGCTCAATCTCACAACTGTGAGATCACGACCTGAGCTGAAACCAAGACTTGGACGATTAACCAACTGAGCCACCCAGGTGCCTCTCATGCAATAAATTCTTTTTTTTTTTTTTTTTTAATGTTTATTTTTGAGAGAGAGAGACACAGCGCGTGTGTGCGCACATAAGGAGTGGAGGGGCAGTGAGGGGGGTGGCTGGGGAGACATACACAGAATCTGAAGCAGGCTCCAGGCTCTGCACTGTCAGCAGAGAGCCAGACATGGGGCTTGAACCCATGAACCATGAGATCATGACCTGAGCCGAGGTTGGATGCTTAACCAACTGAGCCACCAAGGTGCCCCTCATGCAATGAATTCTTAAAGAGTCTCCTAATATTTGACCTTCTCCTTCAATCCTTTATAAAATGGAATATCTCACCTTGACATTTTTCCTCAAAGTCCTTCAACACTTGTATAAGAGTGTGAATACACTTAACATTACTGAACCGTACACGTAAAAGTGGTTAAGACAGTAAATTTTATGTGTTTTTACCATAATTAAAACACACACATGGCACAGAATGGTGCCTGTGACATGGGGAGGTAAAATCCTTCAGTGGCTCCCCATTACCTCCAGAATGAAATTTAATTTTCCTAGTTGGATAAAAGGCTCCTGACTTTACTGCCGCCTCTCTCTCCATTGTTCTCACACGCACACTGTGCTCTAACTGTAAAGAACCACTTGCATTCCACAGTCCTTCTCGTACATGTATTTCTAAATATGCCTTTCCTCTGTCTAGAATACTATTCCCATCCTTTATCCTTCTCTGCCTCCCTAAATAATTCTAACTTAATCTTCTTTAATACTTAGCTCAGACTACCAGGAGGCTCTCCCAGACACCCTGGCCGGGTCGGTGACCCTCTTCCACAGCCTCTCAGGATCTGATGCTTACTCTGACTGCAGCATGGTATGGTAGTGCTGTACTGTTCTGCTTCTCTTACCGGACTTCGAGCTCTTTAAAGACAAGGTCTGTGTCTTTCATCTCTGTATATTCACCAGTTGGCATAATGCTGGACATCAAGGAGATACTTAAATATTTGTTAAATCAAATCAGACTATGTGTTGGAAAAAAGCAAATACAGAGAAGTGAAAAATAAGAAAAATAAAGCAAACAAGTAAAACCTTCCAGGATGAAACCAAAAACTTAGGTTTCCAACCTTTGCTTGGCTGTGTGGACACAATCAGTGGCTACCAGGGTGCCAAGCCAGGAGGCACACAACGGGTCAGTGCGAGCGAGCACTCGAGTTCACCACCCCAGGGGCGTGTTGGCTGTTGGAGGACTTACTGTGTGTGGATGAGTACGTGTTGCTTGAGGTCCTGCCTCCGCATGAACAACTTGTCGCAGTAATCACACTTGAGATTCTTCTCGCCCGTGTGGATAACCATGTGGGACTCAAGGTGAGCCTTTTGGGTGAAAGACTTGTCACACAAAGTACATCTGTAGTTCTTTTGACCTGCACATGAACCCAAATTGCCACACTGTGACTAACACAATCATTAGCACTCCCAAGATGAACAGGCACATGTATGGGCATGTGGCAGAGGCAGAAATGAAAGAACTGACTGGTAACTGGAACATCACTTTCTAGGGCTGTCTACCAAGAACCAGTCAGAGAATATGAACTTATATTCTGTGACTAAAGCCAGGGAAGCTAATAAATCTGACCTCCTTCTAGGACCACTTACCTGGATGTATATAAATAATTTTTTACTGTTTATAGCTGACACGGGATATAAAATCTGAAAAAAAAAAAAAAACTACTTATAAGCCTAGAGACCAACCTAACTCAACTATGTTTAAAAAACCTCATAAATTCTAGCACCTGTCGACAAACATACTTTTACAACCTAAATTTATAGTTTTCCATTTTTTAAACATATGACCTCATAAACCAGGGATGAAATAAAATACTAAGAATGCAGAAATAAGATTACTCTAAGTCAGGGGATGGCAAACTTTTTCTAAAGTCTAGTCTGTATCTTAAGCTTTGTGGGCCATACAGTCTCTGTTATGACTACTCAGTCTTAATGCAAAGGACAAGAAAGAATTTTACTTTCAAAGATTTGGAGAACCAATGACTCAGACAAGAAAACTAAAACTTCATCAGATATTTTGTAGTATGTATTTTAAAAAGTGTTAAAACAAAGGGGTTGGTTTACATGGAATTTAGAAAACGGAACCTCAAAAAATAGAATTTGGCAGTATTTACTGAGCAATATTCACAGGAGAGAAACTGGTTCTGGCTGGTGTCTAGGAGTGAGCTCTCATGAAGGCTCAGAGTGTTTCCTTAGAATTCCCTTTGCTTTAACGTCCAAACGCAGGGGCACCTGGGTGACTCAGTCGGTTAAGTGACTTCGGCTTAGGTCATGATCTCATAGTTGGTGAGGTTGAGCTCTGTGCTAACAGCTTGGAGCCTGGAGCCTGCTTTGGATTCTGGGTCTCCCCCTCTCTCTCTGTCCTTCCCTGCTTGTGAACGAGTATGCTCTTTCTCTCTCAAAAATAAATAAACTTAAAAAAAAGTCCAAACATGGATCACCTTTCTAATTCAGTACATTTTCCCAGTCACCTTCACACTATGGGGTGGGGAGGGGGGACCTGGAATGGGGAACACTGTAATAACTGGAGGTAACACTCTCTGAGGAAGCACAATTATTCCACCCAGATTTATCACCCAATGAAGTCCTGCTGACAGCCAGCTGGATTCATTCTCTAATATCTCAATTCTATACCCGCAAGACTATCTTGTTGCAATTTCTTTACTACCGCAATTTCTAATTGTCGTGAAATTCCATTTTGATGGTCCAATATAACGTACCTGTATGTATCTTGAGGTGGGTCCGCAGGTTGCTAGGATCACTAAAAGCCTTGCTACAGAAATCACACTTGTGGGGCTTCATACCCATGTGACCCATAAAGTGGACGTGAAGTTTGGAAGGAGAGATAAAAGCCTGGGGGCACATGGAGCACTTCCACTTCCTCTCTTTGCTGTGGCTTGGTCCATGGCTGCTGCTGTGGCCCTGGCTATGAAGATGGTTATGGATGTGGCTGGTAAGGTGAGCTTTGAACTCTGTATAGGAATTGCACTCCTTGCCACAGTTACAGAGGTGCACATCTGGGTGTTCAGGAACACCTTCAAAAAAAAAAAAAATTACTCAATGTCTTCTCGTAGTTAAATTTTAAAACTCATTCTGGGTATTAATAATGTTGCTTGCATTCTCCGTTCTACAAAAATTTCCACCTTGCCCATTACCTGTAAAACTAAAATGTCTTCTTCAATACTCCCAGCATCTCACAGAGCATGCCAGACACAAAGGAAGCACTTGGTAACACTGGATTGTAATACATCTTTCCCAGGCAAAAAATTTTTTTTTGTTAAAAAAATTTTTTTAGTGGGGCGTCTGGGTGGCTCAGTGTGCTGTGTGTTAAACATCTGACTTCGGCTCAGGTCATGATCATGCAGCTCATGAGTTCAAGCCTCATGTCGTGCTCTGTGCTGACAGCTCAGAGCCTGGAGCCTTCAGATTCTGTGTCTCCCTCTCTCTTGTCCTCTCCCCCAATCACACTCTGTCTCTCTCAAAAATAAACAAACATCGGGGCGCCTGGGTGGCGCAGTCGGTTAAGCGTCCGACTTCAGCCAGGTCACGATCTCGCGGTCCGTGAGTTCGAGCCCCGCGTCAGCCTCTGGGCTGATGGCTCAGAGCCTGGAGCCTGTTTCCGATTCTGTGTCTCCCTCTCTCTCTGCCCCTCACCTGTTCATGCTCTGTCTCTGTCTGTCCCAAAAATAAATAAACGTTGAAAAAAAAAATTTTTTTTAATAAATAAATAAACAAAAATTAAAAAAATTTTTTTGGTAGTACAAACTTTTAAACTTGTCGTCATGACACAGGGCAAAGTAAAAGACTATGAAGATTAAATCCATTAAAGGAGACTGTCTGTTTTTTATGAATTTAAATTACAATGGTACCGGCTCAAAAAGCAGCCTCAGGAACTTCAAATACCCCAAATCAAAATCCTAACGCAACAGTTCCTTTCATATGAATACTGCTTAATCAGTAACATTCAGTTTATGAAGAACCTCACAGATTTCAACACTTCTAACACAGGGTAATATCCTACTTTTATATATACGAACGTATATAATTTGGTTCACCTAACATGTAAACCATTACCAAAACTACTTCTGGTCCTTGGTGTTTTTACCATGCTAGCTTCAGGAGAAATAAGTCTTATCGTAACTTACCAATCTGCTGAGCATAATCCCGGCTGTAATAAAAAAGCAGTTCATTTTCAGGAGGGATATCTTGTGAAGTGCAGAAATAGATTTTTCCATCATGGGGATAAGCCACCAAATTCTGTTCTTCCCGGTTCCTAAGTTGTCACATTTAATAGATCAAGCATATCAATTTTGAAATATATGCTAAACACATCATATCCCTAGAACAAAACTCTACATGAATACTTAGACATAACTATTTTCTTTAGGTTATTTTTCCAATTCCCTACCCTAGTGATTAGGAGGGACTCATATAGAAACAAAATTCATACTTGTGTACATCAGCTAATTGCCCTTTATAGTCAGAAACACTAGAGAGTCTTTCACAAGAAAAGTTAATAAAATGAAATATTAAGAGCATATGACAAAGACACAGAGATAGAGAACTGAACAAGAACTACAACAGCCTGAGGGTTGATTAATAGTGGATATAAAGAGAAGGTACGTACTTGCAAATTCAATGATAACTGTATCATTCTTTATTGTTTAAATAAACTAGTTTAAAAAAGGATAGTTTCTTGTGTTTTGACTTACAATTGCCATTAATCAGCAACTACTGGAGGAAAGAAGGTAAAAAGCCTTAGGCCTTAACATATGTTCAGACAGCAGTATAATCTGGACCCTGACTCTTCCCTATTTTATGCAAAGCTTCCTACTGAAAAACATTCAAATCGTAACTATTTCTTCATCCAGACTACTCTTACCTGGCTTTGCGCACAAACATCATCCAATTACATTCATTTTCATCAGTTGTAATGATACAGAATTCTAGGACACCATTGTGGTATATCTGTCAACAGAAGGTAAACATACATATCAAATGAACTAACAGACAATACAAAGCGCTATTAAACTTAGGCTAGCAATAATCACATTTACTCTGCAGTAGATCTCAGCTTTCATAGTCAGTGTGGAAATCCATGGTTGCCTTCTCACACGTTTGTCATTCCACTAGTCCCCCGTTTCCAGCAACGTCATAAATATCATCAGAGACTGACAGTGCTCAAGGTACAGAATGACCCGGCTCTTGATTATTCACATTTTGGCTTGACTGGAAAACACAGAAACAGTCTACTTGTCTTCATCACCTACCATATGGTGGAGGTGGATCACTGAATGGACAAAAAGGTCAGAGAACCATCTCTTCTCATTCTTTTTCCACTGGACCTAGCGTTCTTCTGTGTTCTTTCTGGAAACCAAAATTCAAGTCCCCAGTGCCAGCAACACCATACCTTTCCACTGATCACAAGACCAACCTTCCTCTCACTCCAATTCTGCAGGCATCATTCCCAATCTATTGACTACAAGTGAATCTCTACAAACATGTTACAGGAATAGCTATTTATGTCAAAACCCTGCATTTCCAGCCCCTCCCATTAGAAAACTAGAGAAATGGTCTCAGCTTCCAATCCCAGAACTGTTTCTCAAGCTATTTGAGAAATGTTTTCGTTGATTACAAAATAAGACTTTCATCATATAAACAAAGTCCATGGCCTCAGCTGCCACAAGTAATTAGAATGAAGAATTACTGGATTATCTAACAAAAGAAAGACTAAAAACAGTTTATCTTCTAAATTCAATAGCTGGTATTTTGCTAAATATTATAATTTGGTTATAAAGAACAAAAAGGACATAATATTAAACAAATGACTGACAGGTGAATGGCACCGTATGAGTCTTGCCCAATTTTGACTTTTACTACGTCACTTCTACTGCTTTTACACTTTTAACTACATCACTGTAATAAAAACATCCAAAAGTCACAGAAGAACTTCATGAACGCTGACCTTCCATATATGGTTAACCGCCTTGTCTGTCCATTCTGCTACTTCCATGGAGTGACTCTGCTGGCCAATGAGAGGCCCAAAGCAAGTCCGCACAGGAATGGTTTCTCCAGTCCATACACCTAGCAGGGGAAAGACACCAACTACCCAGTCAATGATTTAAACATCTAATAGGTTATACAAGAGAGAGTAGCTTAGCTCACGTAAAGAATCTTATCCTCAGTGAACCAGAACTAACTGATACTCCAGCACTCCTGTGAGGTAGCTAAGTTTTATGGGTTCTATCCTATAAATATGGAAAATATAATCAACAGATTAAAGGGAACTCAGAAGAAATATGCAGAGTAAGAACCACTATCAGAAATTCCTAAACCCAGTTTTATACACAAGGAACCAAAACAAGTCCTTCCCAAATGACTAGAGAACATTACTTGATGATAAAAACATAGACCAATTACTGTAAGTCAAACTTATGAAATCATCTGTGCTTAAAGCACTGCTCTGTATTATCTAAGCTTTTTAATGCTTTCAACTGACTCATACCCAAACTACAGCTGAAAAATAATGAACCTAGTTCGGTATTTTCAAAGAAAAGGCACAGTAATTTAGAAACCATTTTAAATTCAAATATGGGTAACCAAACTCTGGCAGTCTACACTTCTTATTCCTTTCTCCTAAGGAGTATTAGGAAATTTAAAAACACTTGATCTTTTTTTTGTGACAAAAGGTTATCAGTGGTGAATTTTCCATGTCTTAGAGAAGAAACTTAAGTTTCGAGGAGTGTTTTGTCATAATTGTTAGAGGATGATACAGCCAAGAATCAAAGTCTTCAGACTCAGGCCAAGAGTTTCTCCTTTATTCAATTTTGATTCTAAGAAAGGGGAATTTTCTCAATAAAGTTTCAACTTGATTTATTGCTATTACTACACAAATGTTCCTAAAAGAATAATGCTTAAGCCATAAATTAACTTTTGATCAACCAAATAATGATGAAATTACACCTATCCACTTTTATAACTCTACACTACAGAGAAAGAAGAGAACTGATGGGCTTTGAGAGTTCCAAGGTTCTTACCAACTTCTGCTCCGACAACTGACTGGCGAAGAACAAGCTGCTTTGGGAGAGAAAGCCTCGCCCTGCTCTCTATTGGAGTGTCAGGAACAAAAGTCACTGGTCCGTGATCAGGGCAGTCTGAGGGATAGGCTCGGTCACAGAGCGTGCACCCTATGGATGGGAAATTTGAAAGACACAAACGGGGTTAGTTCGAGCAGCCTAAACTGCCACCTGCTTTTTAATTTAAATGCTAATTACTAAAACATAACCAATAAAAAGCAAAGTTCTAATAAAAATATTCTGATCAAACAATCACTTTCTTACACTAAAATACATATCCCAGTCTTAGATCTCTCTCTGACAGGATCTGAATTTTTTTTTTTAATCCCACAGGACAATTTTACTATTCAGTCCATAAGAGACTGATTGAAAAGTAGATTACTTTTTACACTAGTAAAAGTAGATTACACTAGATTACTTCAAAAATGAATTACATTATTCCTTACATTAGGTAGATACCTTTACATATGATATCTAAAGTCCCAAGATTCCAACTCTACCCAACTATATGAGGACAGTGAGTTGAAATGCTGTCATGCAAGGCTAAAATGGAGAGGACAATACAGGTCAACAGAGTCAGAGACAGCGGCACCACTGTTCACTTTTCTTTCACTATCAACAAATTGGTCAACCAGGTTTTTATAACAGATTCTTTTTCAAAAAAGGCGGGGGGCAAAAAATGCTCTTTGGGACGATAGGTAGAATCAGATTCTTGCAGACATGTTTGCTTAAAATTCTTAATTTCTTACTGTTCATACTGTCTTTCTTTTTTGCATTGTCAGAAAGGGTGCTGCCTTTATATACTGATCTCTATGCTTACTGTAACTTCACTTTTACAACAAGTGTCATTCTCTGTAAATCTTCTGCTTTTTTATTTCTGTTAAGGAAGAGCATACATGACCCCTTTTTGTCAATGATTATGTTCAAACTTTCCGAATTCGTCCACAAATAGTTGGAATACATAAACCTTAAAACCACAGCCATCAAAGTGTCTTTCTCCTAAGCAATCATTACACATTTCCATTTATATGACATAAAATATCAAAGTTTTCATATTTAGGCAAAGCAGAGATAATATCTTACTTCAACTACTACTTGACTAAAAATTCCTTGAATATTAAAGATGCCCTACAGTTGGTGAGAACTGATTCTCCAATGCACTGAAGAATCCATGTTAAAACTCCAAATGAGATCAGATTTCATACCAGAAAAATGCTTAAAGGCTTCTCTGAAAATACACAAATGGCAAATAAGAACAGACAGAGGTCCAACATTGTTGTCACTGGGGAAATGCAAATCTAATCCACAATGACATGCCACCTCACAGCCACTAAGATGGCTATAACAGAAAGTGTTTAAAAGATGTGGAGAAATTAGAACACTCATACACTGATGTTGAGAACTGAAAATGGTGCAACTACTTCAGAAAACAGTCTGGCAATTTCTCAGAAAGTTAAACATAAAGCAATTCTACCTTTTTTTTTTTTTTAATGTTTATTTATTTTTGAGAGACAGAGAGAGACAGAGTGTTGGGGGGGGGGGGGGGTAGAGAGAAAGAAAGACACAGAATCTGAAGAGGCTCCAGGCTCTGAGCTGTCAGCACAGAGCCTGATGAGGGGCTCGAACTCACAAGCCATGAGATCATGACCTGAGCCAAAGTCGGACGCTTAACTGACTGAGCCACCCGGGCATCCCAAAGCAATTCTACTCTTAAACATATATCTAAGAGACTTAAAAACATGTTCATACAAAAACTTGCATATGCATATTCATAGCAGCATTATTCTTAATAGTCAAAAGTAGAAACTAAATGTTCGAGAATGAAAGGTAGATAAACAAAATGTGGTTATCACCACACAATGGAGTAGTACTCAACCATAAAGAGGAATGGGGTACTGATCCATGCTACATGGACGAGCCAGGACATTATGCTAAGGGAAAGAAGCAAGACAAGGAAAGCCACAGGTTGTATGCTACCACTATATGAAGTGTCCAGAATAGGTGAATCTATAGAAAGATTAATGGATGCCTGAGAATGATGGCAGGGAAAGGAGGAGGGGAGGAGGGGTTAGAAGGGAAGGAATGATGAGTGACTGCTAGTGGGGTATCTGGGATGATAAAATTGTTTTGGAATAAGATAGTGGTGCTGGTTCCACAACCTTGTCAATATACTAAAAGCCACTAAATTGTACAATTTAAAATGTATATGTGAATTTAAAAAAAAAAACACATAGGAGCAAGAGGTTCTGCATACCCATATAAAAAAGGATCAATAGGCTTATTTAGGCCACCTCTTAACTTCTGCTAAGTTAATGAGCCTACTACATTCCTAAATTTTTTCAAAATTATAAATTTCAGACTTTAAAAGGTTAACATAAAAGTCCTCCTCACTGCTTGGCTTCTGAGGCACCAGAAGCTCTGTCCTACTTTTCTGACCCTCCTGTTCAATCTACTTTGGAAGCTCTTCCTCTGCCATCGCATCTTAAAATCCCTAACCCTCTTATATGCCATACTCACACTAGGAGCTAATTTCACTCCACTTCCATGGCTGTGATTAACGTCCTAATGCTGAGGATCCCTAAATATCTGCAGACAGATCTCTGTGTTCCAGATTAAAATTCTCACTAAACACCTCTACTGGGTATCTTACAGACACTAAAATCAACAGGTCTGAAACCAGACTCACCATCACTCCTCAAAAAAACAAACAAAAAATAGAAAACTACAATAAAAAACAACAGTCCTCCTCCGCCATTCATTATCCTAAGGAGTGGTACCACTACCCCCTAGTCTCCTGCCAGAAACCAGGGGTATCTCCTTAACCCTTCTCTCCCAACTTCTGTAAATATACCCCACTTTTCCTCACCATCAATCCTTCTATTTTAGGTTAGAAAATCACCTTTCACTTAAATTATGGCATCATCTCCTTTACCTGCTACTTGCCTCTAACAAACTAGCCCTCACCTTGCAGCAGAACCCCCATCCCAGACCTCACTCCTTCAGATCCTTGACTGGTCTTAGAAAACCCTTTGTGTTCTGGCTCCTACTTCTTTCTCATCACCCCCATTTTATGCTTCAGCAATTCTGAACCATGGAACATTCTCTTAGTTCTAGGCACTTATGGGTGGCAACTCCTGTCTGGGATGCTGTTCTTCCTGATCCTCTGCTGCCAACACCTTTGATGTCCTTTGAGTCTGTGCTAACACATACACAGTGTCCCCTGATAAGTCTTCCCTATTGCTTCCATGGCGTTGTTAGATGCCCACCTCAGGCTCCTTTAGACCTGGCACTTAACCCCACCTTCCCACTTATCATACCATATCTCGACAGCCCCTTTACTTGCCCACGCTTCCCATCAGATTATAAGCTCGTTAAAGGCAGCTGTCCTCTGCTGCAGACTGCTTTCTACCCCGTGTCTGGCACAGAGGCCGGCATATACTAAGCACTCAACATGTTTCCTGCATGAATGACGCATGTAATGACAGCAACAAACCAACAGTTTTTCTATTGCTTTTTGTTATTCTTGACCCATAAAAAGAACTTTTACATGCCCAACTACAGTAATTTATACGCAATCTGAGCAAAAATAAAATTTGCATTTGTATTTACCTACTATTTCCATAGGGATAAAGAAGTACATGTGATCTAATAAATCTTATGTTGAAAAAGCACACAACCTGACACACAGAATACCTCAGAGAACACCTCACTACAGTTCTATAATTAACTCTATTTTTGAAACACAGGGATAGATCTTGATTACGGGGCTGAGAGTATCTGTAAAATACAGAAGGAAATGACTATGGTTTCATTACTTCAGGATACTGTAAGAACCAACAAAATGACTGTATGTCATCTGACTTACTTAAGAAAAAGCCATTAACATAATGGACAATGCACAAAGAAATATTCCAAAGTCTATTACTTTCTATACTCCCTTAATCAACACCTGACTTTGTGATTAAATCTGTTAGAAGATGATAGCCCTTTCTACCAATATTTCCAAAAGAAAAAGGCTAAGCACACTCACAAATTGTAAACAAGGTTGCCATATTTTCCTTGTTTGAATTGGAGTCTTCCATTTGCAGTGAAGGTGGTACAAAAGAAAGACTGTCTGAAGATACATCTACATGACCTGTCCCCATAGCAACCTCCTGGGTGATGGAGGAGACAGCCACAGGTTCTAGGCTTAGGCCAACTTCATGGAGGGAAACAGATTCTAAGGAGGCGAGGTTGTGTGAGGTAGAGAGTGCCACGCTTACAGAGTTGGTGCTCATGGCCACGGTGTGGATGGAGTCACTGAGGGCACTGTCAGACATCCCGTTGACCCGACTTGCAATGTGGTCTGTCTCCATGACCACAGGGAGCTCCAGGCCATTCCCATGAATGGGTATCACACCACCATGTCCTACAGTGTCTGCTGCAAGGTTGTTGCTCACAGAATCTACAGACAGAGGTTCATGACTTCTGGAGCCATTTGGGATTTGGGCATGCTCGCCTGCAACTCCGTCCATTGTAAGCTCTTCTGCCATTCCATCTGTAGAGATTGGGCTGGTAACCCTAGAGACGTTCTCCATAGTGATTGTTGTGTCCAAGGCCACCTCATGGCCATCACTGGGATGAAGACTTTGGGCACCATGTGTGTTCACAGAGCGAGAGTCTATTGAAACAATGCCTGGTTCTAATCCAACATTTCCATTGGACTGATAGGGATCTAGAGCTGAAGCGTTATTGGCGATAGATAATGCTGTATTACCATCAACATTTATAGAGTTAGGGTGGATATACTGAGGTGGTGGTCTGTCGGCTAAATAAGATAAAATGCCTGAAAAAAGAAGAAGATGAGATTTTAGAGACTTTTTAGTACATTGTTAAATATAAGGCATTCCAAATCTTAGAAGCTACTTTCCTTAAAAATGTAACTAAATTAATCTCTTATCTACTTCTTTGGTTTAATTAACATATATGCTTTATAAAAATAGCAACATAGGAGTGCCTGAATGGCTTAGTTGGTTAAGCATCTGACTCCTGATTTCAGCTCAGGTCATGACCTCATGGTTCATGAGTTCCAGCCCTGTGTTGGGGCTCTACACTGAAGAGCAGGGCCTGCTTGGGATTCTCTCTGTCTCCCTCTTTCTCTCTGCCCCTCCCCAACTCATGCTTGCTCTGGCTCTCAAAATAAATAAAAACTTAAAAAAAAAAAAAAAAAACTTTAAAAATAGCAACATAAATAGGCCATAAAATAATCTCCTACCTATTTGGTTTAACTGATATATACCTTATAAATAGCAACATTCATATACCATAATTCAGTTTTCCCTGTGAAACTCAGAAATCGTAAAAAAAAAAAAAAAATTAACTATGTTCCTTTGAAGTCACTGGAAATTGAGCATTTAAATGACACCTTTAATATATATATAGTTGGAATTCCTGAAACCTAAGATACTGAAATTTCCTCTATTATAGTTAAAAGGTAAAAGGATTTAAAAGCAGATCTTCCACATGAAAATGTTAATTAATTTAATAAAATGTAATTAAATACAACTAAGTTTTAAGTTATTAAACTATCATAACACATTACGGTCTATTCAAAATAAGTCACAATTGTATCTGCTTTATTAAAACCGAAAGAAACATTTAAACACTCATGCTTGTAAGGATGTGGTCAAATGGTACTTGCTGCACTGCCAGTGGGAATGTAAATTACTAAAACCTCTTTGGAAAGTATATATATCTTAATATATAAAAGTATACATATACTTTTAGATATATATATAAAATCAAATATATACAAGTACATACATACTTAATACATATACTCATGTGCAAGAACATATGAACCCCAAAAACACTTTCATAGGCTCTTGCACAAGAAATTCCACTTAATGGTAATCTTCACTAAATGCATTTCATAAATATTATACACAAAGACATTCCTATAATAGTAATAAGAACCTGGAAAAAAATCAAACTGTCCAACAATAAAGATTAATATAATAACAAACGATGGAATATCCATTCAGTAGATTGTAATGCAGCATTAAAAAGAATAATTACCAAAACCATGCAGAAGTTAGGAAAAATAACTATGTAAAAACACAGGAAAATATTAAGTGGAAAAAAGGACACACAACCATATAGAAAGTACAGTCTTAGTTATGAAAAACAGTAAAAATCTATACACCAAAATAAAAGACAGGAAGAAAGTACACCAAGAAGATGGATGATAGGACTATTGGTGGTTCTTCTCCCCATTTGCTAAATTTTCTGAAACATACACTGAGAATAAGAAGTCAATAAACTTAAAACCAGTAAACCTTAATTTATAATAAATAGTGACACTAGCAGGACGTGTGGTTGACAGGAATTACAACTGCAAAATTATGAAAATTAAATCAAGGAAACACTGGAGGAGAAAGGAAAAAAACTGTTCATCTGTCATTAAGAAATCATGCTTAGTCTGGGGCGCCTGGGTGGCTCAGTTGACTAAGCGTCCGACTCCGGCTCAGGTCATTATTTTGCGGCTTATGGATTCGAGCCCCGCGTCGGGGGAGCCGAAGGAGCCTGCTTCGGATTCTGTGTCTCCCTCTCTCTCTGACCCTCCCCCATTCATACTCTTTCTCTGTCTCAAAAAATAAATAAACGTTAAGAAAAAAATTAAAAAAAAAAAAAGAAATTATGCTTAGTCAAACTGCCATATTAATAATGTGTGATCTGTATACGCTAAAAGGAAAAGTACAAAAACATATAAAGATTTTTTTCCCCACCTAGAGATTAATATCTAATACTGACAAACAGAAAATCGGGTTATTCAAGTCTTCAAGAAGTGAAGTTAATAGGAGGCTCTATTCTTTCTTCAAATTTCCCAAATAACTATAATACTTACCAGGTAGAATGGTTCTGAAGTAACTGCTCTCCAGGTGGGGGTAAGGTGGTGGAGGTAGGGTGTAGTTTCTTTCGGGTAACCCACACATCACCCCTCGATCCCCAATACCCATTGGGAGCATCAGAGACAAAGCAGAAGGCAGAGAGCTCAGGGAGGGACCCAGGTTTGGAATTGCCACTGGCAGGCCTACAAAAAAGTTTTTTTTCTCAATTAAAAGAAAGTTAAGTACTTAAAAATTCTCTCAATAATCACTAGCTAAACTCAAGAAAGTTTCTGCAAATGGGGAAAAATCTCACCTAAAAGCCCTTTATATCCCCAGACAGGAAGTGTTGTGCAAATATCCACAAACAGGCCCTAAAGTTAGTTCTCAAGTTAGTTTTAAAATGGCCAACTTGATCCTCCAGTTGTCTGTATTGCCTTTAAGTATTAAAACATTTAATTACAATTAAAAACCTAGTTTAAATAAAATTTAAAAGAACAAATCATACAGAGATAAAAATGAGAAAAAATACCAAAGCTCACAGGAGTAGCCTTTGAGTAATGATATTACAGATTTTTAATTTTTTTTTAATGTTTTTATTTATTTTTGAGAGAGAGACAGAGCATGAGCAGGGGAGGGGCAGCGAGAGAGGGAGACACAGAATCCAAAGCAGGCTCCAGGCTCTGAGCCGTCAGCACAGAGCCCAACACGGGGCTCTAACTCACAGAGTGTGAAATCATGACCTGAGCTGAAGCTGGACACTTAACCAACTCAGCCACCCAGGCACCCCTACAGACTTTTTTTAACCTCATTATTTATATTTACCATTTTATATGGTGAGAATGTTTTACTGTTTAAAAATTCTTAGCCGGGGCACCTGGGTGGCTCAGTTCGTTAAGCGTCTGACTAGGCTCAGGTCATGATCTCACAGTTCATGAGTTCGAGCCCCAAGTCAGGCTCTGTGCTGATAGCTAAGAGCCTGGAACCTACTTCGGATTCTGTGTCTCCCTCTCTACCCCTTGCCTGCTCACATTATGTCTCTCTCTCAAAATAAATACACATTAAAAAAATTAAAAAGGAAATTCTTAGAGGGGTGCCTGGGTGGCTCAGTCAGTTAAGCATCCAACTCTTAATTTTGGCTCAGGTCATGATCTCACAGGTTGTGAGATCAAGCCCCACATCAGGCTCTGCACTGACAGCATGGAGCCTGTTTGGCATTCTCTCTCTCCCTCTCTCTCTCTCTCTCTGTCCCTCCCCCACTTGTGTGTGCATACGTGCTCTCTTTCAAAATAAATAGACTTAAAACTTTAAATAAAATTTCTTAGATATGCTTCTACTTGGAAGTGCAAAACTGTACAAATATAGTCTTTTGTACATTTGCTGTATTTCATGATTTAAAAAAATTCAAACTTTAGATTGTATCTACCTTGGATTATATCTGCAAGGTGTGGAAACGACTCTTACTGTACCTAAGTATAATAATGAATACTGACCAACTTGAGCAGTGATTTATGTTTGCCCATGGCAATATTTTTTAATAGGCTTTTCCTCCTTAACGAGAGTGTTCACTAAAAGGAATGCCTAAGAGATAATCAAATGAACTCACTAATAAATTGTTTAATTTCTTTTGTGGACACTGAAAGGAATGTGGAGACCCTAGTTCAGATGAATTTATTTAACTGCTGCACAGTAGTAATTAAGCAGGTAATTCCCTACAGAGAACTATTTAAACAACTTATAGATTTAAAATATCCTTAGGGGTGCCTGGGTGGATCAATCGATTAAGCATCCATCTTCAGCTCAGGTCATGATCTCACGGTTTGTGAGTTCGAGCCCCATGTCAGGCTCTGTGCTAATAGCTCAGAGCCTGAAACCTGCTTCCGATTCTGTGTCTTCCTCTCTCTCTCTGCCCCTTCCCCACTTGCATTCTGTTTCTCTCTAAAATAAATTTTAAAAACATTAAATAAATTCTAGGGAAAAAAATACCCTAAACACTAATTCTTATTTCGATAAAGTCCATTACGATGTCACAAATCTTTAACGACCACTAGCTTACCACTGTAAGAACGAACAGCTTATCTCTTTTCTATTTCAGTAGAAAAAAGAAAATAAAGCAGATAGAAAGGTTTTAAATGTACAGTGACAGAGAAAATGGGAGCTTTTTCTGTACAACTCCTCTCTGGATACTGAGGCTCCCGGGGAGCCCTACCTGGGAGCTCCGTCTCTGGCATCTCCTCTTATAATTCTCAGCCTCATGCATTTGTGGTTGTTCCCGGTTTTGGATGTAATAGAAAATAAAGCTCAATTCCTCCTATTTGCTGAGAATACTTAATAGAGTAACTTTCATCCTCTTCTATTAACCCAGGGACAGAGCGCCAAGGGAGTGAACCAGATGAATGGGTAATCCTAGAAAAAATGCCAAGCAAATTACAGCTCTAGGTAACAGGCCACCCACCCCACAAGAGGACTAATCAGAAAAAGCTGCCACTCCTGTCCACTAGAACTCCAGGACTCCACAAAAACATTCCTTCCATTATGCCGCCACTCGTGGAACGGCTGTTCACACCTGCCTGGCTTCCCCTTCACACTCGGAAAGGGGCTTTGACCCCCTGCAGGCTCCATTTAGAACTGATAATACAATTAAGTGTTCAAATCCAGTCGCTCTCCCTTCCCACTCACCTGGGGCAGGGATGGCATTGTGAGTGGGTGAGGCAGCCAACCCTAGGTGACTCCCTGAGCCTGGCAAGGCATTGCTCACAGAGGATGAAGTCAGCTGCTCCATCCCCACTGGGCTCAGGTTCATTTCATTCATCCTAGGAAAGAGCACACACAAGTTAGGCAAAATCTGACCTCAGTGATTCCGTTTTAAGGTACTGTACAACCTGAGGCAATCAGGATAGGGAAATGAGAGCGGACCAACTACTAATTCATTTTTATGCTCACAGCTCTCAGACAGCGAATGTCATATTCTTTCTAACCATAAAAACTCTGGGATTCAGAGACGCTAACTCAGTCAACGTCACAAAGCAAAAACATGATTTAACTCAGGTGTGCTTTGTTTCAAACCCTACGCACACTACCTGAAGCAAAGCACAATCCTTAGAGCACATGGCAATAAGAGTTTGTTTTTGTTTTTTTAAATACCCAAGCTTTTTCTTTCACAGTATTTTCTCCAAATGGCCTATTACTTCAAACCAGACTTTTGTAGATGGTTTGGTTTAATTCACTCAAAAGAATTTTTACTAATTCTTTTTACAGGAGTTATAGTGATACTGGGTCTGAATTAAATTATTAATAATGAGGGGCACCTGGGTGGCTCAGTCGGTTAAGCGTCCGACTTCGGCTCAGGTCATGATCTCGTGGTTTGAGAGCTCGAGCCCCGCATCAGGCTCTGTGCTGACAGCTCAGAGCCTGGAGCCGGCTTCAGATTCTGTGTCTCCCTCTCTCTCTGCTCCTCCCCTGTTCATGCTCTGTCTCTCTCTGTCTCAAAAATAAATAAACGTTAAAAAAAAATTTTTTTTAATAAAAAAAAAAAATTTTGAAATATGTGATCTGGATAAAGCAATGCATCTTCATCCTTACTAGAAAGGCAACTAGACTCTGTCTCTCTCTGTGCCAAAGATAAATAAACGTTGAAAAAAAAAAAAATTTAAAAAAAAAAGAAAGGCAACTAGAAGCATAGGATAAATGAGGTGCATCAAGGACAACACATTAATAACAGTGCAAGTATTTAATTATGCTATAAAAGAATGCAAAAAAAATCCTATAGCCTAAAGAAACAACAGCTACCTATAATTCTGAAAGTTTCTAGGTGAGTTTGTTTAAAATGGACTTTTCCTGTAATTTCTTACAGCTATAAATATAATTAAAACTCTACAACCACCAGACCAATAACCTATAACAAATGGCTACAATATTTTTTTTAAGTAAGCTAAAAGTCTATAGCTTCAAATCTCAGTCTAAAAATTCCTGAATTTAATCTGTGTACCTAATCTCCAGATAAAAATCAAAATGGTGTTTCTGGGTTGACTCCTAGGCCTTCTTCTCAAACCAGTTCAAACCAGAGTTTAGCGTGAGGCTCAGCAGATTTCTGCTTTGTCGTGAGTCACTGAAATGTGATGACCTCAGCAGCCATAAACCAAAGGTAACAAATATCCCACGGAAAGCAAGCAGATGAAGGGAATTTACAATAAGATTCAAAGACTCTCATTCTAAAGTGCAATTCTATTCTACCTACCTTTCTCATACGGGTTTCTAGGAAGCAAGCTTGGAAGAAGAGCTAAAAATCAAGATACCAAGCTCTCTCTTCTTCCCTACTCATTCCTGTAAAATAATTTCCTTCACACTTCTGCAGTTTGTATGTGTGTGTTTCTAACTGACTTACAGAATAAACCACATTTGCCACTTGCTAATCTTACAACTTTTTCTTAGAATGACATATAAAAAGCTAACTGAAATGCACCCACTTTGCAAAAGGCATGGACAGGTTCAGCAACTTCAGTGAATTCGTCTTCCTCATCCTAAACATACAGCCTATGAAAGGGTCCCAAAACAACAGCCAAATGTAACTCTATCTGGCACCGCTCTGTACTGCCATGGTATCATCAAGTACCTGAAATATTTGCATGAAACCTGCAAAACTAAGAACTTAATTCCCCCACATTACCATCTGAGCCACAGGGTAACCAGCAAAATTCAAGGTGAAGCATGGTGTTAAGCTAAAAATACACTCTGGAATCCAGATCAAGATATTAAACGCTCAAATAACTCAAAGGCACGGGGAAAAGGGGTGAATGAGCCAAAAATCAACGTGTGGCTATCTAGAACGATTCGCATTTGGAGTAAATTTGGTTGCATGAGGCTGGATTCAACCCAACTCTGGTTTCTGGATTTCTGGTCTCCTTTGGGACATAAATCCATTTGCAAATCGCACCTGTAACCTCCCCCGTGGCACCAAAACCAAAGAAAGGCACTCTGAACTCTGATTTGCCAAACGCTTCCCAAAGATGTCACCAACACAGGGCCCATCACTCACCTGTGATGCATCTGCTTGGGGCCAAGTGTCAGAGAAAAGAACACACGCGCGGCGGGGAACCGGCATCAGGGTTTGCGTTCCAGGGTCACGTGCTACCGCATCTTGCTTACAACCGCTGCACAAACGCGGCCCCTCGGCCCCGCGGCCGCCCGGGGCCGCCCAACTTCTCCCGAGGGCCGGCGGCCGCGCACCCCGCCGCGAGATGGGGCATGCCGGGGGACACCCGGGGCTTTTCCTCCAGAAGCTTCGGGAGGGGGGCTGCCCAACCTGGGGGGGGTGGGAGGGAGGAGAGGGGAAAGGGCGGTCACCAAAACGGAGTGGATGCAGTCCCCGTCCCCTCGCCACCGGCGCGCCCGGGCGCTTCGGACACCGCCTCCCAGGGGCGGCCGACTGACTCGCCCGCCCGCCGGCGTGAGGCCCGCAGGCCCAGCCGCCCTCGCCCAGCCCCGGCCGGGCCCGCGCGCAGCCCACCTGCCGGCCGCGCGGGGGGCGCGCGCGCCTGCCCCACCGCTTTGTTCCTCATCCGGGCAGAGCTTGCCTCGGGCCCTCCCCGCCCGCTCGACCCCCGCGCCCCGGGGGCCGCTGGCCTAACGTTTCCCGCCCGGCCCGGCCCGGCCCAGCCCGCCGACTCCTCAGGGCCGCACCCTCCGAGGCGCGTTTCCGGCTCCTCAGCCACTCGGGGCGCCTGCCGCTCCGCCCCTCGTGCGTGCGCCCCTCCCCGCCGTGGCCCGCTAGCGGCGACTGCGTTCCGGCGCCCCTCCCCCAGCCGAGCCCCTTCCGCGCGTGCGCACCGAGAGGACCCAGGCCCGAGGGGTGCGGGGCCCGGAGAGGCTCCGGAGGGAGCGTCGCGTCTCAGGCCGACTGGATTGCGTCGAGCGCCGAGCTATCGACCCACAGTTGCTAGGCATCCAGCGCTGCAGAGCATGTATTGAGCGGGTTCTGAGTCCCCTAAATCCTCAGACTCGGTTTCAGTGTTCGTAGCGTTCTCCTGCTAGGGAAGCGTGGGTCCACGCAAGCCCAAAAGATTCGAAGTAAGGGACTTAGCCCAAAGATATTGGCGCTGTTGCCCAGGAGGAATTGGACTCTATCCTGAACAGTTTTCACCTTATGTTACACCTGAAGGTTGCCCAGTTTCCCTGCTTTAAGTCATAAATAGGGGTGTGTGGGATTTTGTACAAATTTTCTTCCCCTTGTCTCTTTGCCCTTCTTCTCTCCTGCATGCCAAGCATTGTGCTAAGCTCCGGGAATACTGAGGCGGGACAGTTTTTCTCTAAAGCCAAGTTCATGAGCACTGACATTAGAACTACAAACAAGCGGCCTGGTAGCTTCCACACCAGCAGAGCAGCAGAGACCCAGGAATTCCTCCTTTCATTCAGGAAACATTTACTGAATGTTTCATCTCAAACATAGTAATACAAAATAAGACCTAGGTCTTAACCTTGAACAGTTTGTAGTCTAGTGGAGACTGGTGGGTTTTGAAAATATAATCCCAGGTAAAGGGCAAAGGAATGCACAATGTTTTGGATGAGAGGTGGGAGTGGTCTCAACTCAATATAATGTTTCCTTTACCTTCTCATAAAAAGAAAACACATTCCAAATGAGGAAACTAAGCACTTAACATTGACAGGTCATACTGGTTTTGCTCTCTTGGTAACAACAAATAGAAGTCTAAATCAGGAAAGTTATCATATAGACACAGTATTCCGTAAAATGCCACTTCAAACCTGGGACCTAGAGAATGATGATGTGTCTTATAAAAGGCTGAATAATTTCACTCTGGTTTTCCATGCCTATTCTTTTTTTTTTTTAAGTTTATTTATTTATTTTTGAGGGAGGGAGGGGTTGAGAGAGAGGGAGAGACAGAATCCCAAGCAGCTCCTCACTGACAGTGTGATGCCCAATGCAGGGCTCAAATTCACAAACCAGGAGATCATGACCTGAGCCAAAATTGAGATTAGGACACTTAACCGACTGAGCCACCCAGGCACCCCTTGAACAGTTTTATTAATTTCAGAGATGTAAAATTCATGTAAAAAGTCATGATTACATATAATACATGATCACATATAACCTAAAACTATAATAGTTACAGAAGAAAGTATACAAGAAAATCTTTGTAACTTGATAAGACACCAAAATCAAGAACCACTAAAAAATTGACAAATTGAACTTCATCAAAATTAAAGCTTTTTGTCTTGAAAAGATGCTATTAACAAAATAAAAAGTCACACCAGAAATGTGTATAAAATATTTGCAAAACAAATATCTGACAAGCGACTCTTATCTGGAATATATAGGGGCGCCTGGGTGGCCAGTCGGTTAAGCGTCCGACTTCAGCTAGGTCACGATCTCGCGGTCCGGGAGTTCGAGCCCCGCGTCGGGCTCTGGGCTGATGGCTCAGAGCCTGGAGCCTGTTTCCGATTCTGTGTCTCCCTCTCTCTCTGCCCCTCCCCCGTTCATGCTCTGTCTCTCTCTGTCCCGAAAATAAAATAAAAACGTGGAAAAAAAATTAAAAAAAAAAAAAAAGAATATATAAAAAGAGTCCTTTAAACACAATAATAAGAAGGCAAGCAACCCAAATTTTGTAGGTGGGCAAAACATTTGAATAGCCACTTTACCAAAGAACATATGTGGATGGCAATTAGGCACACAAAAGGATGACCAACAGGATTAGTTATTAGGGAAATGCAAATCAAAACACAATAAGGTAAAATGGGCAAAGTTTAAAAGTCTATAACAACTGTTGGTGAAGATACAGAATTGGAATTCTCACACTTTGCTAGCAAAATGCTACAGCCATATCAGAAAACAACTTAGCAATTCTGTAGACCATATGATTCAGTAATCACATATGTAGGTATTTACCCAAGAGAAAATAAAAGCAGATGCACAAAGACTTGTACACAAATGCTCGTAGAAACTTTGATAGTATAATAGTCCCAAACTGTAGACAGCCAAAACGTCTATTAACTGGTGAACGAATAAACAAATTGGAGTATATCTCCATAGTGGAACACTACTTGGCAATAAAAAGGGGCACGCTATTGATATGTGGATGAATTTCATCCTTCATACACAAAAGACTACCTATTCTGTGTTTCCGTTTATATAAAATTCTAGAAAAGGAAAAACTATTGTAATAGAAAACACGTAAGTGATTGTCAGGATTTGGGGATGAGTGGGAAGGATGAGACTGCCTATAAAGAGGCATGAGGAAACTTTTAGGGGCGATGGAAATTATCTTGATTGTGGTAGTGGTTACACAACTGTGTCCACTCATAACAATTTGTCAAACCGCACACTTAAAATTGGTGAGTTTTACTGTATGTAAAAATACCTCAAAAAGTCAACTTTTAAAAAGTGATGTCATGGGGCGCCTGGGGGGCTCAGTTGGTTAAGCGTCCAACATCGTCTCAGGTCACGAAATCATGGCTCATGGGCTCAAGCTCCGTGGAGGGCTCTGTGCTGACAGCTCAGAGCCTGGAGCCCACTTCGGATTCTGTGTCTCTCTCTGCCCCTCCCCCACTTGCACTGTGCCTCTCTCTCTCTCTCTCAAAAATAAATAAACATACATACATACATGCATACATACATAAAGTAAGTAAGTAAGTCCTGGTCACCAAAAATTGAAGGATCTTAACCCTATTCCCTAGACTAGATTAGGTCCACTGTGTGCTCTCTCATCATTCTTGTCTTGATTGTAATTACTTGTTTCATTTTCTGTCTTGCCAAGTAGATTTTAAGTTTTGGGAACAAGATCCATATCTATCTGATTTAATGCTATATGAGATAATACAATACCTGACATATACTAGGTGCTCAGTAAATATTTGATTAATAAATGAAAGTCAAACTGGCATAATCCTAAACTATGCTTATTAACTTGCATATCGCCTTCCTTGGGACGATGCCCAAGGCAATGAATGCCCAAAGGTTGTCTAAAGAGATGATTTAGGGTGACTTGTCACTTTAAGGAGATAGCAAGGACCCAGTAAAGCAATAAAAACAATGAGAGAATTATTGACCTATCAGATCAATAGAAATGAAGAGTGTAGCTGTTCTTTCAGGACCCAAGTGTTCAAAAGACTGTGGAACAAAAGTGTAGGTTTGCAACCACAGAGTGAACCCTAGAGATAAGTGTATATAAGACAAACAAGATGGGGCCTCTGGGTGGCTCGGTCGATTAAGCATCTGACCGGCTCAGGTTGTGATCTTGCTGTTTGTGGGTTCAGGTCCCACATGGAGCTCTATGCTAACAGCTCAGAGCCTGCTTTGGATTCTGTGTCTCCCTCTCTTTCTACTCCTCCCACGCTCATGCTCTTTCTCTCATTCTCTCTAAATAAATAAATAAATAAATAAATAAGCATTAACATTTTAAAAAGAAGAGACAAGATAACAACCATTCACATTTCTGCTGGATGGAAAAGGCAGAGGCAGAAAGCAAATTAACTTTAAACATTATCTTCTATCACTAAAGATATGGACAAGAATGGGTAAATTGGGGCCTGGATTGGGCTGCTCAGAATATCTCTTTTTTCACTTAACTCTAATTAAAGTATAAAGCCCTGCTACTGACCTCTCATGTTAGGGAGAGTCTGGAAATGTGACTTTTTATGTGGATACACCTGTTCTTTGGCATTTTTTGAGATTCTCCCTATATGCCTGAAACAATTATAATTTATTGTATCGGATTCTGACTCATTTCCTTATTTAATATTTGCAGAAAGGCATGGGAAAGCTAGAATTTATTCAAAAAACATTTGTTGAGTACCTACTATATGCGAGGTATTGCTCTAGGCACTGGGGATACAGCAGTGAATTAAACAGGGGAAAAAATGCCTCTCTCTAAAGAGCTAACCAACAAGTAACTAATTAAAACATGTAACATTCTAGATGGCAATAAATACCGTGACAAAAGTATGGTAGGGAAGAAAGTGCTTGCAGATAGGGGCTGCAATTTAAAATAACATAGAGTGAGAAATCATCATTGAAAAGGTCAAATTTGAACCAAAGGAGGTGAGAGAATGATCCATATGCACATCTAGAAGAAGAGAGTTTCAGTCAGAGGTAAGGGAAAATGCAAAGACCCTGAGGCAAGAGAATGTCTGGCAAGTTTGAGGAATTGCAAGAATGCCAATGACACTAGAATTGTACCTCCTACATGGCAGCGATTAGCCACATGTGGTTATTAAGCCCCTAAAATGTACCTAGTTCAAATTGCGTAATTATTTTAGGGCAAGAGAGTAAAATAGAGTCACTGTGTTAATGGCTCCAGTTTTGTACTCCTCCTTGAGACCACGCCCTTTGCAAGGTGACTTTACAGCTCATCTCAGTACCAAGTAGAATCCTTTGTTTCTGCCCCTTGATTCTGATTGGCCATACTAGACATTTACTAGAACTCAGCCTAAATCATTGCCCTTCAGGCTCAAGAACTAAATAAATACTCCTTGTCTTAAGATACTGAGCCTTGGGATAGTAAACTTGGTGGCCACTCTGAAGGAGGCTGGCTTCCTTTTCTTGGATGCCACTGATTTTCTGCCACGATCTTTGGAAACTGTTACACGGGTATGAAAGATTCAGCTCTAGTATTTGGAACATTATTTCTCTTGGGTTAATGTCCAAGCACAGGCATACCTCATTTTATCGCACTTTGCTGATACCATGTTTTTTTACAAATTGAAGGTTTGTGGCAACCCTGTATCAGTCAATCAATTGGTGCCATTTTTCTGACAGTATTTGCTCACTTTGTGTCTCTGTCACACTTTGGTAATACTCCCAATATTGCAAAAGTTTTCATTATTGTTATATTTGTTATGGTGCTCTGTGATCAGTGATCTTTGATGCTCCTATTATAGTTGTTTTGGGGGCCAAAACCTCACCCATATAAGATGGTAAACTTAATTGATAAATGTTATATGTTCTGACTGCTCCACCAACCAGCTCTTCCCCTGTCCCTCCCCCTCTCCTTGGGCCTCCTATTCCGAAACATAACAATATTGAAGTTAGGCCAATAAATCATCGTACAAAGGCCTCTAAGTTTTCAAGTGAAAAGAAGAATTGCATGTCTCTGCCTTTAAGTCAAAAGCTAGGATTGATTAAGCTTCGCGGAGAAGGGATGCCGAAAGCTGAGACAGGCCAAAAGCTAGGGCTCTCGAACCACTTAGCCAAGTTGTGAATGCAAAGGAAAAGATTTTGAAGGAAATTTAAAAACGCTATTCCAGTGAACATACAAATGGTAAGAAAGTGGATGTGGAGAAAGTTTTCACTGATATGGAGAAAGTACGAGTGGTCTGGACTGAAGATCAAACCAGCCACAACATTCCCTTAAGCTAAAGCCTAACCCAGAGCAGGGCCCTAAGTCTCCAATTCTGTGAAGGCTGAGAGAGATGAGGAAGCTCTGGAAGAAAATTTTGAAGCTATCAGAGGTTGGTTCACGAAGTTTAATGAAATAAGCTGTCTCTATAACATAAAGGTACAAGGTGAGGAGGCAAGTGCTGATGTAGAAGCTACAGCAAGTTCTCCGGAAGATCTAGCCAAGATCATTAATGAAGGTGACGCCAGTAAACAACAGATTTCAATGTAGACAAAACAGCCTTATGTTGGAAGGAAGAAGATGCCATTTAAGACTTTCATAGCCAGAGAGGAGAAGTCAAAGCCTGCTTTCAAAGCCTCAAAGGACAGGCTAATTCTCTTGTCAGGAGATAATGCAGCTGGTGACTTTAAGTTGAAGCCAATGCTCATTTGCCATTCCAAAAATCCCGGGGCCCTGAAGAATTGTTCCAGATCTACTCTGCTTGGGCTCAATAAGTGGAGAAACAAAGCCCGATGATAGCACATCTGTTTACAGTGTGGTTTACTGAATATGTTGAGCCTGCTATTGAAAACTGCTCAGAAGAAAATACTCCTTTCAAAATATTCCTGCTCATTGACAATGCACCTGGTCACCCAAGCGCTCCAATGGAGATGGGCAACCAGGTTAATTTTATTTTCATGCCTGCTTAATGCAACATCCCTTCTGCAGCCCATGGGCCAAGTTTTGATTTAAACTTTCAATTCTTATTATTTAGTAAATACATTCTGTAAGGTGATAGCTACTATAAACAATCATTCCTCTGATGGACCAGGGAAAAGTCCATTGAGAACCTTCTGGAAAGGATTCACCATTCTAGATGCCATTAAGAGAACATTCATGATTAACTGGAAGAGGTCAAAACATCAATATGAACAGGAGTTTGAAGAAGTTGATTCCAGCTCTCATGGAGGACTGTGAGGTTCAAGACATCAGGGAGGGGAGTAACCCCAGATGTGGTAGAAATAGCAAGAGAGCCAGGATTAGAAGTGGAGCCTGGACATGTGACTTCATTGCTGCCATCTCATGATAAAACTTGAATGGAGGAGGAGTTGTTTCTTATGGATTAGCAAAGAAAGTGGTTTACTGAGATGAATCTACTCCTGATGAAGATGCAATGTAGATTGCTGACATGACAACAAAGGATTTAGAATATTCCATTAAATGAGTTGACAAAGCAGCAGCAGGATTTGAGAGGACTCATTCCAATCTTTTTTTTTTATTAAAACAATTTTTTAATGTTTTTCAAATTTATTTTTGAGAGAGACAGAGCGTGAGTGGGGGAGGGGCAGAGAGAGAAGGAGATAGAGAATCCCAAGCAGGCTCCAGACTCTGAGCTATCAGTGCAGAGCCCGACATGGGGCTCAGACTTGTGAATCACGAGATCCAGATCGTGACCTGAACTGAAGTCGGCCGCTTAACCGACTGAGCCACCCAGCTGCCCACGACTGATTCCAATCTTGAAAGAAGTTCTACAATCCTATCAAACAGCATCACATGCTACAGAGAAACCTGTTCATGAAAAGAAGAGTCAGTCAACGTGGCAAATCTCACGGTTGTCTTATTTTAAGAAATTGCCACAGCCACCCCAGCCTTCAGCAACCATTGCCCCGACCAGTCAGCAGCCATCAACATTGAGGCGAGACCCTCTACCAGCAAAAAGACTGTAACTCGCTAAAAGCTCAGATGACGGTTAGCATTTTTTAGCAATAACATATTTTTTAACTAAGGTATGTACATTGGTTTTTTTAGACACAATGCTGTTTATTGCAAACTTACTAGCCTGCAGTGTAAACATAACGTTTATAAGCACTGGGAAAAATTCATCTGCCTTGCTTTATTGTGATGTTCGTTTTGTTGCGGTGGTCTGGAACTGAACCCGCAGGATCTTGGAGGTACTCTATAATGTGCAGAATGGCTTATTTTCCAAAGGTAGCAGATGCAGGAATGGAGCTGACATAATCCTATGTGTTCTGTTAACTCTTGAGACCTCAGAAGCAGAACACATGTGGCACTGAACGAATTCAATTTCTCAGATCTGAAAGAACTCTACTAGTTTCAGTGCAGGAACATCTAGGCTGTGCCTGATGAAGGAACCCTGACTCTGCCCAGGCTTTGGTGGAAGACCCTTCTAGGTGAGCCTGAGCAGAAGAAGAAACTGGGGGAAAGATCTGTGGGGTTTAACCTAAGAAATTTTGATGTTACCTTCAATTTTAACCTATAAGCGTAAGGCTAAGGTTATTTAAACTTTGGGTTTTAATTTATCCCTAGCAATTTGATAACGGGAGATGTCTTTTTAAATTTGCAGTATTCTCTTACTGATGATTTATTTGATTATATAACCTCCAGCAAGCTATATTGGAATGGTCTCCATTAGAGAAAGGAAAAGATTCAGGAATGAGTTAACCCTAGCACACCAGGCTCTGGGGTTCATTTAACTAATATATTGTTCTGATCTATTTTAGAGATTTTTTTTTTAAGTTTATCTGTTTATTTTGAGAGACAGAGAGAGGGCAGGGGAGGGGCAGAGATTGAAGGAGAGAGAATCCCAAGCAGGCCCCGCACTGTCAATGCAGACTCCTACACAGGGCTCGGACACATGAACCATGAGACATGACCTGAGCCAAAATCAAGAGTCAGACGCCCAACCCACTGAGCCACCCAGGTACCCCTATTTTATGGATTTTTAAGGGGCAAAAACTAGACTGTGATTCTAGGGTGATACCCAAAAGAGTCATAGTTGCCATTGAAGGAGGGTGGAAACTGGGGAGGAATAGATAAGAACATTACTAATGACCCCCAAAAATTCCAACAGTAATGATAAAATAAAATTTTAAAGTACCTGAAAATTTAGCTCTAAAGAAGTTCCGTACGTTTTTTGTTTGTTTGTTTTTTGGCTTGGGGGGGGTTTGTTTTGTTTTGTTTTAGAGAGAGAGAGTGTGAGAGCAGGGGAGAAGGAAAGAGGGAGAGGGAGACAGAGAGAGAGAGAGAATCTTTAGCAAGGGCTCAATCTCAGGACCCTGGGATCATGACCTGAGCTGAAACAAAGAGTTGGATGCTCAACTGACTGAGCCACCCAGGCTTAATTCCACCATGTGGTTTTTTAATATGGGTTTTACCAAATCTTCAAGGAATAATTTCCACCATTTACCAATGGTTCCAGAGCCTAGAAATAGATGGACAGCTACTCAACTTATTAAGAGTTTGATGGGGCGCGTGGGTGCCTCAGTCGGTTAATCATCTGACTTCAGCTTAAGTCATGATCTCACGGTATGTGAGTTCGAGCCCCGCGTCGGGCTCTGTGCTGACAGCTCAGAACCTGGAGCCTGCTTCAGATTCTGTGTCTCCCTCTCTCTCTCTGCCCCTTCCCCCCTCATTCTCTCTCTCTCTCTCTCAAAAATAAATAAACATTCAAAAAAAATTTTAAGAGTTTGAAATAATCCTAGAAAATCCTAAAAAATCCCAGAAAAGGAGAACATAAGAAGATAAAACTATGAGCCAATATCACTTGGGACTGTAGAAAAAATTTTTCTAGTGAAATATTAACAAATTGAATCCAGCAGTATACTAAAAGAATTATGACCCCATAAGGTTTAATCCTAGGAATGCAAGACAGCTCAACCATAGCAAATCTATCGTCATAATTCATGGCAACAATAAAGAAGAAAATATACATGATTATCTTTGTAGATACATTTGATGAAATGTAATAGGCATTAAATACTGATAATATTCTTAGCAAATTAAGAATAAGAAAATGTCCTTAATTTGATAAAGAATATCTCCTATACAGTGGAACATTAGAAGCCTTCCCATAAAAAATACAAGGATGTTAACTATTACTACTATGATTAGCATTGGACTGGGTCTCTCAGGAGGTGAAATTTAATAAGAAAAATAAATGGTGGGGTGGGTGGGTGCCCGGATGGCTCAGTCAGTTAAGCATCTGACTTCAACTCAGGTCATGATGTCATGGATCATGAGTTCGAGCCCTGCACCGGGCTTCTCACCGACAGTGCAGAGCCTGCTTGGGATTCTCTCTCTATCCCTGCCCTCACCTCCCAATACATAAAATAAACTTAAAAGAAAAAAGAAAAGGAAAATAAGTGAATTACATTAAAAAGAGGAAACAAAACTATCATTGTTAGTAGACAATATGATTATAGTTTAAGAAATCCTAGAAAATCATTTTTTTTAATTAACCATTAGAATTATCTTAAGTGGGATGTTATTTCACAAGTGAACACATTTATCAACACTCATTGAATTATATATTTAATATATGTACATTTAACTGTATGTAGATTTTGTCTCAACCGAAAACCAGTAGAAATAATAAGAGGTCAGTGAACTGACTGGATTAAAGATGATCATTCAGGGGCGCCTGGGTGGTTCAGACAGTTAAGTGTAGGACTCTTGATTTCCATTCAGGTCGTGATCTCGTAGTTCGTGGGTTCCAGCCCTGCCAGGTTCCATGCACTGGTGACATGAAGCCTGCTTGAGATTGTCTGTCCCTTCTTCTCTCTCTGCCCCTCCCTGTCCACCACTCACACATGCTCTCTCTCTCTCTCTCTCAAAATAGATTAACATGCAATAAATCAATAGCTTTGAAAAACAGAAAAGAAAGTTCTATTCACAATAGCAACCAGACCTATCAAATGTCTTGAGATAAATGTAATAAGAAACACATAAGATCTGCACTAAGGGGCTGCCTGGGTGGCTCAGTTGGTTAAGTCACCAGCTCCTGATTTTGGCTCAGGTCATGATCTCCAGGTTTATGGGATCAAGCCCTTCCTCAGGCTCTGCACTGACAGCACAGAGCCTGCTTGGGATTCTCTGTCTCCCTCTGTCTCTGCCCCTCCACCTGGTCTCTCTCTCACACACAAAATAAATAAATAAACATTAAAAATACATAGAAAAAGAGATCTACACTAAGAAATCTGTGGAACTTTATTAAAGGACAAAAAAAGAAGACCTGAATGAATGGAATTGTACTATGTTCATACAGGAGTCAATGTTTCAGAAAGTCAGTTCTCTCCAAAATTATTCATATATTTAACACAATCCCAATTAGAATCCCAAATTTTATTTCTGTGTCTCCTTACAGATGTCAAAATTGCATGTTACCTTCTCTGTTCTTCTTTCCAGATTTAGGCCTCCTGTTCAACAATTGTTCCTCCAAACGAATTGGGCGGTCAGCCATCTATTCACCAAGCCTTGTGCTTGTCCCCTTTCTCTAATTCACACCAAGCTGCCAGACATAGACAAGGAAAAGGCTTTGCAAAACTTGGGGCAGGAGAAGGTAGCCTTAAAGAAGAGAAAAAAGATAAAAGCCATAAGGAAAGGATGAATGTATTTGACTACAGCAAAATATTACATTGTTGTATGACCAAAGAGTGCATAGACAAGGTTAACATGCAAATAGTATTTGAGAAGGACAGAAAAGCTGGGAATAAATTGTACCTAAACATTTGCATTTCTTTAAATCTTGCTGTAAGTTATCTTTTTTTAAATGTTTATTTTTTGAGACACACACACACACACACACACACACAGAGTGCAAGCGGAGGAGGGGCAGAGAGTGAGGGAGACACAGAATCCGGAGCAGGCTCCAGACTCTGAGCTGTCAGCACAGAGTCCAACGCGGGGCTCTAACCCACGAACCATGAGATCATGACCTGAGCCAAATGTGGAGGCTTAACCGACTAAACCACCCAGGCACTCCTCTTGCTATAAATTATCTTTAAAATAGAATGGAATGGTGTGGGTAAAGGATACATGAAAGTTTTACCCTTTTGGATGACAATTTGACCTTCAGTTAACTTTCTGTTTTCTTGCCCTCTGAAACATGATAAAGAGAGAATGTCAGCTATGTCATTAAGCAACCTTAACTTATATTAAAGCAATCACCTGATTGGTAGATTGCATCTGGACTGGCACAACTATAAATACCGGATGGGGGAGTATAGCTCTGGGCTTCGGAATGTGAAGCCTCTTCCACTGGCCCCTGGTGAGAGGTCCCTGGAAGCTATACCTGTGGGGTCGTTACAAGAAATACTGGCTCCTGAGGGGTGTGCGACTTCTAAGTCAGGACAGCTGGCCACATGGGTCTGATGTGAGTCTTCTTTCCTTGCATCTGAGCTGTTACTTGGCTCCAGGGGGTTTGGGAGGAGCACCTGTGTGGATTGCTGCACAGATTATCGCAAGGACTCCTGGGGAGGTAGAATGCCTAATTCTGCTCTGCTCCAAGCGCTGTTCCTGATCTATATCCTTCCAAGAAAATCTGATGTCAAATGTGGCCCCCCATAGTCTTAATGAGTCTCAGTGTTTAGTTGTATCTAAGAATACCCCTCAAGGATGTTGCACATGAGAATACAGATAGCTTATACCTGAGCTATGTAGAACAGGACCAACGGAATAGAATCGGATTCCGTGATCAGTTTGATCATGGTTATCTGCACCTGTTTCTATCATGAGGTCATAACATATGTTTCTCTGTGTCCCCTTATGGCAGCTGATGCAGACTGCAGGTATGGGGACAGACAGGTATGTAATACCTCTGTGCCACCAGCCTAGGAAAACAGAATCTATAATGTGATATCAAACATTTCGGAAGAAGAGCCGATCTAAGTCTTCATCTCACGTGTTTCAAGCAGGTGGCAAGGGCCCGCCTGAATTTTAGGGGTGGATGGAAGTCTACCTTGGCCTTAGAGATACCTTTGAATCTGCTGAGCCTGATCTTCAGTGAATCTCCATTTCCCCTTTTACAGGCAGATCAGAGTAGGACAACCAAACATAGTTTCAATTGTCCTTGGAGGTTTAGTGTTTAGTCCCTTGATCTAGACATAACTATAACATACCTAGACTTGATCTAGATGGGAGACATCTTTAAAGTTGGAGAGAACAGGGGCGCCTGGGTGTCTCAGTCGGTTGAGCGTCTGACTTCGGTTCAGGTCATGATCTCACGGTCCGTGAGTTCGAGCCCCACGTCGGGCTCTGTGCTGACAGCTCAGAGCCTGGAGCCTGCTTCAGATTCTGTGTCTCCCTCTCTCTCTGACCCTCCCCCGTTCATGCTCTGTCTCTCTCTGTCTCAAAAATAAACATTAAAAAAATTAAAAATAAAATAAAATAAAATAAGGTTGGAGAGAACATTTGTCTGGGTCAAAACTGACCAGAGAGATAGGGAGTCAGAACCTCCTCTTTTGATCTCTTATGTAACAAGAACGCAGCCCCTCCCCACTTCACATTGTGAAACAAAACAACGTTTTTCTCACTGAAGAAGCTACCTATTTCAAATGCACTTGCACCTTCAAAAAGCCTAAGGAAGACTAAGCATTCTTCATGACCACGTCCATACCTCATAACAGTATTCGGACCCTATTAAGGATGAGTAGAGAACCAGGATTTGACTTTTTCTGATGACATTTCAGTAAGAAAAGAAAAAAAAAAGTCTTGTAGTATTTATTCCTCAGAGACAGAATTTATGAGGAGCCAGAAAACCTGGCCCAAGACCTTTACATTATAATGATAAATACAAAAGTAATATGTGCTTTTGGTAACGAATTAAACAGTAGAAAGATCCATAAAGAAAAATGCATAACACCCCTTCTCCCCAAAGCCACCTTTCTTTGGCAACGAATGACAGAAATTTACTGTGAATCTTTCCACTTTTCTGTGTGCACATAAACACATATAAAGACATATATATCACGTAGAACAGTTTGTTTTAAATTCACACCACATATATTATCCTTAATTTGCTTTTTTTTCACTTAACACATTATGTATAGCTCTGCAAGTTCTTATATATAGCTCTAGCTCATTATTTTTAATAATAGCATAATATTCTTAAAGTATTAGCCCTGTATTTTTTTTTGTTTTTAAATTTTTTGAATGTTTGCTTATTTTTGACAGAGAGAGACACACACACACACACACACACACATAAAGTGTGAGTGGGGGAGGGGCAGAGAGAGAGGGAGACACAGAACCTGAAGCAGGCTCCAGGCTCTGAACTGTCAGCACAGAGCCCAATGCGGGGCTCGAATGTGTGAACCATGAGATCATGACCTTTTGCTGAAGTCGGAGGCTTAACCGACTGAGCCACCCAGGTGCCTTGTCCTCCCACTATTTTTAAAAAATGTTTATTTATTTTGAGAGACAGGTCGGGGAGGGGGGTGCAGAGAGAGAGGAGAGAATCCCAAGCAGGCTCCACAATAATAGTGCAGAGCCTGGCATGGGGCTTGATCTGTGAGATCTGAGCCAAAATCAAGAGTCAGACGCTCAACCAACTGAGCCACCCAGGCACACCCAGCCCTCTCTCTATTGGCAGACATTCAGGCTATTCCTTTTTTTTTTTCCTTTTAAGAATCACTACAAACAATGCTGCAATAGATATTATTGTGCAGGTAAATTCACACCAGTGCATTTATTTCTGTAGTATCTTTTGGTCAAAGGACATGTGATGTATGCTATTAATTTTAATAGTTATTTTCCCAAAAGCTTATAGCAATTACGCTTCTGCCCCTTCCCCAAATTCTTGCCTGCCCTGGATGTTAACAATCTTTTTACATTTTCCAATCTGAGGATGAAAAATGGCATTGCTTACCTGTTTTCTCTTGTCCTCATTTCTAGTCTATTCTCCAGGCTGCAAATAGAGTAATTAAAACATTTTTAAAAAATGTTTATTTATTTTTGAGAGAGAGAGAGAGAGAGCAGGGTAGGGGCAGAGAGAGGGAGACACAGAATCTGAAGCAGGCTCCAGGCTCTGAGCTGTCAGCACAGAGCCCAATTTGGAGATTGAACTCACAAGTGATGAGATCACCACCTGAGTTGAAGTTGGACGCTCAACTTACCGGGCCACCCAGACACCCCTAGAGTAATGTTTTTTAAAATCAAAATCTTGGGGCTCCTGGGTGGCGCAGTCGGCTAAGTGTCCGACTTCAGCCAGGTCACCATCTCGCGGTCCGTGAGTTCGAGCCCCGCGTCAGGCTCTGGGCTGATGGCTCGGAGCCTGGAGCCTGTTTCCGATTCTGTGTCTCCCTCTCTCTCTGCCCCTCCCCCGTTCATGCTCTGTCTCTCTCTGTCCCAAAAATAAAATAAAAAACGTTGAAAAAAAAATAAATAAAATCAAAATCTTACCATGTCACCTTTCTGCTTAAAATACATCATTTATGTCCCTTCACTCTTTTTTTTAATTTTTTTTTAACGTTTATTTATTTTTGAGACAGAGAGAGACAGAGCATGAACGGGGAAGGGTCAGAGAGAGAGAGGGAGACACAGAATCTGAAACAGGCTCCAGGCTCTGAGCTGTCAGCACAGAGCCCGACGCGGGGCTTGAACTCACAAACCGCGAGATCATGACCTGAACCGAAGTCGGACGCTTAACCGACTGAACCACCCAGGCGCCCCTATGTCCCTTCACTCTTAGAACAAAGGGCAAAATCCTTAACATGGCCCAAAGCATCTTGTGGTCTAATAGTCTTTCTGTCTCTATGGTGGGCTTGTCTCCCAACAGGAAGGACTTTTCTACAGATTGTTCTCAACTCTACTGAGAAATCAAGGTGACACATTAGGTTGTTTCCTGGTACAAGCCTCCCAGGGAGTTTTTAAAATGTGACTAACTAATGCCTAAAAGGAATCATTATTTCTATTTTATTTGCCTTGATGGAGGTGTTTTTGCAGTTGCTTGGGGCAGATCATTTAAGGTAAACAGGTAAGCGCAGCACTTGTCAAAAAAACATGTTAGGGCGACACCCCGGCTCCTGAAGAACAGGCAGAAAGTCTGATCGTAAACGTAGGGGGTTTTTGCTTCTCTTGTTTTTAAGTTGGACTTTTAAAAGTAGAGGCTGCCTTTAATGTGCTGGTTTGCGGAACAAGAGATCTGATTTTCAGCGTGATAACGCATTTTTTGACATTAACCACTGTTGGATTTTTAATGACACTTTTATCTTCAAAGCCCTTCACCAACACGGATGCATTAATTATTCTCTCTCTCTCTCTCTTTTTTTTTTTTTTGGTTGTGTGTTAAAAAGACAAATCTTCAAAGCCATCATCCTTGATCCTTGGAGTTGGGGATCTCCACCTTTCAAATGTTGCTTTCCTGCCCCCAAGGGAGAAAATAAATTGCATCTTTGTTTCTTAAGACAAAAAGAAGAACACAATAGAAATACATTCTTTGCACTATGGAAAAATGTTCTTCTATCCTGGGTGGGATTAGAAGAGGTCGGGAAGCAGTGTTTAACCTGTGTTTACAGTAAGCACTGTGAGAAATAACTGGCTGAAAGTGTTTGTTACTGTTCAACCTTTTGATGTGCTCTTAAAAAGTAGCACAAATCCATAAAACGCCTCGCGATCAACATAAGCAGGAACACAACATTTGAATCCATCTACTCGTTGCTAAGGTATAGTCCTTTCCTCTTCTCTTCAAAACATGTCTAACTGGGCTTTTAAAAGATTTGGTTTTGGAGAAGAAAACCCTCAAGCCTGCCCGGAGGTCCTCCTTTGCTGGACACATCTTACAACCACAAGGGAGCAGTCTTTCCTTTGATGAGGTCTTCCCTCCACCTCCACAGAAATGGCAGAACAAGCGTAAGTTTGCACACCGTCTGAAAGAGATTTCCATTAGCCCTGGACGCCGGAAACCGCAAAGGACAGTCAAGTTTTGATTTTCAAGGGGAAAGCCTTCGCTAAACTTTCGCTCAGCCGCCAGACCTGTTGGTTCCTGGGAGGGGCTCTTTGGAAACCTCGAAGATTCCTACACTCTCGAAGACCCAGAGCGGTGGATTACGGTAATTGAAAAGCTTGGGTGGTTTTGAAAGATTACTCTGTGTGGTGTGCGCTCACATTTCCAGGCTGAGGGGACCGAGCAGAGGAACCCCTTTTGTCACCTTTTGAAATAAGATCAGAGGGGAAGACAGGATCTGAAGTATGGATTAGGAGGTCCTAAATCTTTGCTTATCACCTCCGCCTGGATCATTATAAATGATCGAGTAGTGCAATGAATTTAGGAAATCATGCAAAGTTTCCTTGCAGTCTGTCCTGGAACCAGAAATTAAAAGCCCGGCTGTGCCAGGCTGTCTGAATGGACCAGCACCTACGCTTTGAAGATCTGAAGTCTCGCCTTGCAAGAGATCGGTCTCTGGGGTGATTTGTTTGCTTCCCGGCGAGGGATGGAGAAACGTAAGCCGGCCGGACTGCTGCCCCTGCGGTCGTGCCACCTCCGCGGCGAGCCCCTGCACCTGCCGGGGTCCCTGCCCCGCCTCCCCCTCGGGGACCCCTTCAGGGTCTCGTGGCGTCTCGACGCCGCGTGCCTGGAGCGGGCGCCCCGGGACTGCGCCGCCAGGCGGTCGTGCCCGCCGCTGCCGCTGGACCGCGCCTTCGAGCCCGCCTTCCTCCGCAGGCGCAACGAGCGCGAGCGGCAGCGGGTACGCTGCGTGAACGAGGGGTACGCGCGCCTGCGAGACCACCTGCCCCGCGAGCTGGCCGACCGGCGGCTCAGCAAGGTGGAGACGCTCCGCGCCGCCATCGGCTACATCAAGCACCTCCAGGAGCTGCTGGAGCGCCACGCCCGGGGGCAGGAGGGCCCCGCCGGCACCCGTCCCCCGCGCGCCGCCGAGTGCAACAGCGACGGCGAGTCCAAGGCCTCGTCGGCGCCCTCGCCCTGCAGCGAGCCCGAGGAGGCGGGGAGCTAGCGCGCGCCCGGCCCGGCCCCGGCCCTCCGCGCCCGCTGCAGCCTTGGAGCCCCTGCAAGGGTGGTTTGCATCTTTGAGCTGGTTTTTTAATCCAGGGCTAAATTTTAGGAAAAAGAAATGCGTGTCTTCCGGCGGGGAACGTGTCTTCTGACCTTTCTGGCTGCCGCCCCCCGACCCAGGCCCCAACTGGGTATGTGCCTGCAGACTTAAAGGTGCTTATTAAGGAAACTCTCCAACGGTACTTCTCAAATGCACACTGTACCGGATCCTGAGCACCTCACTCTAAAAACTCAGAGGGCGATTGGAATTTCCCAGTCAGCGCCGTGGGTACGTTATGCACATAAATATTGACTTCAAGCCAACCTTCACCGAAGAACTTCCCAAAAATGAATAAATAAAAGACAGCCCTTAAGACGAAAGGAACGTTTTTCCTGCATTCCTTCCTTGGGGAGTTGTATTTGAGATTTAATTGACACGGTCACTTTGGGTGAAGGGGACTCCAAGCCGGCACTTGAGCACCCACACGGAGCCCGCTGCTAGCCCAGCGCAGGCTGCGGAGCGAGTTCGTGCCTGGCGGTGGTGCGGCCCACGTGCTGAATTTGATACTTCCGGTTTTATCGGAAAGTGGCCATCTGGGGGGCGCCTGGATGGCTCGGTCGGTTGAGCATCCGACTTCCGCTCGGGTCATGATCTCGCGGTTCGTGGGTTCGAGCCCAGCGTCCCGCTCTGTGCTGACAGCTCAGAGCCTGGAGCCTGTTTCTGATTCTGTGTCTCCCTCTCTCTCTGTCCCTCCCCTGCTTGTGCTCTGTCTTTCTCTGTCTCAAAAGTAAATAAACATTTTAAAAAAAGTTTCTGTTTAAAGTGGCCATTTGGAAACTTCGTAGCATTTAGGCAATAGTAACATATGTTAGTGTGCTAGAACTCAGATTTGTATAAAAACTTATTTTCCTCTCCGTTGTTTTTGTCCACTGGTTTTTCATTTTCCTTTTCCCCCTCCCCACTTCTCACTCCACCTAACCTTTGGTTAAATTAAAGTGACATCCCTGACTTTATTAAAAAAAAAAAAAAAAGAAAAAGAAATGCATAGATGGTGGAACAGGATGGACTGAAGTTGGTATGTTCTCAGACCTTCATCCCCATGAGGGCTTCTAGATGTACTGGAATTACCCAGCGACTTTGGCTTTGTTCTCAAAAGTCTTTGAAGAACATTTAATTCTGGTCATTTTTGTCTTAGAAACTATTATGATTTAAGTAGATATGTCAAGTGCTTGTTGACCTACAAAGATAAACTTCCTCTCTCTAGAGCTGTTTTTTTTTTTTTTAAGTTTATTTATTTATTTTGAGAGAGAGAGAGAGAGAATGAGCAGGGGAGGGGCAGAGACAGAGAGAGAGGCGGACAGAGGATTGGAAGCGGGCTCTGTGCTGACAGCTCATAAACTGATGCAAGACTCGAACTCATAAACTGATGCAAGGCTCGAACTCACGAACTGGTAGATCATGACCTGCCCTGAAACCAAGAGTTGGAGGCTTAACCAACTGAGCCACCTAGGTGCCCCTCTAAAGCTCTTTTCTAATAACTTGGATTGACCTTTCCACAGAGGCAGTCCTGTATGGTGGTGGGGAGTGGCGCCAGGACACAGGAAGGAGAGAAAACTGGGTATGATTTCATCCCCCACACTGGCTCATGAGGTAGGCCAGATGTATCAACTTTTTACAGATGTATCAACTGAGAGAAGTTAATGTTCAATGAGTATCTTTTATGTGCCAGGAATTTTTGTGTGTGTGCTTTTTACATGTTTTTCTTTTAAATTCTCATAAATCTGGGGGTGGATGTTACACATATTTTGTGGTTAAAAATAATGAGGGGCGCCTGAGTAGCTCAGTCTGTTAAGCGTCCGACTCTTGATTTTGCCTCAAGGGCATGATCTCACAGGTCCTGAGATTTGAGTCCCAGGTTGAGCTCTGTGCTGACAGCATGGAGCCTGCCTGGGATTCTCTCTCTTCCTCTCTCTCTTTCCTTCTCTGCCCCTTCTCTCTCTCAAAATATATAATAAAGGTTTTTGTTGTTGTTTGTTTGTTTTTAATGAGGCCTTGTCCAGGTTTGTGTTGCCATGGTTAGTTGAGCTGTGACTCAATGCTGAGTTTGTCTGACCCTAAAGCCCAGGCTTGCTGTGTCCCTTTCTATACCCTCCCTTGCTCCCTCCTTTGCTAGCTGAGTGACAGAGCAAACATTTCTTAACCTGTGAGCAACTCAGTTTCCTCTTCTGTATTGTTTCACAGGAGAAGGTATAGAATACCTTGGTAGTCTGCAAGGTACTAATCAATGGTAAGTTAGTAGTGTATCATCTTTTGGAGAAAATACTATTACTCAGTTCTATGGAGAGTAAAGCCTGACCAAAAATTATCTCTAGGTGGGGGCGCCCAGGTGGCTCAGTTAAGTGTCCAACTTTTCGGCTCAGGTCATGATCTCACGGTTTATGAGTTCAAGCCCTGTGTCTGGCTGTGTGCTGACAGCTCAGAGCCTGGAGCCTGCTTCAGATTCTGTGTCTCCTTCTCTCTCTGCTCATGCTCTGTCCATCTGTCTGTCTGTCTGTCTCTCTCTCTTAAAAATTAACATTTAAAAAATTTAAAAAATTTTTTAACATTTATTCATTTCTGAGAGACAGAGACAGAGCATGAGCAGGGAAGGGAGAGGGAGACACAGAATCTAAAGCAGGTTCCAGGCTCGGAGCTGTCAGCACAGAGCCCGACGCGGGGCTCAAACTCACGAACTGCGAGATCATGACCCAAGGTGAAGTTGGACGCTCAACCAACTGAGCCACCCAGGCGCCCCTAAAAAAATTTTTTTTTCAATGATCTCTAGGTGGAATTAGTGTGATTTCTTCAGTGTGTCAGAAAGAGGACAGAGTAACCACATTGTATTAGGATTTTACCTTCTATTGCAAGGTTCCAGGGGACAAGACTTGACCTGTGGAAACTGAATCCATGTTAAAACATGTAATTACTAGTATTTGTAACAATGGGTTATAGTGGTGTCTGTGTTTCTGGCTGCACAGATAAATGCTTTGCAGTGATTCACAACAAATCTTTACTTTTTCTTTAAAAATTTTTTTTAAATGTTTATCTTCGAGACATAGAGAGAGAGAGACAAAGTACAAGTGGGGGAGGGAGAGAGAGGGAGGGAGACACAGAATCTGAAGTAGGCTCCAGGCTCCGAGCTGTCAGCACAGAGCCCGATGTGGGGCTCAAACTCATGAACTGTGAGATCATGACCCGAGCTGAAGTGTTGGATGCTCAATGGACTGAGCCATCCAGGTGCCCCACTTTACTTTTTCTTAAGAACCACATGGAGTCTTTTAGTTTGAAGGATCAAGATGTAACCCTGCTCTTACCCGTTACTTAGTTACAGCCTCTCAACACCTGTAATATATCCGTTTTGGTGTCCAGGCAGGTTCTTATTCTATATAAAGGTTTCAGTGAAGCAAGACCAAATGAGATATATTTACTACTGGGAGGGAGGAGGGAGTTGGAAAACTTCCTGGCTTGATTGGAGGAACAGGTAATTAACCAAGTTGTTCATAACCTTGAGAAACTTCTTAGGGGTCTTCGATGAGCAGTAATAACACTCTCCATTCCTTTATTCTGCTCTAGCCACGATCAGCATCTTGACATTCTCTTTTCTACAGTAGGAATAATAGCAATAAAAGAGTATGTTTTGTTTAATCTGGATACCGTGGTTGCTTTTAAATGTGGGAAAATGAAATAAAGATTTTTCTTCATTCACGTCTCTAAAATAAATGTGTAAAATATGTGAATAAATATAATATACCTTGCTGAGATGAGCGGTTTATAAAGAAAAGGACAAAGGCAGTTTTAAAGGAGAACTTTATTGTGGATAAAAATGCCTCGAGAGATTTTTAATGTGGTTTTGTTCAAAGCCCTACTGAGAATAAGACAATGACTTTGAGAAGCCTTTTGGGGGGAAAAAAAAAAGCAATAAAATTCCATCAAAATCATAAAACTTTTTTTAGAGCAAAAAAATCAGGCCATTTTTCTGGAAACTTCCTGATGACTTATAGGAGGAGCACTAATACAGGAATGAGACCTTTAATTTTTTTTTAATGTTTATTTATTTTTGAATGTTTATTTATTTTGAAGGCTCCAGCTTGGAGCCTGGAGCCTGCTTCTGATTCTGTGTCTCTCTCTCTCTCTTTGCCCCTGCCCCCCCCCCCCCCCCCGCCCCTGCTCTGTGTCTCTCTCTCTCTAAAAGAAAAACCAGGGGTGCCTGGGTGGCTCAGCCAGTTAAGTGTCTTCAGGTCATGATCTCACGGTTTGTGGGTTCGAGCCCCATGTCAGGCTCTGTGCTGACAGCTCAGAGCCTGGAGCCTGCTTCAGATTCTGTGTCTCCCTCTCTCTCTGCCTCTCCCCTGCTCGCACTCTGTCTCTCTCAAAAGTAAATAAAACGTTAAAAAAAAAAAATTGAAGGAGAGAGAGAGAGCATGAGCAGGGGAGGAGCAGAGAGAAAGGGAGGCACAGAATCCAAAGTGGGCTCCAGGCTCTGAGCTGTCACCACAGAACCCGATGTGGGGCTTGAACTCACAAACCGTGAGATCATAACCTGAGCCAAAGTCAACGCTTAACTGACTGACCCACCCAGGTGCCCCAGGAATGAGACCTTTAATGTGTTCGATCTTCCCTTTTCCTGTGGATGAATGCTTAATTAACCATTAGACAATTTGAGTCTTAACAAGGACAAAATAGATTACAAAAAAGTTAAGTAGAAACAATGTGGTAAGCAGAGTTTTATGGAAACAGTGCATCCACAAAAGAAGAAACATTTACAAGTCCTTTAAGATCTTTCCTGGTTTTTTTTTGTTTTTGTTTTTGTTTTTGTTTTTGCCACTCAGCCCAGACATACCCATTGATTATACTGTATTTCTTCTAGAATATTCCCTGTGGTTTGTAACTCTGACTAGTCGAATCTCTGTGACACCCTACAGCATACCACCCTGAGGGTGCAAAGGAGGAGGCTGTGGGTTGTGGCAGAGTGTGCCTGGCCTGTGGCGTGGTTCAGCACTGCCATCACCAGCCCAGTGACCTTGGGCAAGCCCCTGACTTCCGTGGTCTCAGTTCTCTATGCTAGGACACGTGAAGTTGAGATTGCATGATCTTTTAGGCTCTTCCAGCTCTAGGATGCCATTCAGCTAACATGTGCCGGGTCTGGACTTGAGGAAACAAGTGTCGGCAAGACATGCCTGCTTCCTGCTACATAGTGCGGGGACAGTTTCTGTATCATCTTTTCCCGCTAGAAAAATCCAGGTCCAGAGCAGCAGTTACTCTTTTCTGAGTCCTTGTTGCTGTTACAATGCCCCAAAACAAAACAAAACAAAACAAAACAAAAACTACATAATTTTTTGTTGAACGGAATTTGAAGAACCTTGCAATCTGGAGGGGAAAAGTGGTATGAAAAAAGGTATACATGGTATATCTGATGTCCAAAATGAAAAATGGTATCTGGGTACAGGAGTGCCTGGGTGGCTCTGTCAGTTACACGCACGATTCTTTTTATTCTTAAAAAAAATTTTTTTTTTTTTTACATTTTATTTATTTTTGAGACACAGAGAACAATGGGGGAGGGACAGAGAGAGAGGGAGACACAGAATCCGAAACAGGCTCCGGGCTCTGAGCTGTCAGCACAGAGCCTGACGCGGGGCTGGAACTCATGAACCAAGAGATCATGATCTGAGCCAAAGTTGGACACTCAACCAACTGAGCCACCCAGGTGCCCCAAGCATCTGACTCTTGATCTCAGTTTAGGTCTTGATCTCAGGATCATGAGTTCAAGATTTGCACTGGGCCCTGTGCTGGGCATGGAGACTACTTGGAAAAAAAAAAAAAAAAAAGAATGAAAAATGTTATCAGGATACAGAGAAGAGAGGGAGTTATTTAAGCTTCAAGTGAGTAGAAAACTAAGAGGAGATGCTTTTGGGGGTGCAGCACTTGATAGGTGAAACGGAATGAGGATTATAGGCAGAAGATCCAAGGGTGAGGAAACAGGTGCCTTGGAGGCAGGAACTATGTTTGGAGAATAGAAGCTGAGTAACAGGAGACTAGGAAGATTCTAGGAGGCATTGAAATCCAGGCTGAACTTTAATTTTTAGACAATGGGCAACTATTGAATTTTTTTTTTCTTGGAGAGAGGGTGAACTATTCAGTACTGTGGTTGAGGATCAGTGTGGTGGCAGGAATCAGCAGACCAACAGGATATTACAGTAATGAAAAGAGAGGGAGGGAGGGTCTCTGCCAACACAGTGGCCCTGGAAATGGGGAGGAGGGACGGGCTGGGAGGGGATGTGGTGTGGCCCCTCGGAGGCTGGGGGTGGGGGAAGGGAAGAGGGAGAAGTTAGAGATAACTCCTATGAGCTGCCATCAACTGAAACAAGGAACACAGAAAGAGGAGCAGATTTATTCTTTTTTTTTTTTTTTACTTTTTTTAACGTTTATTTATTTTTGAGACAGAGAGAGACAGAGCATGGATGGGGGAGGGGCAGAGAGAGAGGGAGACCCAGAATCCGAAGCAGGCTCCAGGCTCTGAGCTGTCAGCAGAGTCCTAAGTTGGGCTCAAACTCACGGACTGCGAGATCATGACTTGAGCCAAAGTCGGATGCTTAACCACCGACTGAGCCACCCAGGCGTCCCAAGAGGAGCAGATTTAAAAGGTAAAAGTTATCTGTTGGAGATGCTGGATTACAAACACCGACAGGCTACTTCTGTCCACAAGCAGCTGGAAATGCCAGTGTCGAGGTCGGGAGGGAAGACCAAGACAGCTGTGGATTTGGGAGTCGTTCACCTTTGGGCAGTAAGAGGAGTGGCTTCGAGCTCCCAGGCTGAGACTGAAGGGAACATTAGGAGAAAGCTGAGGCAGGTCTCACCGAAGGAGGGGCAGAAGAAGAAATGGCTTTGAAGAGGACTAAGAGGTTGGACGGAGAACCAAGCTAGTGTGAGATCACGGCAATTACAAGCAGGTGTCATTTTTTTTTTTTTACAAGCAGGCATCATTTTATAAGAAGGAAGAAGTGGCTGACAGCATCTTATAAATCAGAGGAGTCAGGGAGTTTAGGTGTGAGGGGCACTGATTGGATTCGGCCACTAGAAGATGGCTAGAAACCTTTGTAAGGGCATAACAGGGGCGAGAAGAGAAAGCAGAGGTGAGGTTGAAGCCCGCCCTTTCAAGATGCTTCTCAGCGAATGAAAAAGACAGCTGGAGTGATGTAAAGGAGAAGCCAAGGGAGGACAAGATGGTGTATCAAAGGCAGCTCTGAGCCTGGGGTCTGACAGGTGAAAGAGTTCTAGTCGATTCAGAGGCTCATAGGTGACAAGGCTTCAAGGAGTCTCAAGTAAGGGGAGGGTCCTAGGAATTGGAAGAAAATTGACGAACTGGAAGGGCAGGGGGTTGGAAGGTAACAAGTTAAGACTAAGGTAGGTGTTTACGTCTCTCAAAAGATGGAATAGGTGTAGGCCATGGCAAATAAAATGAAAAAAAGGTTGTGTGGAAGTAGAACACTGGGTTTAGTATTGATCCTTAGGTACTGCCTGGCTTTAAAAGCATTGACATAATGGTGTTTAACGACTTGGTTAAAAAGTTGCACAAAACCCTCTGTGATGACATAACACTTTAAATGATATTTGTGGGACGCCTGGGTGGCTCCGTTGGTTAAGCATCCAACTTCAGCTCAGGTCATGATCTCACAGTTTGTGAATTAGAGCCTGGCGTCGGGCTCTGTGCTGACAGCTCAGAGCCTGGAGCCTGCTTCAGATTCTGGGTCTCCCTCTCTCTGCTCCTCCCCTGCTTATGCTCTCTCTCTCTCTCTCAAAAATAAACAAACATTAGGGGCGCCTGGGTGGCGCAGTCGGTTAAGCGTCCGACTTCAGCCAGGTCACGATCTCGCGGTCCGGGAGTTCGAGCCCCGCGTCAGGCTCTGGGCTGATGGCTCGGAGCCTGGAGCCTGTTTCCGATGCTGTGTCTCCCTCTCTCTCTGCCCCTCCCCCGTTCATGCTCTGTCTCTCTCTGTCCCCAAAATAAATAAACGTTGAGAAAAAAAAAAATTTTTTAAAAAAAAAAATAAACAAACATTAAAAAAAAAAAAAGCCAGCGATGGTGCTCCTGGGTGGCTTGCTTGGTTAAGTGTCCAACTTGGGCTCAGGTCATGATCTCGCAGTTTGTGAGTTCAAGCCCCATGTCAGGCTCTGTGCTGACAGCTCAGGGCCCAGAATCTGCTTCAGATTCTGTGTCTCCCTCGCTCTCTGCCCCTCCCCCACTCATGCTTTCTGTCTCTCTCTCTCTCTTAAAAATAAAATAAAACATTTAAAAACATTAAAAAAGAAAAAATAGCCTAGGGAAAAAGAACAGAGTCTGGAGAGTAGAATTGGGATGCCCTTCAGTTACCCAGATGCGTAGAGATAGTGTCTGCTCTTTTGGCCAACAGTTTTTGATCTGTGGGGAATATAAAGTCAACCTTGGCGACCTGAACCTACCTCTCATTGTCTTGACTCCAGGGGTTATTCCGCTCTTAGTGGAATTTGAGAGCAAAGTCCCACGAGGCCAAGGACAGCATTTCATGGGATGAGTCAGCGTTACCCAGCTACAACCAAGCCAAACAAGGTTTCAGATGGTGCCTTTCAAAAGCTTTTGAGCTGTTTCTGTCTAGACAAAGGTTTTCTTCAGAGCTTCCAAAGTTATCATTGTCATCTCCAAAACTGGGTGGCAATGAGACTTCTGATGGAGATGTGGACTGGTGGAGTCCTTCTCCGCAGAGCGATCGCTAGAAAGGCAGACTCTTTCCCTAGGCGAGCTCTCTGGACCCTTCTCTGTCAGCCACCGCCAACCCCGCCATCTGCTCGTCAGGCACACAGGCTGCTGGGAGACAGCAGAGGTGCCTAAAAGGGCTTTGTGTTTTTCTTATTGGCCCGTGAAACCATAGAACCATTTCTAGCTCTGTGATTATTATCGCTGTGTTGTGTAGGAGCTTCACTGGCAGGCTCCCTGGGTGGTGAGATGGGTTTTTAATCCTTCCGTAGTTATTTAGCTGTGTCCTCTGGTGAAAGCCTGTCAGCAGCCTTTTCATGTTGGGTTACTCATTGTCATTAACCATGGCCAAAGTGAAACCACAGCTGCTGCAGAAGGAAGTGCGTCCAGACGATAAAAACTCTCCAAACTGGTTTTTGCCTCCAGAGCAAGCCTTGAGGGGGGCCACTCCTGAAGACATTTCTCATTTCCCTGACAGTGGAGGAAAAACCTCTCTGAAGGAGGAATCCTATCTCCCGGGTCATGGGACTAGAAAGAGCCTTGGAAAATGTCCTGATGCAGCTCCGGGGGTTTTAGTGAAATGAAGGATTAAACCGTGCAGGGTCAAAGCGTATCTCTTCTCTCCTAAAAGACCTCTAATTGACAGAAATTCTCCACCAGCTAACATTTCCTGGGGGCCTTCCTAGATGGCAGGCTAGCCCTTTATATGTAGTATTCTCACCTGATCACAATCATCCTACGAGGTATGTATTGTGTATCACTCCCATTTTATTTTATGTTTTTAAAGTTTATTTACTTATTTTGGTGGGGGGGGGGGCAGGGGCAGAGAGAGAGAGGGAGAAAGAGAATCCCAAGCAGGTTCCACGCTGTCACCTCGGAGCCCAACACGGGGCTTGAACTCACAAACCATGAGATCCTGACTTGAGCCGAAGTTTGATGCTTACCCGACTGAGCCACCCAGGGGCCCCAGTTCCTCATCTTTAAAATGGAAGTGATATGGGGCGCCTGGGTGGCTCAGTCGGTTAAACATCCGACTTCTGCTCAGGTCATGATCTTGCAGTTTGTGAGTTCGAGCCCCACATCGGGCTCTGTGCTGATAGCTGGGAGCCTGGAGCCTGCTTTGGATTCTGTGTCTCCCTCTCTCTCTCTGCCCTTCCCCCACTTTTGCTCTGTCTCCCTCAAAAATAAATAAATATATTTTTTAAAAAAGGCAAGGAACTGAAGCTCAGAAGTTAAATAATGTACACAGAAAAGTGGTAGCAAAGTAAAATAAGTCATACAGAGAAAGACAGATACCATATGGTTTCACTCTTATGTGGATCCTGAGAAACTTAACAGAAGTCCATGGGGGAGGGGAAGAAAAGAAAAAGAGGTTAGAGAGGGAGGGAGCCAAAGCATAAGAGACTCTTAAAAACTGAGACCAAACTGAGGGTTGATGGGGGGTGGGAGGGAGGGGAGGGTGGGTGATGGGCATTGAGGAGGGCACCTGTTGGGATGAGCACTGGGTGTTGTATGGAAACCAATTTGACAATAAATTTCATATTAAAAAAAAAAAAAGAAAAGTGGTAGCAAACCATCTTCATCCATCCATTCATCAATTAGCAAACATCAATTATCTACATGGAGGAAGAGAGTCAATAAACAAACGTGAATATGTTTCAGGTGGTGATAATGACTAAGAAGAAAAATAGAGCAAAGATTTTTGTAATTCAATTACTTTCCATCCTTATGTTCAGGAAACACATCTTCACAGTCCTGAAGCAGAGCCGTGCAGATGTAAACGACTGGATAACTTTGAATCATAACAGCAAATCTGAAGACTGACATTAAGTAAACTCTTCTTGTTTAAGACCCATGGTTACCATACAGCTGAATATCTATGTAAAAAAAAGACTAATAATGAGGGGCAAGTAGAGTAAAGTGTATTTGGGATCCTGCCTGACCAGGGATCCCAATCAGCCGCCATTCACATTCACAGCCACCAAGCTTGATGCGGGGCTGTAGAACATTTCCCTATATTTTCGTTTGAGCTCTGAAGGGAGAGCAAAGTGTTCTCTACAGAAGGCCCATGACTTCACCTTGACAGAGTAGAAAGAACATGGATTCCAGTCCTAACTTCAGTGCTTACTGACTGTGTTTTCTTGGGCAAGAGACGTTACCTCTCTGGACTTCTTTCCTCATCTGTAAAATTAAGGATGAGAACCTATTCCATCTCATAGGGCTGTGGTAAAGGGGATATGAGTCTACATAAGTGAAAGGTTCCTATAAACTAGAAAGTGCTGTCATCACTAGCCATATGCAAGTCCGTTCTCTGGAAGATAGGGATAGCTTCGCAGAGAAGTACAGCTACTCTATCCACTCTGAGGAAAATTCTTTTCAACATAAAGTCGGTTGATGAGATTCTGAAGTAGAATGGTGGAAATGGTGACATACTAGGTTTTCTAACGTTGTATAACGAGCCATTCTTAGACTTAACGATGGCAGCAACTTGTTATCTCTCACCATTGAGGCTGTGGGATTGACTGGGAGGTTCATCTGCTGGTCTCCCTGAGGCTCACGGTTGCTGTCAGAATGCAGCCCGACTTGCCAATGGCTCCGCACGGCCTCTCTCCGTGTGGTCCTTCATCCTCGAGGAAGTCTGGGCTTCTTTCTATGATCATCTCAGAGCAGCAACAGGAGAATGGAGGCTGTCAGGCATTGGAGGCCAAGGCTCAGGAGTCACACAGTGTCTGCGTTCTTTTGGCCGAAGCTGGTCAGAAAGCCAGTGCAGATTGGAGAGACTGCAGAGAGGTGTCCAGGGTAGGAGAAATTTTCATGGCCATGTTGGTAATTGACCTACCACACATACCTTTTAAAAAAATGTTTATTATTTATGTAATTTTTGGAGGCGGGGGGAGAGAGTGTGCACGAGTGGGGTCGGGGCAGAGAGAGAGGGAGCCAGAAAATCCCAAGCAAGCTCTGAGCTGACAGCACAGAGCCTGATGCGGGGCTCTATCTCACCAACCATGAGATCATGACCTGAGCTGAAATCAAGAGTCAGACGCTCAACCAACTGAGCCCCCCAGACATCCCTACAACCAATACTTTTATATGTCATTACAGTCTATTTTTAAATTATTTCAGACTTACGTTAATACTGCCAGAACAGTACAGAGAACTCCCATACCTCCATTCACCCACATCCCCCAATTGTTCATATTTTACTGCATTTTTTCTTTTGCCCACTCTGATTACGTGCTAATAATCTTTAGTCATTTTTGGAATCTTCAAACATGATGTCCCAGCACCCTTCAGCACTCCAGTACATATTTTTCCCAAATGAGATCTCACGTGCGTTTTCTCCAACACCACCAAGCAATTCTCCAATTCTCAATGGACAGTAGCGTGTGTCCTACAATTTAACTCAATTCTGATACTAACTACTTGGAGATAGCCTCAGTCCCACAAGACTGCCCTCAATTCAGATATCAACTGTGAGTCCAGGTTGTTGCCTGTGATTCTGACTCACTGGCTGTATATCAGAGGTTCCTCTGACTCCTCTCTTCAGAGGGGGACCCTCCTCTTCTCATCAATCAATTTGCTAGAGTGGCTCACGGAACTTGGGAAACCAGTTTACTGACTAGATCACTGATTTATTACAAAGAATATTAAAGGATATGAATGAACAGCCACATGAAAACATTCATAAAGAGGTCTGGAAGGGTCCTAAACAGAGAAGCTTCTGTTGCTTTGGAGTTTGGGATGGTCTGCCCTCCTGACATGTGGCTGCATTCTGGTTCACCAACCTGGAAGCTCTCTGAACTCTGTCCTTTTGGGTTTTTATGGAGGCTTCATATCATAGACATGATTAATTAAATCATCAGTCATTGGTGATTGAAGTCAATCTCTAGCCGTTCTCCCCTCCCTGAGATCAGAGGTGGGGCTGAAAGTTACAACACTCTGAATATCTGGATGGTTCCTCTGGCAACCACCCCTGTCCTTTGGGGCTTTCCGAAGTCCCCTCATAAACCTAGGTGTGATTTAAAGGGGCTTGTTATGAATAACAGACCCCTTTATCACAATTGTCTTAGAAAATTCCAAAGGTTTTAGGAGCTCTGTGCCAGAAACCAGGATGGAGACCAAATATGTATTTCTTATTATAAATCACAACCCCACACAAGGATACTAACATGCATAAACACCAGATCAAGAAGTCAACATTTATATATCACTACTGACCAATTTACAGATTCTGCTCAAATTTCACCACTGTCTCAAGGATGTCAGTTTTCCTTTTTGGTCCAGGATCCTATCCAGGAATACATATTGTCATGTTGTTCAGACTTCTTCAGTCTGAAGAACAGCCTCTCCCTGTCTTTCATTTCCTTGACAGTTTTGAGGGTACATACCTTCATTCTGTAGGAGGACCCTCAGCCTGGGTCCATCTAATGTTTGCTCACGACCAGACTCGGGCCATGCGCTGCAGAGAACATCTCAGAGATGTTGCTGTGCCCTTCCCAGTGCCTCATGCCAGGAGATATGACTAGTCCTATCGTTGGCCATGTTAACCATGACCACCTATTTATGGTGGTGTCTGCTCTGGTTTCTCTACCTCAAATTCACCTTCTTCTTCTTTGTAGTTGAATAGTATTTGGGTAGAGAGAGGCAGCCCAATATTATGCCAATATCTTGTTCTTCACCAGACCCCCATCAATTAATTAGCCTTGGTGTTCACTGATAACTCCCATTTGCCCCAGTCATCCCCACAGTGGCTGCCAAATGATGATTCTCCATTTCCATTAGTCCTTCCATACTTATTAGCTGGCATTCTTCTATAAAGAAGGGCTTTCTCTAAAGAAGGGCTTCCCCTACTCTGTTATTAATTTAATCATGTATTTTTTATCAGTTTGGACTCATTCCAGAGGGTTGTAATATATTAATCTTATTATTTTTGACAAATATTGTTTCTAGTTATTGAACTTGTTTCTAATTTGACTGGGGGAGGAGGAGCCCCTTCAAACTGGTTCCTTTTGACATGTCCTGTCATTAATTGAGCATTTGATTATTTTCTGGTACAAGATGACTCTCATCTCTCTCTCTCTCACACACACACACACACAAACCTAACAAGGATTAAAACCCACAAATGACATGCAAACGTCCGTGTGAGTGTACGTTTTTCGGGGGAGAGAGTCAAGCCTGGCTTTCATCAGATTCTCAGAGAAGGTCCCCAACCTCTGAAAATTTAAAAAACCATTACTAATACCTCAAGGAATTTCTAGCGATTTTTTCAGATAAGCCATTTTTCAGGTTTCTTATCATCAGGTAGCTTGGAGGGGCTTTAGCCTCTTGCTACCTTAATTACTTCCATCTGAAAACAGTCTCCAGCTTATGGGAAATGCTCAGTGAATGTTAGTTGTTAAGACTGTGAGGGAGGATCCTCTGCTGGTAGTGGGGGGCTAGACCGTTCAGAGTCTGAGTCCTGAGTATCTTAGTGGAATTTCCAGTCCAACTGGTTGTAGAACTTAGTGAAGTAAAGATAATGAAAAAAAAAAATGTTGCCACTTGGACTTCGAGGAGGCGGGTGTTACTTCCCACTGTGCCCCAAATAGAGGTTTCTCCAGTGTTATGAACTCAGCAACACAGCACTGGGACAGCCCTGGCATGCGAAGATGTCCCGTGGAATTATCCAGATGGTCCTGGCTGCTTCAGTGTCCTCCCTCCCAGTCCCCTAGGCTGTCAGTGGTTAGTTTCTTTCAGTTAAGATGGGAAAATACGTGTTCTTCCACACATCCCACACCCGAGACGATTTTGCTCTCTCTTTCCTGAAAGGCCAGAGCGCGTGCGGTTTTATCTTCAATGAGTTGTGAATTGTTTGGTGGGGTTCGTTTCACTTTATCACACTTCACAGAATATTTACTGGAAGCTTCCTACAGGCAGGATTAGGCATTCTGTTGCTGTCAAATGTAAGACAATGTGAGGTGTAAGAAAAGCTCTCAACCAAAAACGAGAGCCCTTCACTCTGGCCCCAGCCCCTCAGCAACTTGCTGTGCGAAGCTGGACAAATTAGTTGAGGTCTCTGAGCTTTGTTTCCTCATGTGTCACAGGCAGCTGGATTATGGGCTGTCACAGTCAGTATTATGTAACTCTACCTTATTTAGTTCCTGCAATAGTTGACTTTGCAAATGTTTATCTTGTTCCCATGTGTAAATGAAGAACACCATTTAAACTTGTTTCCTCTTTGAGAGAAGGGACCTCATCTGCCTTTGTCCTCCGCTGGGTCCCCAGGACCCACGACAGTACTCACACAGTGCAGACACAGTGAACCAGGCAGGCACCATCCTGCTTACATGGTGTTCACATTCTTCTGGGGAAGACAAAACAAAGAGAAGTACAAACTTCCAGTTATAAAATAAATAAGTCATGGGAGTAAGTACAGCATGGGGAATATAGTCAATAATACTGTAAGAACTTTTATGGTGACGGATGGTGACTACACTTACCGTGGTGAGCACTGCATGGTGTATATGATTGTCAAACCAGCCACTATGTTGTATACCTGAAACATACTGTATGGTAAATACATTATAATAATTTTGTAAGGTGACAGATGCCAACTAGACTTATCAGGATCATTTTGTAACGTATAAAAATATTGCATCATTGATGTACACCTGATACTAACAGGTTCGTTCTTTCTTTTCCTTCCTTCCTTCCTTCCTTCCTTCCTTCCTTCTTTCTTTGAATTTACATCCAAGTTAGTTAGCATATAGTGCAATAATGATTTCAGGAGTAGAACCCAGTGATTCATTCTCTACATATAACACCCAATGCTCATCCGAACACGTCCTTAATGCCCCTTGCCCATTTAGCCCATCCCCCACCCCCAACCCCTCCAGCAACGCTGTTTGCTCTCTATATTTGTCTCTTATGTTTTGTCCCCCTCCCTGTTTTTATATTGTTTTTGCTTCCCTGCATAAATTTATGTTCATCTGTTTAGTATCTTAAATTCCACAAATGAGAGAAGTCATGATATTTTGTCTTTCCCTAATTTTGTTTAGCATAATACACTCTAGTCCCACCCATGTTGTTGCAAATGGCCAGATTTCATTCTTTTGGATTGCCTAGTAATACTCCATTGTGTGTATGTATGTATACACACACACACACACACACACACATATGCATATATACACACACATACACACACACACACACACACATATACATGCCGTATATATGCCACATCTTCTTTATCCATTCATCTGTCAATGGGCATTTGTGCTCTTTCCATACTTAGACTACTGTCAATAATGCTGCTATAAACATTGGGGTGCATGTGCCCCTTCAAAATAGCACACCTGTATCCTTTGGATAAATTCCTAGTAGTGCTATTGCTGGGTCGTAGGGTAGTTCTATTTTTAATTTTTTGAGGAACCTCCATACTGTTTTCCAGAGTGGCTATGCCAGTTTGCATTCCCACCAACAGTGCAAGAGGGTTCCTGTTTCTCCACATCCTCACCAACATCTGTCGTTGTTTGAGTTGTTAATTTTAGCCATTCTGACAGGTGTGAGGTGGTATCTCATTGCAGTTTTGATTTGTACTAATAGGTTTTGTATGTCAATTATACCTCAATTAAAGAAATAGAGGCATAAACTAGTCAAAGAACATTCTTTATGTGTATTTATTTTGAGAGACAGAATGTGATCAGGGGAGGGAGACAGAAAGAGAGAGAGGGAGAGAGAGAATTCCAGGCAGGCCCCATGCTGTCAGCACAGAGCCTGATGTGGGGTTTGATCTCACAAACCATGAGATCATGACCTGAGTGGAAATCAAGAGTTGGGTGCTTAACTGACTGAGGCACCCATGAGTCACCAAAAAGTATTCTTTAGTTGAACCTACATTGAGCAAGTTAAGCTTCCTGGGGATTTTCAGTGGGTTTGTACTGACATGAAATCTTTGTTAAGGGCATAAGTCATGTGAGAATCACATAAGCGTTACTTTGAGGATCTTTGCAGCACACGCTCTTCCAAGTTTGGTAGGAGAATATTTACTTTGTTAGAGCAAATGGGAATAAAATGAGAATAGTATGAAAAATGGGAATAATAGTATCTATTTCACAGAGTTGTTCTCAGGTGAAAGGGAGTAACTACATGTAAAAGTCTGTCACCAGTGCCTGGGACACAGCAAATGTTACGAAATGGTGGCTGTTGTCTTGCTATCAAAATAGTCACTTGCCCAAATATCCTATTGAAACTGGTTAGTGATTTGCTGGTCACTAAGTCCAACGACTCTCAGATTTCTGTTTCTCTGCAGCACCGAACGAGGTTAATTGAGAAACTTGCTCCCATTTCTGTGGCCACGCTGTTTTATAATAGTCTATAGATCTGTTCCTGCTCAGTCCCTGCAGACTGAGCCTTGAGGGTAAGAACCAGGTCACCAGCCCCAGCAATCAGGACAGAGTCTGGCTCATTGTGGTTCTCAGGAATTGCCGAAGGACTGAGAGCACCGCCAAGGCAGAGATAGTTCTGCTAGTCTTGTGTCCTGGCCTTGACTTCTCGTTCTCCTCTCCGCAGTAAGCAGAGCTGTACCCTAAGACTCACCTGCAGCCCTCTCGTCTCCAACCTGGTTCTCCTGCAAACCTCGTTTTCTCTGAAATCCAATGATCTGTTTAGAGTCTCTCTTCTGAGCTCCCGTAATACAACTTCAGCTGTCGCCTTGATGTCCTGTAGCATCTTAACTTCAACAGGTCTAACTCCAAACTCACAGCCCTTAGGAAATCAATTTTTCCCAGCACCTCCTGGTTTCTGAGAGGGGGACCACCTGTGTTCAGTACCCCGGGCACAAAATCCTGGATTCACTGTCAACTTGTCTTTCTACACTTCCGTCGTCTTATCGCTGTATGAGCTAGGAATCTTTTGGTTGCAAGGAATTTCAACTCAAACTGGCTTAGGCTCTTACATAACTGGGAAATCCAAGGATATCCTGCTTCCACACACAGATGAGTCCAGGAGTTCCAGTCCAAAGTTGCAGGGGCTCCTGCTTTTCTACCCCTCAGCTCTGCTTTCCTTTATGTGGGTCCCCATTCTCAGGCAAATTTGCTCCATGTGGCACGATGGCTGTCAGCAAGTCCGGGCTTCCATCACATCCTCCTAGCAACACCAGGGGAAAGAGAGCACCCTGTTGTCAGGTAATACAGAAACCCCGCCCTGGATTAGCTTTTATTCTAACTGGATCATGTGCAAATTCCTCAGTTTCTGGAGCTGGGGGCTTGAGGTGGAGGAAGCGATGCTGAGTATCCAGGTCTGGGCCTAGCAGTGGAGTCGATTCATCCAAACCACATGAACAGAGACGGGGGGTGGAGTGGTTGTCTAAGAAACATATGGGTCTGTCACCAGGAACAAAGAGGACTTATGTGGGGGAGGATACCAGCTAAGGAGACACCTGCCACAGTCTGAGAGATGGCAGATGAGGATGAACAGGTAAGTGATGTGGGCACAGAAAACGAAGAGAAGCATCTTAAAGATAGCCAGGAGTTAGAACTGACAAACTTGTATGAGGGTGAGAGAGAGGCAGGAATCCAAGATGACACTAATTTCTGGCTTAGGTGATCAGTAGGTGGTAACGTCTTTCCCCAGACCTGGAACATATTTTAAAGGAGGAAAAGTGATGACTGAGTTTACATGTTCAGTTTGAGGTTTATGAATCCTTAGGTAGAGATGTCCAGCAGATGTGGGCTGGAGATGGACGTGGGGTCACCAGCCATAGGTGATGGTAAGTCATGGAAATGGGTGAAAATGAGCCATGATGAATGTAATGTCCACAGTGAGAAGATGGCGAAGACCTAGCCCAGTGAAAACATTTTAAGGAGTGTGCCAAGAGTGGTTAACAGCCTCGAATACTACAGAAGGTATATAAAAACTAAATTGGTCCATCTAATTAGCAACTACAAAATAACTGGTGACTTTGGTGAGTAGTTGCATTGGAATGGTAATGGCACAAGCCAGGATTAAGCAGAATCAAGGATGGGATGGGAGCCGAGGAAGCACAGGCTTAGTGCAAGGTACTCCTCTGAAGGAGCTTGGCTGTGATGGAAGATGGGCCAGAATATAATGTCTTTCCCCTAAAGCACGCGTTCTTTGTGGTTATCAATCAACACTTAAATTGCTTTTAGTAGCTTTTATTTTAAGCATATGCACATCTGTTCTACATTCTCAACTAGACCAAGTTCTTTTTTTCTTCCTCCCTCCCACTTTCTCTTTCTTTCCCTTCCTTCCTTCCTTCCTCTTTCTTTCCTCTCCGAGAGTGAGCACACATGCAAGTGGGGGGACAGAGGGAGAGAGAGAAAATCTTAAGCAGGCTCCATACTCAGTGCGGAGCCCAACATGGGGCTTGATCTTGTGACTGTGAGATCATGACCTGAGCCAAAATCAAGAGTCAAATGCTCAACCAACTGAACCACCCAGGCTCCTCTAGACTGTACGAACTTCATTAGGACTAAGAATGGTACTCTGCACAGTAAAAATACAATGCTTGTCAATTGATAAAACACGAATTTTGAACTGGAGCAAAGGGTATCCTTACATCAGTAACCTGTCTTGGTGCCAGACTACCCGGTTTTTCTTCCACTCTGGGAAAGAAACGTGCAATTGAGGTGAGGCAAGTCCAGAAGACCTTCTAAAGCTGACACTCTAAAAGTGGGAACACGGTGCCACGGTGCTGGAGTCCCTGGAGGTGCTTGGTATTTTGAGGCTCCCTGTATTTTACGGACATGTGGACTATAAAACAAGGCAAAAGGAGAGGCCTGTTTCACACATTCATCCAGCAGAATAAAGCCTTTATAGTTCATCACAGAATCCTTAATGGTGGTCAGAATCTCCGACCTGCCTCAGCAAGGCCGAGCAATCCCATTTAAGAGATGTTTGTGAGTACTCCACATTAAAAGTTCCAGACTGGACTTGGCTGGTTCCAGTATTGAATAGGAAAAGCAGCACAAAATGGTTCCAGGAGCTAGTGTGACGTCAGGAAAACAGCATAAACATGATAGTCACAAGACCTTGTTCTCTATGCCTCTGTCATTAGTTGGGTGCCCTTGGGCTAGCTGCTAGACCTTTCTGAGGCCGTATTCTAATTTGTTATTAGGGGATAATACCTACATTGCCAACCTCATTAAACTCTAGTGAGTGGCTCACATAATCATCCGTTCTTTCCTCATTCAGTAAGAACTAAAACTTTATATAAAAGCATTGGGTTAACTACAGAGCAGGAATGGTGATTTTTAACCTGTTAAGTACCTACTATATGCTTGGCACTTGGCTTATGCACTGCGTCTCTGTGAGGTACAACTGAAATCACCACTCACTTCTCTGGACATGACCCTCTCCCATAACATTCTCCTCTCCTTGGATTACTGGTGTTTCACATAGCAGATACCAGTTTTAGGACAACAGCTTTTAAAGATCCAGATCTATTAAAACCACTTGGCAGTATTCCCGATGTGCCTGATTGGTGATTAACAGCATCTTCATAATCAGCAAATTCAGATGGCCACAGATCATGTTCTCTGGATCTAAAAATCCCACATAGTCGAGCACTGGAGCAGATGCAAAAAGAATGATGGAAGTTAAGACGTAAGTACAGATGTGTGAGTTGTGTGCTGGAATTATAGGCACAGGGAGCGGCATGTGTCTCAGCAACACAGGTGAGGTCTGCGAGGAGCTTTCAGAAATAGGAGAGAGGAAAACTTTATCATGAACATGGGGAAAAAAATACGCAGTCTCAAGCAGGAAAAACAGGAAAAGCTAAAAGAAAAAAAAAAACACTGTGCTTCGGTGGTTTTTGAAGGTTATATGAAGTATAATTTGGAGATCAAAGTGGGATTTGCAAGATGAATTCAGTATTTAAACCTTCGTCTCTTTGCTGCCCCAGGAAAGTTGTAACATTAGAAAATTAGCGATTGTTCCTATTTTGCTTACATCCATGAAGTGGTTTTCCCAACCATATACTGACGACAGGGATGTACCAATATACATCACAACCAATGTGAGGTTTTGAGAATATTAGTTATAAACAGACTGACTTCAGAGGTCCTCAGTGAGGGACCAAGATGTGCAGTGCTAATGACTCCTCTCCATGCCTGAAGGAGCCACACGGTGCCTTATCAAAGGGTGTTCTGGCTGTGCGTGAGCACGGGACGGGCCTAGGGTATTTTTACTCAGGGCGAAACAGCTGGTAATGTCCGCTTCATTTGAACATTTATTTTTAAGTGGCTTTCTGCCTCAAATGGGAAAATAACATCTTTAGAACAAGGAAAACAGTATCGGTGTCTTTCTTTCTGAACTCAAAATATTAACCATCACCCCCTATGGTCATTAACAGGGCTAAGCTCACTGCAAATGCGGCAGACAAGAAAAGCTTATACAGCAGAAATGCCATCGCATAAAGGATTCTCTGTAGTTCTCCTACCTGTTCCTCCTCTTACTTCTCTGAAGAGTAACTTTCAAAGCATCTAATAAAACTCAACATACGTATTTAAGATGATGCATAGCATTTCTTGCAATGACATCAGTTTTGGGAGGTGATCTTGCTTTGAATTAGTTTCAAATGACATGTCACCAAGCAAGGCCTGGTTAGAGGGAGGGAGTCTACACTCCAACACTGTCTCACCTCTAGAGTCTAGCGCCTGCCGGAAGCCTGTTCCTCATGTTGAAGTGCCCTCCAGTGCTCACCAGTAACCTGCATCCTTGTCATCTGTGCACAACAGTGGCTAGGCCAGACTGAAGGCGTTAGTAACCTAGAATTACTGCATTAAGATTCCTAACTGCTTTATTTTCAAACTCTACCATCAAAATATTTAGATTACTGAGTGCTCAGAGTAAAGACATGCCGTGCTATTTCAGAACATCCATTTTTCAGAGGATGTCTACCTTCTCCAGCCTTCCAAACGGCAGCATGTACAAGATACTCTAGTGAGGGTTTTTATTACAAGTTGAAGGATAAGTTTTAGGATACGATATTTTGGAGTGAGTTGCTGAAAGTAACCTGTGAGAAAAATGAGGGAACAGCAACGCTAACCCAAGTGAATCAAGCAAAAATACTACTTGTCCTAGGCTATAAACTACTAAGCACAAAATATAAACAACATATTGTAACTTTATTAGATTTTTCTATTTTACTGGCTGTTTGGACTCAACAAAGAAAGGCCTTAGTAACCTGTAACTTTAACACCTCAGGTGTCACAGTACAGAACACAAAACCTGATTGGGTGGCACAAGACCAGTCAACCTGTCACACGGCACCCACTGACATCGCAGCTGTGGTCATGTCATGTTTTTATAATAATTCAATCACAAACATAAGACATTCGGTATTATGTGAGGGTTCTTTGCTGCTGCTGTGCAAGGCATCACCCAACAACAGTTTACTAGACCAGGCCTAATTAATGACAGATACCAGCAGGTGGCACTGTGCAGGGAAGTCAAAACTCTGCCTCATATTTAGAATGAGAGAAGTCGCAAGTCTATGAAAAACTATGTCCTCTTTTGGGCTCCTATTCCTACACCTCCATACACACTCCCTGCTCAATGTGTCCCATTATCCATTCATCTAATATCCAGATAGGACTCCATGGGTACTTTCCAAGTGACAGCGGTGTTCAGGGTTTTGCTGGGTTCAGGGGAAGGGGGCAGATGTGTGGATAAATGGACAAACTGACAACAGGAGGAGGGCAAGGAGAACATTTCAAAACTCTTAGTTAATAGGATGCTCTTCACAACACCTCTCAGAATGTAAACAGAACTTGGTGTAAACAGGTTCATTCTGATGAATAAAGACTTATAGGACTGAGTCAGACAGTATTTTGGCCTATCTGCACCCCTCAACAGATTTTCCTAAAACCTGGGGACAATCAGGGAGGAAGTATATCCACCCTTTCCAAAGGAGGGCAGTGGGACTCCTCCCAGAAGGTAATGTTACAACACTGGCTCCTGAAAGCAGCAGCCACCCGCCAGCTACTTAGCAACAGGTAGTTATAGCTGCACAATTTGGAACCCGTCAGGTCTCGAGTCTGGCGTCTGAGGAGCATTTCAGTCCACCTCCATTCCGTGAGAGGCAGTGGCGTTCGGCAGCTTCGGTCAGTGCTCTATCCTTTGATCACAGCAATTGGTCTCAGTTTAATGGCCTTCTTGCTGATCCCAGCATCATGGCAGGTGTTCACCACGTCGGTCACATTCTTGTAGGACTCAGGAGCCTGCAAGGGAGGAGTTAGACATCATCAAAGTCTATTAAAATGGAATCATTGAAAGCATTAAACTTCATGTGGGATTAAAGAAATGCACATTAAAGTAATACTGAGTATTCTTTTGTCAGTCAAGTAAGGATTAAAATGATGAACGAGCTCAGTGTTGGTAAGGGTGATGGTAAGATAAACACTTCCATCCTGTTTTATATTTTTTCTGTAGTTCTCATAATTTCCCCATAGAACATATATTACTTGTATTACTAGGAAAAGCAGTAGTTGAATAAAACATACACACCAATACCCGACAGAGAAGACACGCACCAAACAATCCTGTTAGTGGTAATTATCTATGGATGGTAGTTACTGGCCATTTTGATTTTCTTTCTTTATATATTTCTGCAGTTGTCAAAATTTCTGGAACGCACATATACTACCTTCACAATAAGGGAAAGTTCTGTTCAATGCATGTATATTACTGTCAGTGTATGTGCACACATTCATGGGTACACATGTACACACACACAGTTATCTCTGACTTTCCAGCAAAACTACCACCCACCCCTCCCACCTGGTCACTGTCCTGCCACCATGAGAACCAGTTTCCTTACACATACCCTTTCTTCCTGGTCATGTCAGCACAGACGCTCAGGCCTCCTGCTGACTCCCACAGGGCTCTGCACATAGCCCTTTCTAGCTCATGTCCCATTCCCTGCCAACTTCTAACTTCCCCACCACAGCCTCTGGAACTCCCTCCAGGGAGTCATGTGCAGAATCCTTTCCCTCTTCCCCTCTTCTCTGAACATTCCCTTTACCTTCCCATTCTCGCTGAAACACAGATCTCCCCTAGGGATATTACTTCCACCTCCAACTTTCTGAAGTAGTAGCTGTTTTCCCTCCTAAATGGGGTCCTATCATTAGGCTCAGACTTGTTGTTCTTGATTCTTTCCAGACCATTCGTGCTCCTTCCTCCCTAAGTACTCTCAGCTTTGAGTCTCACAGTCATAACATTTTTCTACCCTTTCTTGATGTAGTTCCCAGCTAGACTCTGAATCACTCCCTAGCATTACCTGAAGATTTCTTGATCCTGGCTCAGTGTCCCTCTCTCCTGCTAATAATTCCAAAGGATTTCAGTATCTAGGAAGAGGATCCTTTCAGTATCTTGGCCTCTTAGTTCCCTGAGTTTTGCTCCTTCAAGTTTATTTTTAGAGAGAGAAAGAGAGAGAGAGCGAGCGAGCACGCACAAGCAGGGAAGAGGCAGACAGAGAGGGGGAGAGACAATCCTGCACTGTTAGCACGGAGCCCAACGTGGGGACTCAATCTCAGGAACCGTGAGATCATGACCTGAGCCGAAATCAAGAGTCAGATGCTTAACCAACTGAGCAACCCAGGCGCTCCGAGTTTTGCTCCCTCAGTGCTTACCTTGGCCATTCACTCCCACCCAGGGCCATACCCCAGAACTTATCATTACCAGTGATCACAACTCCTCCATAATCTCAATTTCAAGCATGTCATGCTGGTGACGACAGCTAGGTTTCCAGCTCACTCCCCTCCTGTGCTTTATCTCCAACAAGACCTGTAATCCTTTTACAACACCCGTAACAACCTTGCTTCTCTCTCACTGCACCGTACTTGCAAACCTGGTTAAAGTTAGTTCAACATCTATTTCATGCCTGCACCTGCATGGCTGAATGTAGTTGAAAAACGCCCCATCACTGAATTTAGCTCAAGTAGGCACCTGCTGCTGTCCTGGCAACCACCCAAAACTTCCCCAGGCTGATTACTATTTCTCTTAAATGGTCATCTCCTACCTTCTCCTGTAGCCTTACTCCTAGTTGCTGGTACTACTTTCTATACACTGAAAACAAGAGAAACAGCCAGAAAAGAATCTCCACAAACTCTCACCAAATCTTCCCTACCTGCATCCTACCTTCTGTCCTTTCATTAATAATTCATTATCGGAGCTCTTAGCCAAACCAAGCCCAACCACCTGCACATCCGATTCCATCTCCTCTCCTCTACCCAAGGACACTGCTCCAGTAATTCCCCCTGCTTTCCTGCATTATCAATTTCTCTTCTAGAATATTCTCATCAGGGTGCCAGACCCTGTTACTCTTCTGCTCAAAATTCTCCAATGTCTTCCCATCATCTCACTCAGAGTAAGAAGAGCAAAAGTCCTTCTGTAGAGGAAAAGGCAAGGACCCACATGATCTGGTGCCCCTGCCTCTCTGACCTCATCTCCCTCGCGGTGGCCTCCTTTCTATGTCTCGAACACCCAAGCATGACCTCGCCTTAGGGTTTCTGCACATGGCTGTTCTCTGTGCCTGGAAAGCTTGCCCCTAGATCCCCACATATACCCACACGGCCCACCCCCTCATTGCCTTCAGGTCTTCACTCAAGTATCACCCTCTACACCCTACTTAAAACTGCACCCACTTCTGATTTTTCCCTGTCCCCATCCCATTTGTACTTTATAGCACTTACTGTCATCCAACACACTACATCTTTTACTGTGTGCTTTCACAAGAAAGGGATTTGTTGGTTTTGTTCTCTGCAGCACCTAGAGCAGCACCTAACTATAGCAGATGTTTAATTGTTTCCCGAGTCAATGAAAAAATCATATGCAAAACATGCAACTAAGGAAAATACCAACTGTTAATAGAGGTTATCTCTGGCTGGTGGAATTTTACATGGCTTGTTTTCTTCTTTGCATTTTCCAAAATCTCTTAATTAAACAGGTGTTATTCTTAAAATCAGAAAAAATTAATAGTTGTTAAAAAATAAGGCTTTGTAATACTCTGTGACTCAGCCTACTTTTAGGACTTCATTCTAATTATTAAAACAGCTGGAAAAAAGCTTCATGCATGAAAACACACATTACAACTTAATTTATAATAGCAAAATCTGGAAGTCAGTTAAATGTCAAATATGGGCAGAAACTCATGATACTTAACTGGGAGACTATTTGGCAACCATTAATTAAATTATTTTAATGATCAAATTATTAATTTGATCATTAAAATAATTTAATGATTTGGCAATCATTAATAATTGTTTTATCTTTACAAGCAATACTACAGTAATGTGCTAAATTTAAAAAAGGACTACAAAATGTTTGTAAACTATGATTGTAATTAGTTTTAAAAAAAGCATTTAGGGAAAAAAAATGGCAGTCAGCATCCTAAAAAAGGAGGTAACAGTTGTGTTAGGGCACTGAGTTTCTGGATGACTACCTTTCTTTTAAACTTAAAAAAAAAAAAGTTATGGGGCGCCTGGGTGGCTCAGTCAGCTGAGCGTCTGACTTCAGCTCAGGTCATGATCTCGCAGTTTGTGAGTTCGAGCCCCTTGTTGGGCTCTGTACTGACAGCTCAGAGCCTGGAGCCTGCTTCAGATTCTGTGTCTCCCCCTTTCTCTGCCCCTCCCATGTTCACGCTCTGTCTCTCAATAATAAATAAAAAAAGTTGGGGCGCCTGGGTGGCTCAGTTGGTTGAGTGTCCAGCCTTGGCTCAGATCATGATCTCACAGTCTGTGAGTTCAAGCCCTGCATCGGGCTCTGTGCTGACAGCTCAGGGCCTGGAGCCTGCTTCGGATTCTGTGTCTCCCTCTCTCTCTGCCCCTCCCCTGCTCATGCTTTGTCTCTCTCTGTCTCAAAAATAAATAAGAACATTAAAAAAATAAAAAATAAATAAAGTTAAAAAATGTAAATGTTTAAAAAAAAGTTATGTTGTTTCTATTTCCAATATGTACATATCTGTACATAACATACATATAATTTAAACAAAATCTTGGCTCCCTTTTGAATCAAAACTATTTCCCTAAACATCTTACCCTTCCCTTTTCAAATGTGCTTTCAAATTTATTTTATTTATGTATTGTATGTATTTAGAGAGTGTACACAAACATGGGAAGGGGGGAGGAAGGGAGGGAGAGAGATGGGGGGTGGAGAGAGAGAGGGAGAGGAAGAGGGGGGGAGAGAGAGAGAGAGAGAGAGAGAACATTTTAAACAGGCGCCACGCCCAGCACGGAGCCCAATGTGGGGCTTGATCTCATGACTGTGAGATCATGACCTGAGTCAAAGTCAAGAGTTGGATGCTTAACCGACTGAGCCACACAGGTGCCCAGCTTTCAAATTTAAGTATACAGCTGTGCAAAAGAAAAGTTAAAATGAGTCAGCTCAACAATTTTTGAAGTTTAATATGTAGAAAGGTAAGAATCATTCTTATGTATTTGGCTTATAATTAATCTCCACACAAAAGACAAAGACACACTATAACTGAGGTTATTTAAAAACAAACAAATGTAATACAGCAATACTAAAAATTGTTCTGTGTAGTGGCATAAATCAGAGACAGTTTTATGCTGAATATTTATCAAAATTCACTTACCTCTTCCATAACCAGTTTGGGCGAGGCAACGCGGATTGCAATTCCCATATCTGCCAGTTTGTCCAAGACATCCTGGAAATCTAAATTACGTCGAGATTTTGCTCGGGATAACGCACGGCCCTGGATTGGGGACAGAATGAACTTCACTTTATAAATTCTGAGCTACAATTTATGTTCAATTCCAGCAATTATTTAAGCCCTTGGGATTATATGCCTTTTCCTTGACTTCTTTTAAAAGAAAAAAAAAAAAAAGAGTAAAAAAACAATCTTTTTCTGTATTCTCAACCTTATTAGGTATCTTTTGTTACGAGTCTCATCGTGTCCTTCTGGAAAACAAATTTCCACCTATACAAAACATTCAGTATTTAAAGATTCAGTTTTGTGTTTCTAACTACTATTAATTATCAATTCAATATAAATACATTGATTTTAATATAAACAGTATGTCTGTTATCACAAAAACTTTATGCTTTGTGATTTTTTTTTTTTTTTTTTTTTTTTTTTTGGTTTTAAAACTTTTACTGCAATATAACAATGAAGTAAACAGTAATTAGACACCTACCAATTTTTTCCCAAAACAAACCAAAAAAAAAAAAAAATGTAAACAGGAAAATAACTCTGCCTATACTTGTACAGCTTCTCAAATCATGTTAGAAGGGTCTCACATTTGATGATCAAGAAATTTTAAAATAGCAGTAATTATTTTCATTTTAAGAAAAGGTTCCCCTTCTCCCCTCCCCAACCCCAAGTATTTAACATGAAAGAATGGGCTTTCTTACACATTAATTCAATACGTATTTGAAGCAGCAACAAAAACCATCAATAATTTGGCATTTCTGTTTACAATTGCTCCAAAATTTTTTCAGTTTCACAAAGCCATTATCCAGTGTTGCCATGAAATAGAGACTGTAAATTCTAGGTAGCAAAGATTCTTTCTGAAACCAATGTTAAGTCAAAGAAATATAAAGCAGGGCATTACACTAAATTTCTGGATCTAGTACACTAAAAAGAGTGAAACCTAGGAAAAGTTACCTACTGTTTTATAGAAGAAATAAAGACCTGCAAAAGCTGATTTTTGGTTGTATAATATTTTACACACTGTGTGGATTTGCGGCACCTGCTATTTGAAGCAGACATGCACTGTATGTATCCCTGCCCTGTATCCTAGATCCCTCCCTCCCCACCCCCAACAATCTACTACCTTATACCAAGTATTGTGGATATGAGCCCAAGTCATCCCAGACAATCCAGTGAACAAAGTTAGTGTAATGCACTGGTGTGAAGTGTGAGATAAAAAAAAGTCCCTTTCAATCTTCATCAAAGTTTTGCTGTAGAAGAAAATTGGCAGCCAAGTTCTCATTCTTCTCACAAGCAAAATATGCTTGTATGACAAGTCCTTCAGGAAATCCTAGTGCCTTTAACCTTTCTATAGCTTCTTTTTCCTGAGGCGTCACTTGAATGTAGTTCATGTGACCACTTCCAGCTTCGGCAATCCCTCCACTGCCACCTCCGCCCCCTCCTCCTTGCCCGCCGGCTTCCTGGACTGGTTCATTTAACATCTGAATAAAATGCTCCTGGTGTTGGCTAATTTGCTGCAGTAATTGAGGGTTTTCTCGACCTATCTGTTGTAGCAATGCTGGAAGCAGGGAAGGATTCTGTTGAATAATTTGTCTCATCTGTTGAAACTGAGGCTGATTCCGTAAAAATTCAAGAGGATGTCCTCCAGGACTTGCTGTTGTGGTCGATGCTGTTGTAGTTGCTGCAGCGGCAGCCACTGAAGACTGAGGAGCCCCGGTACTAACCGCTGGAGGGGTGTCGACCACAGCCTGACTTTCTCTATCTCCCGGGATCCCCATTAAAAGATACTCCACTGCTCTGTCAGGGTTGTTGAAACTGGCTCTCAGGGCTGCAATTACTTGCTCTCGCTCATATCCCATTGACATGATCTCGGTTACCATATTCTCATAAGACTGACCTGTCACAAGTGCACTTGTTGCATCTTCAAAAAGGTTTGACCGAGAAGAATCTCCTGATGTACTGTCAGTTGATGTTGGACTAGTAGCCACTGGTGTTTCTGCTGGCTTTTCTGCAGGTTTCTCTTGTTTCGTTGCACTAGCAGGCGCAGGTTCAGAAGATGCTGTTGTTGATGCTGGAGTGATGGATGCGGGGGTAGGAGTGGGAGCCAAAGCGGGAGGAGAGGTTGGGACCTGGACCACAGCTGGAGCTGTGGTGGAGCTAACTGTGGTGGTGGTGGCAGGATTTGACTGCTGGGTTGTAGCTGGTGCTGGTGTAGTCACTGCTTTGGGTTTTGTCACCATAACCACCACAAAGTTTTTTTCATCAATTTTATATTCTTTTAGAGCAGTATCATCATTGAGGATTTTGCCTGCATAAATTAATTTTTGACCTGCTACAGGAAAGGCATCTTTCCCTTTTTCAGATTCAATCTTCTCTTTCAGTGCCTTCACCGTCTCGTCGGGGTCTATGTCGATCTTGAAGGTCTGCTGCTGGAGGGTCTTCAGGGTGACCAGCATGGTGCCGCCGCGCAGCTCCGCTGCCGGGCCTGCTCCGGGTGCTGGCCGCTGGGCGGGGTCTGTGGCCTGGCGGGGCCCCGGGGTCGCCCGCGCTCCTAGCGCACTCGGGAGGAAGGCGGTGGGGGTGGGGGCTTGTCACATTCGCCCTGCGGAGCGGCCTCTCCCCCAGCCCTGGGCCCGGGCCGCGCCGCTGCCTCCGCGACTGCGGCCTTCCCCGAGAGTTTGGGCCGCCGTGCTTCCTCACGCGCCCGGCGCCAGCCACTGAGTCCAAGAGGCACGAGGGGTCTGCGAGACAAGCAGAGAATCCGCTAGCTCACCACAAGCTGGTGGCCGCCATCAACGTGACTCCTATGCTTTGTGATTTAAAACAGTTTCTCAACATCAGCACTACTGACATTTTATTAAATGTTTATTTATTTTTGAGAGAGACTGAACATGAGCAGGGGGAGGGGCAGAGAGAGAGGGAGGCACAGAATCCGAAGCAGGCTCCATCTAGGCTCTAAGTTGTCAGCACAGAGCCCAAAGCAGGGCTCAAACCGTGAGATCATGACCTGAGCTGAAGGTGAATGGTTAACCGACGGAGCCACCGAGGCGCCCCAACACTACTGACATTTTGGACCAGATACTTCTTTGTGTAGAATGTTCAGCAGCATCCTTGGCCTGTACTAGATGCCAGCAGCAAAGCTACTCTCCCTCACTGTGACAATTAAGAAAGTGCTTCCAGGTGTTGCTAATGTATGGTGTGAGATGTGCTGGTTTTGATCACTGGGTTAAAATTAGGAATTGGGAGGCAGCTGGACATGAGAAAGGATCAGAGAAAAAGGAGGATTTAAATATTATTTGTGAAGGTCTGTCCTATAAAAGATACTTTAGTTTCCATTTTCTACTCCATCACGAGCTAAGCATTCTCATGGCTTAGAACAGGGGCTGGCAAACTGGTTTGTGGGCCAAATCTGGTCTACCACCCGTTTTTGTAAATCAAGTTTTATTGGAACACAGCAATTCCCATTTGTTTATGTATTGTCTACAGCTACTTTTTCATTACAATGGCACAAGGGAATAGTTACTACAGAGACCCCATGGCCCAAAAGTCTAAAATACTTACCACCTGATGCTTTACAAAGTTTACCGACACCTGACTTAGAATGAAAGAGGTGATATGGTAAATAGGTGTGTATGCAGTCTATGCCTGGGCTGTGATTTGCAAATCCCCCAAATCTTTTTTTTTTTTTTTTAATTTTTTTTTCAACTTTTTATTTATTTTTGGGACAGAGAGAGAGAGAGAGAGCATGAACGGGGGAGGGGCAGAGAGAGAGGGAGACACAGAATCGGAAGCAGGCTCCAGGCTCCGAGACATCAGCCCAGAGCCCGACGCGGGGCTCAAACTCACGGACCGCGAGATCGTGACCTGGCTGAAGTCGGACGCTTAACCGACTGCGCCACCCAGGCGCCCCAACAAATCCCCCAAATCTTGAGTGGACCTACCTAGTAAGGAGCAAATTATGCAAATGACTAGGTCCAGTGAATCACTGAGATAAGCTTTGATGTAAACTTGCATCAGTTAAAGTTATATCCGTTGTGCTGGTCTGACAATTTCTCAGTCTGGATTTTACAGACCTGCAGAGATGAGGAACAGTCCCTGGCGCTACAATGACTTCACTAAAGTAGAGACACTAGGTGACTTTAGTCAGTTCATTAGACAGTGTATACTATGGGAATAAATTCAGGTAGAAAACAAGACAGACCCAAACTTCAACTTTGTTAATGCTCAAATACATTTACCTATCGAAATGCAAAAAGATGATTAAATGGAAGAGAGCATTTCTACCTAAGTTTCTGTTTTCCTTACCGCTCCGTGACAAGTTGTTCCGAAGGTCTCAGTCATGCCCTGTTCAGTGCCAGTAAGAACGTAACTACAGGTGCCCATGGTGCCACCAATGAGCACTGGTTGTCCAGTGAGCTGAGGATACACAAATCAAATATAATTTAGAAAAGCATGAGCTTTTTATGCCTGAGATTTACACTTCCTCTCACATTGTAGGACTGTGGGAAAAACCTGGGCCTCTAAATATATTGTTTTCACAACTGTATTATGAAATTATTTTAATTCTTTGATAATCAAGAGAGAAGTGGAAGGGAGTGAAAATGTGAGGGCCAGGAAGGCAGCAGAAGACACACAATGTAAGAGCAAAGCCAAATCCAAACATTTGGGGAAGTGTCATTAGGAAGAACCATCCCAGGGAATGCACTCGCCCTTTTCAAGCTCTGGTTTTCTCATCTGTACAATGGGAGCAGACTAAGGGCCCTTCTACCTCTATCACAGCCAGACAGCAAGAGAAGAAGAAAAAAAAATTTTTTTCTTTTAATTTTAATCTTGCTTTCCAATCATTCAAAGGCCTTGAAAAGATCACCTTTATGGAGTAAAATAATGTCCATGCAGGACGTTTTAGACAGTCCACTGCAAGCAGATGATAGGGGGAGTCACTGCTTCAGAGAAGACTGGAAATCACTGTTCTCATGGATGACAGATTTTCTTTTCACAACTGCTGCCTTTCTCCTTATTATTTTTTTAAGTTTATTTATTTATTTAGAGAGAGAGAGGGGAGGGAGGGGGGAGAGAGAGAGAGAGAGAGAGAGAGAGAGAGAGAGAGAGAGAGAGAATCCCAAGCAGGCTCCACACTGTCAGCGCAGAGCCTGATGCGGGACTCCATCTCACAAACTGTGAGATTATGACCTGAGCCGAAGTTGGATGCCCAACTGACTGAGCACCCAGGCACCCCAGCCTTTCTGTTTAAATTCACCCATGTTTAGAGCCACCTAAATCATGCCCCCATGGCTTGAAACCACAAATGGCTTAGTACATACTTGGTAATCAACAGCAATAAGGGGATGGTGAGGAGGAAAAGCTCGGGTGGATCCCTTCCTGTGCACCAACAGTGTCCGTTCCTTTCCATCCACCACGTGCTGTTCGACTTTGGCAATATTGTGAGAAACATCATAGATCACGTGTAGGTCCAAGTCATCAGGAGTTGTGTTGAAGACCTTGGCAAAAGCCTAAGGGCAAAAGCTTGAGTTAAAAGCAGCCAGAACCAGCTTTTTAGAACTCACCTAACTGATTTCAGCTCATCTGTTTCTGAAGGGAGTGAGGGGTTTAAGAGCTCAAATACAGCAGTATTATTAATCTTCACATAAAAGACAAAAACCATGTTTTACACCACATCGCAAATTCCACTCTGTAAATTCCAATGCTGGTTGAAAAGCTGCTGGGCTACTCTTGATCCCACCCTCAGAACTTCTTCCTCAGCCTTCTAGTCTTCGTGGATGGCACTTCTATCCTCTCTGCTGCTCAAGGCAAACTCTAGGAACAATTCTGGCTCTCTTCCCTCATTCCCCGTGCCTGATTCCCTGCTGATTTGGTTTCAGGAGACACCAAGAGCCTGGACATTCCCAATATTTCCAATATTTGTTACATTTTGAAAACCAAATTCTATAAGCTCTGTTTTAAACTTCACCGTGAGTAACAGAAGAGCACTTCAACTGTACCTGACGGGTTAAGAAGGTCATGGAAGAGCGGTTGACCCAGGCATAGTTCCCAGCAGCTGCCATTCCCTTCAGGTAGTCCTGACCCTCTGGGGAAGCGATCCGAGCACAAGCCAATTGCCGGTCGTTGACTATGATCTTGTCTCTCTTCATGGCTTTTTCCATAGCAACCAGTGCATCTGGACAAGAGAGAAGCAAGTCTGAACCAGCCAGTTTTCCCTTTGTAATTCAGATTGCAGAAAAGCAGGCTATACTCAAGCCCATTCTTTGAAAAGCAAAATGCAACTTTCCCTTTGAAGTGTTTCTAAGTTCATCTTGGTCAAGACATACTTATTAGGCATCTTCTGTCAGAGCTGTGTGACCGAAGCTACGTGGGCTGCAAAGACACCACCTTCCCTCCAGGAACTTTTTAAGAGGAATGAGATGTGCACTCAAACAGCAACAATATGATCTTAGTTATTCCTTTCTTGGCATGAGAATGTATGAATAGAAGCAGTAAAGTACACTTTATTACCATCATGGTTTTTAAAAATAATCTTTCAATGACTTAACAGAAAAGAGTTGGAGACAGGTTGCTAGAACTGCAGAAAAACCAAATTCATGACGAAGTGCTCAGAATACTCAGTAGAAAGTTCAGTATTACTAGTCAATGCTCCATATATTTGCTAGATTAAAGATTCTAATGGGTCAGTCTGGCCCAAATTATTAAATTCCCATAGGATGAAACGTGCATAGAAGGATGAACTATATAACATGCAACTTAAGGTTAGTTATAATTTCCATGTGTCTACATACCTTTCCACATATTCATAAATCCTTTCACACAATCATCAGAGACTTTGCTGCTATTCCCCTGCCTCCTCTTTTGTCCGTGTTGTCTTTTGGCCATGAATGTCCTTTGTGCGTGATTGTCCAAACTGCAATAGTATGTGTTCACGCCACTCCCAAAATCTTTTTCCTACAGACTCTAGATCGACTCTTCTATAGCATTTTATCAACTACTATCTTTTCATTTTAATCAACGTGACATCTCTTTCTTGAGATAATTTGAGGGCAGGTCCTTGCCCATTTCCTCAGTGAATCCACCGTGATACTTAATCTTGCACTATAGGTACGTTAAGACATGTTTGTATATGTCATAAATGTATAAACACTTTACATATACTATTTCATTTAATCTTCAACATGACGTGAAATAGTAAAACCTACACAGTATGGTTTGAGAGCTTTCTCTCTTAAATCTCTATTTCCATAAACGCATGTTTGAGCACTAAGTCAAAACTCAGGTCCAGAATATACCTGTGGCTACTTGGTGGCCCAAGCCTCTGCTTCCGCTGTGGATCATCACACACACCTGTCCCTTATGGTCAATGCCCATTTTCTTAGCAGCGTACTCATTGAAAATCTCATCCACAACCTGGATTTCTGCATAGTGGTTTCCTGCTCCCAGGGTCCCCAACTGCAAAAGTAAGAATGATAAAAACAGCTTCAATTCTGCTTTAAAAAAAAAAAATCCATTTAAAAAGCAAATAGGTAAAAACAACCAGTAACAAAAAATAATCACAATGTTTTATATAACAAAGACATTTGAGCCTTAGAAATGCTTCATGCATTTAAAGCAATACACAGTAAAAAATATGGTACAGTAGTTCTTGGAAGTTTACTGTATCATTATCTGCTTGAAGTATGCACATATAAAAAGCTTCATAAACCAAAACTCAGACCATTAAAGGGTTCATAGGACACTTTAAACATCGTGGAGAGAAAGGTCAAATTTTGGGATGAACTCTGGTGAATGTGGACTCCTACACAAGGTCCAAATTCAAATGTTTTTTTGAAACATCAATGAGTTCACTGACACCTACCACTATCCACCACTGAAAGAACATGTTCCATAACTGGAATTAACAGATGTAGGGACCATGGAATAGAAGTGCTGGAAGAGTCTTTAGAGGGTGTCTAGTTTTAACTATTCCAATTTTCAGGTAAGAAAACCGACCCAGAGAAGCAAAAGAGACTTGCCCACAGTCACAGCGAATTAGTGGCAAGCCATCCCAATTAGCTGTAGATTTCAAACATGTGGTATATTCTGATCACATGAACACCATAAATTGACAACGTATGTCTTCTCACTTTAGGCTCCAGAAAATTCAGCCAAATCTGCAGATTGTCAAAGTATGTTCATACGCAATTTGGGCATACATTTTAAGCCTTATAATCATATCCCACTTTTCTCACATTCATTTCTAATTCAGCACACTTTGTTTTATTTTATGAACATCTGCGAGATCCTGATACCTTTCCAAAAGAGTAACAACAAAACATAAACAAGTTTGTGTTCTTTTTGATATACTGTAAAAAAAAAAACCCTGGGGATTATATTTGCCACATAGAAGACAACTTTTGCCCTCAACAAAAATATATGGTAAAAATGAGCATGTTGTTCTTCCAAAGTGTTACCTGAGGAAGGCCTCTTTTCTTAGCCCTTGCGGAGACCTTATTGGGATCGGCCTGCAACATCCTTCCGTACTCCTCACAGTGCTCCTTGTCTTCAGCCCAGGCGTAGCCTTCCCTCAGGGACCAGTCCACACCCATCTCCAAGGCCTCCTCCAAGTCTCTGAGCGAGTAATAAGGTCTGGTCATTTCACAGCCAAGGCAGAGCAAAAGCTACGATGACCACATCTCAACAGGGTAGAGGAAAGCAGTCCCATTCACTATCTGTCACCTGCGTACCAGACACTGTGCTGGATGCAAAGTTTATGCTCTCAGCAATTCCAGTATTTTGAGGAAAGCACTTACGTGAATAATTGCAACATAAAATGGTAAGTGTCGGGGCGTCTGGGTGGCTCAGTTGGTTGAGCATCCCACTTTGGCTCAGGTCATGATCTCACGGTTTGCGAGTTCGAGCCCCGCGTCGGGCTCTGTGCTGACAGCTCAGAGCCTGGGGCCTGCTTCTACTTCTGTGTCTCCCTCTCTCTCTGCCCCTAACCCACCTGCATTCTGTCTCTCTCTCAAAAATAAATAAACATTAAAAAAAAAAAATAGTAAGTGCCATACAAGAGATATTATAGTTTTATTATTTTAAAAAATTTTTAAGTTGTTTCTTGTTTGCTTGTTTTGTTTTTTGTTTAGAGAGTGAGTGTGCCAGCAGTAGAGAGAGCTTGGGATTCTCTCTCTCCCTTTCTCTCTCAAGATAAATACACTCTAAAAAAAATTATTTATTTAAGAACGCTCACCCAACATGGGGCTCAAACTCATGACCCTGACTAAGCCAGCCAGGCACTATGATCTCTTTAAACCTCAGTTTCCTTTTGTGTAAATTGGGAATAATACCAGGTTTGCTATCTAGATGAAATGACAGGATATACATACACTATAGCACAGCGCCTTCCATGTGGGAAGTGCTCAATAACTGTCAGTTGGTATTATTCTATTATAAATTCTTTACATCAAAAGCTGTTCTAATGAACATCTGTTGACTAATGTCTCTAATATATGGGCAGGACCTCATGCTTAAAAGAACAATGCATTACCACTTCCTAAAAAGTGACTGAATAATCCCCATCTCCTCAGCGTCCTACATTAGATATGAATTCGAGGGTCATTGTGGTTATTTTCTTTCTCACTCTATTTATTGGAAAGTTGTCTTCTTACTTGGCATTCATGGGGATGACACCTTTTGATCCCACCCCAACAGGAATGTGGTCAAACATAGCCTGGGCAAGCTGCTCCTTCACTGGCTGGACATCGCTTTCATCTAAATTGGTTCTGAGCAAGCGGACACCGCAGTTGATGTCAAATCCGACACCACCTATAAAACAGAGAAAGGTTAGTCAAAGATCAGCAAAACCAGGTAGTTGAACAATGTTATCTGTGGTTTCTCACCAATAATACAGGGTGTGAAAGACAGCTATTCTTTCAAAGGTTAACTTAAAACATTTTTTTTTTTAGTCTTTACTTTTGAAAGAGACAGAGTGCGAACAGAGGAGGACCGGAGAGAGAGGGAGACACAGAATCCAAAGCAGGATCCAGGCTCTGAGCGGTCAGCACAGAGCCCGACGCGGGGCTCACACTCACAAACGCGAGATCATGACCTGAGCTGAAGTCAGACACTTAACTCACTGAGTCACCCAGGCGCCCCAAGGTTAACTATTTTTTTAAGGAACCCACAAAGTAGGTAAAGTCTGATGGCATCAAGATGTTTAAAATGATGTACATACTACAGGTACTTGGTGGGCCAGGAAAGTGGTAATGAACAATGAGTGTCATCTAGGCTAGAGATTAAAATGGGAATTATATGCTTCTCTTTTTCTGTGTATCATTCTTATTGGGGGTTTATGAATTCTATTAGCTTTTTCAAAGGGCCAGTATTTGGCCTTGTTCATCCTTTCTACTATATATCATTTCATTAATTTTGTTAATTATTGCCATCTTTCTATCTTTTCTGGGTTTGTTGTTCTTTAGCTTTTTGAGATGGATGCTTAGATTACTGATATTTCAGCCTTTCTTCTTTTCTAATTTGTACATTTAGGACCATGTGTTTCTATCTACATTTGGTATTAATAATAACCCAGTTTTTGGACAGTATTTTTTATTAACATCAGTTACAATTATTTTATAGTTCCCATTACGATCTTTTTTGGACCACATGGGTTATTTATTTATATTTTATTATTTATTTTTAGAAGTTTATTTATTTTGAGAGAGAGTGGAGGAGGAGCAGAGAGAAAGGGAGAGAACCCCAGGCAGGCTCTGTGCTGTCAGCACGGAGCCCTACGTAGGGCTCGAACTCACGAACTGTGAGATCATGACCTGAGCCAATACCAAGAGTTGGGCGCTTAACTGACTGAGCCGCCCAAGGTCCCCTATTTATTTATATTTTAGAGAGAGAGAGAGAGACAGACAGACAGACAGACAGATAATGCGTGCCCATGAGGGGTGGGCAAAGGAGAGAATCTTAAATAGGTTCCACACTCAGCTCAGAGCCTGACACCGGGCTTGATCCCACAACTCTGGGATCACGACCTGAGTCAAAATCAAGAGTCAGACACTCAACCAACTGAGCCAGCCAGGCGCCCCTGACCTGTGGGTTATTTAAACACACATGCTTACTTCGTAAATATATGAGATTTCCCCCTAGTTTTTGTTGTTGTTAATGACTTCTAACTTAATTCCACTATAATAGGTAATACCTTCGGTACCAGGAGTACTTAAGCGTGGTCCAGGAAAGCTTTAAGGTCTGTAAGAGTAACTATAATAATGCTGGGGCATCTAGGCAGCTCAGTTGGTTAAGCATCCAACTCATGATCTCAGCTCAGGTCTTGATCTCGCGTTCATGAGTTCAAGCCCCATACTGGGCTCCATGCCGGGCATAAAGCCTACCTACTTAAAAAAAATTAATGCTATGGGGCCCCTGGGTGGCTTGGTCAGTTAAGCGTCCAACTCATGATTTAGGCTCAGGTCATCATCTCATGGTTCGTGAGTTTGAGCCTCTCATCAGGCTCCACGCTGACAGTGCGGAGCCTGCTTGGGATCCTCTCTCCCTCTCTCTCTGCCCCTCCCCCACTCACTCTGTCTCTGTCAAAATAAACTTAAAAATAATGCTAACATATTATTTACATTTTAAACTTTTCTCTTCTGTGCAGTTTTCCAAAGGCTACGTGACAGATGATGGATAATGAAACACATACTTGTGTGTTACTGTTTTAAACATTTCTCAGTTTTAATTTCTGGTAAGGTAAATACTGATAAAAGCCTTTGAGAACAGCCCTCAATCATTTTTCAGAGGATAAAGGGGTCGAGTCCAAAAAGTTTGAGAACTGTTTGTTGTTAATTTCAATGCTTTAAAATTTGAGACCCGATTTACGGCTCAGCAGTGTGGCCAATTTTGTGAACATTCTGTGTGCACTTGGAAAAATGTGTATTCCACAGTTCTAGGATGTACTGTGACATGTGTGCACACACACCACACGTACATATTAGAGGTCAAGGCGTCAAGTTTGCTAACTGGATTGTTCAAATCTATATCTTTACTGACTGAAATCTGCCATTACCTCAGGAGAAAAAGAGAGCTAAATGCAGCACTCACGTATCTGCACTTTTTCTCTGGTCTTTGCCTCACAAATTCTTATTGTTTCCAAAGCTTTCCTACGCTTCCAATCAGGTGTGTTTTTCTCTCTTATTTTGTTTTAAAACTTTTATTCAGCCTTTCTTGTTATTCTTGGCAGAGGATTGCTCTGAAACAAGCTTATCCACCATCGCAAAAGGCAGAACTCTCCAGATAAAACTTAAACTTTCATTTCTTTTTCAGACTCTGAAAGCAAAGACATTATCTGGTGTGAAATATTTTCAGTGAAAGTACCCCACACCAGAAAAGATATATACAACTAGACATCAATCATAATGATGACGATGAGGGCAAACACGTCCCAAACACTTCCTACGTACTTGGTACTGTGCTAAGTATCTTACACAGCTTAACTCATTCAATCCTCACGGTGATGCTACGTGGAAATAACACTGGCTCCAATTTTCCCAAGAGTTAACTGGGACACAAAGAAGGCACATAATTTGCCAGTGAAGTGTTTCAGTTCGTTCTGTAGCCAATGTCTAAAAAGTGCCTGGCACAGAGGAGGAGCCCAAATAATTTTCAATAAATGTATGCTTTACTTGATGTTTTAATAGCTTCTGAGTGCTCACAATTAATTCCCTCAGTAAATGAGAAAACAAGAAAGGATAGAACATGATGAGACTGAGAGATGTCCATACTGTTCCAGAAGGGCTATGCTTCATACCTGATGGCAGACGTGCACAGTGTGACCTTACCTGGGGATACCACTGCTTCGGGGTCATTCATATCGAAGGCTGCCATGTTCCCAATAGCAAACCCATAACCTGAGTGGACATCAGGAAGCCCGATAGATCGCTGAAAGAGAATTAGAAAATGAAATCCAGCTTTCTCAACCTGGCTCTCTGGTTGCCTGACAAGTCATATTAATTCTCAAATAGGTTATAGGCCAAAGTCTTCCCAAATCAAGATTTTGTTTTCAGGAAATCTTCTCTATTGGTGGAAAGAAGTGTAAAGTCTCCTAATTATAAAGCTAGCTATAGCAAAAAAACTCTTTTTAATAAACTCTGACCATTAACTGAGGTAACAGAAAGCAGAAAAGCCTCAATGTAACATGATATAGGATGGCCACATACTAACTTTAAGGTAGTATTACGTTTTTTTTTTTTTTTAAGTTTATTTTGAAAGAGTGCACAGGAGGGGAGGGGTAGGGGGTGGAAAGAGAATCCCAAGCAGGCTGTGCACCATCAGCACAGAGCCTGATGTAGGGCTTGAACTCATGAAGCGTGAGATCATGACCTGAACTGAAATCAAGAGTTGGACACTCAACCGACTGAGCCACCCGGGTGCCCCTAAGGTAGTGTTACATTTTAAAGATAATCTTTAGACACGAACAAATTGTGGTCATGTCAGGCTAAATGAAGGGAAATAATCTGATTTATACAGATCCTTAGTGCTTAAGCAATCACAGGAAAATATAATCCATTTGATGGTAGGCATACTGTATACTGTCTATATCTGGGGCCTGGAAATGGCCCTGATCCAGGAAGAATGCAGGTCAAACATGGTCAGGACATATGGAGACACCTAGACACTTAAAAAACGCACAAGCCAAGTGCCAGCACAGTAAATGGTATAAAGACCTCAAAAAAAGTCTGTTGTAAGGATTTAATATCTTCTTCTGATGGTAGAACCTGAATGTCACACTGTGGAGGGGGCCCCACTTGGAGCTCCACCGGGCCTCCCTGTTACCGCCACCACCCTCCTTTTCCAGTCATGTCTACAACAGCTACATTGTCCTTTTTTCTGCTCCACAGTCCTAACCCTTAAACTTCCGTCCATTCTTTCTCCAGTCATCCTCTCGAATGGGGCCAGAGTGAAACTTTCAATGTTGGTACACTGATCCAGGAATAATGATGGACTGTGACAAAGAAACAAGAAAACAACACTACTTCAAAGGTTTTTGAATGCTTACAGATTCTAGCAAAAGGGAACCGAAACTGAGATGTTATCCAGACTCAATTACTTAAGTCCCACGGTTATTTCTACATGTTTGAAAGTCACTGTCTAAATGACACCACTATCAGTTATATGTGGCCAGTCATCCACTCAGCAAGTTTTTAGACGAAGAGAAATATAAATGATTAAAACTCTGAACATGGACTCACATGAACAATCCCAGGCAGGGCTGCCACATTGCCAATTTGTTTCATGGCTGGCAGGAAGCCACCAACACCTGAAGACAAAAATTCAATATTAGAAAAGGAGACACGGTTGATTTTTAGCATTCAGGATATTCATGTTTCTAGCTTGCATGAAATGAAGGGTAGTGGTTAGGACTACCAGAACAACACAACATGAAAGGATGTTTGAGATGAAGGGGGAAGGCAGCACACACGAAGGAAGGTAGTGAGGTCAATCACAGGGATTAGAAAAATGGCGTCAGTGTTCTGTGCATACCACGAGAAGGGTACTTGCAAACGCTGTACTGGGAAATGTAAAACAACTATTAAATTTTATGTTGCCCATGTAAAAAAAATGTATTCTTTCAACAGTTTATATTATTTACCAAAAAAAAAAAAAAATCAACACTGGATTTACTGTAAGAGACAAAGTAGGGCAATGTGGACAAGCTGGGAAAACACTGCATTGAGAGGCAGGGGATAGGGGGCTCTAGGCCCAGCTCTGTCACTTGGTTGGTGTGTCACTGTAGGCAAGTCAGGATGTCCTGGTGGGGAGAGGAGTGGGATTTAGTTTGTCGAGCTGAAAATAAAAGGGTTAAAACTAGGTTCCATTTTTGTATCATCACCATTAGAGCGTTACATTAGAGCTTTATACATTTATCTGTAAACATTACTGCAGTTCTGCAAGATAAATGTAATAAAATTCTCTTTTATAGATGAGATTAGCTGAAGTTCAGTGAGGTTACTCAGTGTACTGGTTAAGAATATGGACTTTGGAATCAGATACTCTTGGCTTTGAGTTCTGGCTCTGTTACCAAGAAGCTCTGCAATCCTGGACAAATTGAAACTACTTAATGTCACTGAGCCTTGACTTATGCATGTGTAAAATGGAGGTAACATCTTCCTCTTAAAGTGACTCTGAGAATTACATGAGATCATCTATGTACAGTGCCTGGCACACAGTAAGTGCACAATAAATGATAGCTTTTATTGCCCAAGGTTAGCTGAGAAACCAACCAGGTCCACCCAGCTCCAAATAGTTTCTAGAAAGCCAGGTGGCTAACAATGTGATCACAAATAAGTAACAGGTTTTGGTCTCATTTAAGTCTTGATCATCAGCTACAATACTTTTGTATTTTAAATTATCACTGAGTTACTATTTTCAGACCACAGAGAAGACACTATTTATGTGGCCACACGTAAAACTCTAATGTACTTACCACCACCTCGACAGGCATTTCTTAATTCCTCAAACATTAATTTTTCCAGAGCATCATTCACATAGAAAACTCCTTCAACCTGGTACCAAAGAAAAGGAAAAACTATGTCTGAGCACATGCCCAGTGTCTAGGCAATGGATAGAATATAAATACTGTATATAATACTTACTTTGCTTTATTCTTTATAAAACACTTTCTCATTACCTTAAGCAAGCAGAAAACTTCCAAAGATTACAAGATGTTCCTATCTTTAAATATATTTTAATGTTGCAACATTCACAAATTATTTTGTTTTTCTCCTGCTCTCGAAGCCATATTTTAGAATTCAACAGGTAGGAGCGCCTGGGTGGCTGAGTTGGTTGAATTCCTCTCAGGTCATGATTTCATAGTTCGTGAGGGGCACAGGGTACGTGAGTTTGAGCCCTGCATCGGGCTCTCTGCTGTCAGCACAGAGCACGCTTCAGATCCTGCCCCTCTCCTGCTCGCTCTCTCTCAAAAATAAATGTTAAAAAAAAATTCAACAGGTAAAATATTTTTTGCATGTGTGATAAAGCACAGTCTTCCAACTATGCTCTAAGGTCAAAAGTCCTACTGCTCTTGTGCTTCTAAGAATCAGTGGGTCTTGATAAATAGATGAATTAAAAAAAAACCCAAAAGATTCTAAACATAAAAATGCAGTCATCTGACCTTAGTGTACTTTGCTCGTGCTTAAGACAATAGCACATTACACTTTATTGTGTCCTATGCTGATCTACAGATCTATACTTAGGTAAACAGCAAAAATTTAACATGTAGCTACGCAGCTGTGTGTTTAGTTCTATAATCTATATAGTTAGTTTTAAGAGGATAAAAAAGCTTGATAATAGAACATAAAAAGGCAATGGGGGACATAATTATGTAACACCAAAGGCCAGAACATTTTTATCAAAGATCAAATATTATGAAGGAGCTGCCCACTAATGGATAATGGATAAAGACTTAACACTTAATCATCTGGACAAATCTCTTTCTTTTATAAGAGGATTTCTCCATGAATAACACTACTAGTTGAAGGAAAATGTCTCCAGTACAATTTTCTAAGTGTCACATTTATTTTTATACACATATATCTTAATGGCTATTTATTTTTGAGAGACAGAGTGTGTGTGTGCATGTGCATAAGCCGGAGAAGGTCAGAGAGATCCCAATCCTCTGCTGTCAGCGCAGAGCCCGATGTAGGGCTCGAACTCATGAACTGTGAGCTCATGACCTGTGATGAAATTAAGAGTCGGACTCTTAACTGACTGAGCCACCCAGGTGCCCCATATGGGCCACATTTATTAATTCACCAAACATTTACCGAGGACTCATGCTTCAGGCACTGTACTGGGCCACTAGGGGAGAAACAAAGAATATGAAAGATCCCATTTTTGAGGAATTTCCAGTCCAGGATGCAGCCCAGACTAGAAAATTAAGAGTACCACGAGGCAACTGCCATGACAGGCGCGTCCCATGGGAGAAACTGATGCAGAAGTGGTTCAGCAGCCTAGGGAGCCCGCGGAGGTTTCACGGGTGCTCACTGTTTGAACTAGCGTTCAAAGAACAGGGACATGACCTGAGCTTAGGAGACACTTAGGAGACAAAGGAGGCACAAAGATGACAAAGGTGGGAGGGGGGTGTTTTAGGGAAGAGGATTTTTAGTGCAGCCCAGGGGTCTTAAGGGAGGAACGGAGATTAAGTAGGATGGGGCAATCTCTGTGAAGTCACTAATCTCAATGAGAATGGGAATACAATTCAGGGTTAGCAGAAAGGTCTGTATCTTCTTAGGAGCAGTATATGGAGATTTCAACTCACTTAGGCGAGAAGTGGTGGTGAAGTGTTTGTTGTACAAATAGTTAAACCACAAGTGCCTAGCAAAATGAGACTTGCTCCTGGGCAGAATCGGCAGCCGCGTGTTGTATCACAGGTCAAGCCAGAATCACTACCAGACACGGACAGTGTGTTACCATGATCATGCCATGGTTAGTTCCTATTCCTTCTTTCAGGGAACCAGATTCCATCAACAGGAACTGGCTAAATGGAAAACAGCCAAAAAAGAATCTTAGGACCGGAGCTTTTTTTCTCTCCTCTCCGCGTCTAGCTAGGTGCTTTGCTCAACGGAGGACACTCAGGAAGTTTTGATGTTGAGTAAAAGAGTGAAATGGCTATCAGGAACTTTTACCAAATCACAAACCTTCAATACACTTACAAGGCACCTTAAGGGATTTCAGAAGCTATTTAATAACATATGCACCAAAAGCTTACAAATGCCTTTTTTCCTTCACTTTAATGGAAGATAATAGACACAAATGGCAATGAAGCCCGAGAAATACAGTTGAGCCCGGGCTTTCACACTCCCTGGGACTGGGTCCCCAAGTCTCCGTCGGGAATACATCACTCCGCTAGAGGAAAGCGAAGTAAAATGGGTATCGAGTCCTGGCTGGGCTTCTTGCTGGGGGGGGGGGGGGGGGGGGGGGGGTAGAGGAAGCCGTGTCACCACCGATCCTTAGCGAGGTGATTATTAAAAACAGGCTACCCTGACCTGTGAACTTAAACTGCTGTGAGACACAAAAACGTCTCATTAAAAACCCACACAGAACAGTGAAGGCTAACAACTTGCTTCAGCGTTCTGTAAACGTCACCCAGATGACCAGCATGACTCAGGAACGGAGTTCGTGTCCCAGCAACTCCACCCCGGACCGGCTGTGCCACCGGGTAAAAAAAAAAAACAACAACCCACTAACGTCTCTGAAGCTCGGGAGTGTAACATCTTACGGGGCGTTTTTGAGACTTCTGTGTCAAAGCGCTTCGCAAGCGCCGATTTCGTGTTCACGTACATTTCCCAGACACGCTCCGCTCTGCTGGTCCTCGTGGCCTAGGGACCGTTCCGGCCGGGAGGTGGGGCCGGCCGGACGGTGGGGGTGGGGGCGGTCGGAACACTGCCGGGGGGCAGGGGCGGCCCGGGCGCTAGCTAGGGGTAGGGAGAGCGACGGGGAGGCCGGGCCGGGTGGGCAGGGAGGCGCCGCGGGCCCCCAGGCGAGAAGGCCCCGCCACCCCACCGGCTCCTGCTTCTCCGCCTCACCTGCATGTTGGGCACGAAGCCCTTCTTGATTCTCCAGCAGTTTTTATTGATCTTTTCCAAGAACTGCAGCTCATCATTATAGCTGCGACTCATGGCGGCGGCAACGGTGGCGAAAACTCCCGGCTCCGCTTTGAAGAGCTACTGCCGCGCTGTCCCGCAGCCTGAAGTACCACCTTCGCGCAATCAACGCGCAGGCGCGGCCGCTTCCGCCGCAGGACCGGCGACGGCAAGCGCCGAGGCTCGAAACTCGTGGGAACAATCGCTTACCTCGAGTAAAATTAGACTGCCCTCTAGTGCTTACCTTTTCGGATATTTACTTGTCCTTCTCTTCCAGGTTTAAAGCTAATCTAAATGCAGTCGTTTTAAGTGAGATCTAGTCATCCTTCGTTTTGGAAGTGCTTGTCTGGATCGGGCCCACCTGCTGTAGTGAATATCTGCCTGGGGTTTACATTCCCAGCAGAGAGCGGAAGAAGATATCTAGACATGAGAAACGTGTCTTGGGGCTCCTGGGTGGCTCAGTTGGTTAAGTGTCCGACTTCAGCTCAGGTCATGATATCACGGTTCGTGAGTTCGAGCCCCGCGTCGGGCTCTGTGCTGACAGCTCAGAGCCTGGAGCCTGCTTCAGATTCTGTGTCTCCCCCTCTCTCTGCTCCTCCCCTGCTTACACTCTGTCTCTTTCTCTCAAAAATACAATGAACATTAAAAAAAAAAAAAAGAAAGAAACCTGTTTCAACAAGTATATCTAGAGACTTGTAATGTTTCGGAGTGAATTTATGGATGCAAATGAAGTAACTTTTCTGTCGGAAACGCACATTCCAAAGAAAGAAAGTGACAGTTTATCATTTATTCCACCAAACACTGATGAGGGTGGTAACTGTGGCCGATGTGCACGACAAAGATGAGTAAATCCAAGCCCCTGTGGACAGCCAGGCTTCCCTTCTGGGACCACTAGGGACCCTATGCTCATGCTCTTTTATACGCGTGTCACTTGCTTGCAGTAGTAAGTGATCTTTACATGATTATGGCTTCTAGTCCTACCTCACGTAAATAGCAGTGACTTTGGAATCAGTAAGACTTGGATTCAATTTCTACCTCTGCCACTTACCAGCCTTGTGTAATTCATTTCTCTTCACCTTTGTTTCCTCATCTGTAAAATGGGACCACAATTCTTGAGAGTGTCTGTGAAATGAGTGACACTCGTGGAGTAACCAGCACAGGGCGTGGTAGGCACTCCAGGAAAGGGCTCTCTTCCACACCTCGGCTGGACTATCAGAGCCACAAAGGCGAAGTTTGTGGCTTCTGTTCATTTCTTAAGTTATCCATATGGGTTCTCCTTTCCTCCTTTTCTGCCTCAGTTTCACCCGATGATTAGGTCTCTAACAATTTAATATCATCAACTACTAACGATCTAAATTTGGTACTCTGCGCTGTCATTTCATATGGCAGGAAAAACAGCCTAAAACTTAAACTTCCAGAGTCTCCTATGACCACTGTTTCTCACCAGAAACATCTAAGAGGCAAAGTATTCCCTTTTATTTATTTTTATTAAATTTTTTTTAGGTTTATTAATTTTGAGAGAGAGAAAAAAAGCAAGTGTGCGCGGGTAGAGAGAGAGGGAGAGAAAATCCTGAGCAGGCTCTGCATAATCAGCACAGAGCCTGACAAGGGGCTTGAACTCACAAACTGTAAGATCATGACCTGAGCTGAAATTGAGTCAGATGCTTAGTGGACTGAACCCCCCAGGCCCCCTAAAGTATTCCCTTTTCAAACCTTGAAATCTGCACAATCTCACTTTTCATCAACTTAAGGATGCTAATTCTCTCATCTTTGTCTTATTTTATTAAAAAAAAAAATCCAAGGCAGTGAATTTTTCCAAAAAGACAAGGTTGACATTGATAGAAAACAAGTTTAATTAAAAACAGAGGACAGTAGCAGTAAATATAAAACATAAAATCCAATATGCGGGGAAGTGTGGGAAACCCTGGGTTGCTGAAAGAGCTCAAGGGAGCTGTCACGCAAATCAGTTTCTCAGGCACCTCCTCAGAAGCGCAGGCCTAGCTCTTGGCCCCAGCACCTTATTAACACAGGAGCACACAAATGTGCATTCAAACACGAACACACATCCAAACACCCACCCCTCCATACACGTGGAGACACACACCCTGATTTAGCTCTTTAACCCAGTTTGCCTCCCTCTTCCCTGAGGGTTTGAGAAAGAAAACTGTCAGCCTAAGCATTTCACTAGGGCTTACAACCCAGTGTGTACTGTCTGCCCCTTCCGGGTTTACAGTAGCTGTGGGACTAAGGGCCATCTACTTCCTGGAGTGGACTCCCAACAGGCAATCAAGCAGCTGGCTTCCCCCTCCACTGTCCATTTATGAAGTTCAGACCTTCCCAACCATGGAAACTTGGCTGCTGCTTTAAGGACGTTTCATACTTCAGGTCGGTGGAAATCAAAAGGAAACCCTGAAAAGGATGCAAGGGTAAGTGAAGTGAAGTGAAGACAACGTCACACTCAGTGGACCTGCAGCCATGGGGTATCTGAGTTTGCTGAGGAGTGAGGGAGAGATGGTCTCTTTATTGGGTTCTTCTGGGTCAAACCCACCCCGCCCCCATCCCCTTGTGAGTGCCTCAGACATAGGAGCAGGCCACTTGGGATAACTGTCACCTTATGAGACTTAAGCGACTATAGAAGGAGAGGTGGGGAGGGAAGGGGTGGACAATAGTGTACAGGATTGGAAAATTCCATCAGAATCTTACTTCCACCCGCCCCCCCCCCCCCCCCCCCCCCCCCCAGAAGTGTCAAAATGGAAGAAAAAAGTGTTCTGAAGCTTGTTTATCATGATTAATGAAGAAATAGCTCACAACAGATCCTGAACCTAGAGGAGGGTCTTTGGTTCAGGCAAAAGTTCAATGAGAGAATAAATGAAACAGACACACCACAGTGTAGCGTCTCGTACTGTGGTGTGAATAGGTCTGGCTGTGAAAGGAAATCAGACTCGGGTTGATTTTTCAACTCAAGTTTAAATGCTTTTCATAGTTGACTGCAAACTTTAAGAGCTAAATGTTTTGTCTGTAAAATGTGGGCTGGAAACACACGAAGTGGAACAAAGTAGCGTAAAACAGAGGAAGCAAATTAGGAAGAGGCTTATTCTAGTATAAAAGAAATTGGGCAGTTAGGAGAATATTCACATTCTTACCTCAAAAACTTCAATATCTGAATTGACAAAGGAGATTTTGTGTGGGTTGGGCAGCGGAAATCCTTGCTGCAATTTTGCTAAAATATAGAACAAGGTGTAAGATAACTAGGCACAGACACAGCAGTTTTAGCAAACTTTTTAGTAAAGGACAAATAAGCAGCTTTTAAATAATATATCTTTTCCTTCTTCCTGATTTCTGTGTTTTCATTCTTTGTCCCTAGCATTTTCCTAGATGAATGCTTACTTAATTAATGAAGTGCTTAATAAAAATGCACATGCAATTATGTACATTTGGATGGCAGAAAAATGCTGGCAACTTGTCCAGTTTATATTTTGAAAATTCCGTAATTTGTAGGTCTGAGAACATTTTGGTCTCTGATACAAAGTGTATTTTAAACAAGACAAACTCAAGATGTTGCAGTTTGTGAATGGTTGCATACAGGGAGAGGGACTAGGATTGTCCTTCATTAAAACTGTCTATCCAGATGGTGGTCTGTGTATAAAACCACAGAGATGCCCTCTAGGGAGAATAGTCTCATTTCTGCCTGACCTGAAGGAGATTCTTTACTGCCTCAGGAGGGCAGTTTCAATCTCTTTAACTCAACCAGAGTTTGACTGTTCTTGCTGAGTTCTGCACGTAGTGTTGTTAACAAGGCTTGGACTGGAATAACTAATTTTGCAATCACATCATTGATGGTACAAACTGTAAATTCTGGCATTGGCCTGGATTTACAAAATAACGTGCTACAAGTACAGGCCTTGGGGTGGAAAGTCCCAAACAATCCCCAATGTTTGATTACCTCAAAGTCACATGTTCCCCAGAATGTCTTACCGTTGGCCAGTGGGAGGATACCAAAGTGGAGAATGGACGACAGAATATTCTCAAACCTCAAGACCTAAAATGAAAGGGGATACTAAATCAGTTGCCAAATCCTGGCATTTTGAAAGTACCATGCCTGGTCTGGATGTGCACTTCCCCAGACCTTATCACGACAGAGGGCGATAGTTACAATCTCCCCATAGAGACAGTCTCGCTTTCCAGACACTGAACACTATTTTGCAGGAAAGCATATTAAACAGTTTCCCAATCTTTTTTCCTCCTTGAGGATGGACATTTCTGCTCTTTGGGTATGCTAGATCATGGTGACAACAAATGTAGAGGAACCACATGGTGGCAGCAAACATGGCAATTAAGATATTTACCAAGTAAGACCATCTAAACAATTGATAAATATCCCAATTAGTAAGTAGCCTGCCCTAATTGAGGTCCGTTGCATTATGTTATGCTCTATATTTAACAGTCTCACCAGAACATCCAGTTTATCTTGAGTAAACTATGGTAGTAAATCTTAGCAGAGTGTCAGCTCCTGGGAAGGTTCAGGTATTAAAAATAAATGGACATGATGAACATCGATTCACTCAATGAATATATTTTGAACATCCTACATGCTTAAGCAGGCTATGCAGCCTAGCAAGGAGGGCTATGGGCTGCCTTCCTAGGTTTACCTCTTGTTTTTACCACTTAGGTCATGTTGGGAAAGTCTTTAACCTCTTTATGTCTTGGTTTCCTCAAGTGTAAAATAAAGATAAACAGCACGAATGTCACAGGGTTGGTCTCATGTTTAAACAAGTTAATATTATGTAAAATGTCCAGTATTAACCACTGTCATTTGTTTCAGAAATGTCATTGTTAGCATTCTCTGTTGTTGATCCTAAGCAGTTTTTTGGGGGGTCTTCCTAGAAGACTTGGGACTCATTTGCCTTCTCTAGGCTCAGGAAATATTTATGAGAAAGTCAGCTATACTTTCTCATGGACTATAGTTTGTCTTCTACCAAAGAGCTATGCCACGGAGGTGCTAACCCACAGTGCATGAGACAATCTTGGTATTTTAAATTTCAATGTCTGGCATGAAAGATGTTATTTCCAGCACTGTTGCCACTGGCTCCTCATGTTCCCAACCTGAAAATCAGGATGCTCCTATAAAATTAAACAAACAAACAAACAAACAAACAAACAAACAAACATCTTGTTTGGTCTCCTGGACAAATTCTCTGGTTTCTTCGCTATTTTCCGCAGTTCTATTTCTCTCTTAGTGGCTGCTTCTGGTGAACATGGTAATAAATTCAGTACTCACTGTGTCCCAGGACTGCCCTGTGGGAGCTTAAGTGACCTGGCCAAGGCCACAGAGCCAATAAGTGGGAGTTCACTCTAGCAGTTTGGTCTCAGAGTCTGTATGGGTAACCGTTATGCTATACTGCCCCTTGACACAGAGGTGGTAATAGCTGAAATGAATTTTTGTAAAAACAATGGCCATCATTTATTTAATACCTGCCATGTGTTCAACGTGCTAAATAAATTTCGTATATAATCCCAGCTAATTGTCCCAACAACCCCAATGCTGTGATCACCACCTCCATGTTTCCTTGCACCACCGATTCTCTTGCCCTGACTTGTCTTTCTCTATAATATTTTTCAGCACATACAATATAAATTTGCTTGTTGTCTCACCCTACCCGTCTCACTTACATATACACACGCATACTCACGCACTCACTCACTCACTCACACACGTACATTCTAGAATAGGACTGCCCATCATTGGCAGTATTGACACTTTGGGAAGGATTATTCTCTGCTGTGGGGGTTGTCCTGTGCACTGTGGGATGTTAAGCAGCATCCTTGGCCTCTACTCACTAAGTGCTTATAACAACCCCCAGATTGTGACAACCAAAAAATGTCCTCAGACATTGCCAAGTGTCCTCAGGGCGGGGGAGGCAAAACTGGACTTAGGTGAGAACCACTGCTCTGGATTATGTGTACCATGAGCATAGGGACATCAATTAGTGATTTGGATGATCTCCCGGAAGTTTGGGGAGGGGCTTGTTTCCATGAGATAATACTCTTCCAATCAGGAGGTCACCAGGCTGGGGCCCCCAAAAAGGTATCTGCACGACCAGCCTTGATATGATTTTAGGAGATGGTTAGAAAGGCTTCAAAGAGCAAACTTAATCGTGGCCTAAGAATTTACAGATAGCCTCATCTTTGGGAGTTTGGATCTTATATTTAATTCTTAAAGATTCTTTATCCAAACAATGAAATATCCCTGAAGATGCCTGTTTTTTTTTCTCCCAACATTACATAGGTCTTAGTTTTAAAAAACTTATTTTAAGTCTTTCTGAATAGATAAAAGTGAATTGGAGAGTTCCTGTCCTGTTTAAAAGTTAATGGGGTTGGTAGACAAGTAGCTACATGAGTAATTTTAAAGTTAAAATCTATGTTCAAGGGGAAACTAAGTACTCAGGGGCTTAGAAAACAGTCATCCAGCTACAATATAGGAAAATTCTCAGTTTTCCCTTGACAGAGAACCCTGAGAGCTTTGACTCCTACCTCAATGTTGCTGCGATTGGACTCTGGTAAAGAGAGGCGGAATCTGAAACAAAACAAAACAGGAAAATTTTAAAGGATGGAAGATTTAAAAACGACCATCTCAGTAGAAAGGCACAAAAAGGAAAGGGCATTTTTTTTAAGGTCCCTAAGCCACTACTTAAAAAAAAATGCACAGACTTATAAGGATATAATGTTCTATTACATCTTTATCCCTGTATTTGCTACTTAAGAAGCAGAGCAGGAGTAGCAGAAGGCTTAGGTTTGTAACCAGGATGGATTTCTCAAGTGCATTTGCTATATGGGACTTACTGATGGCAACTCTAATGCAGCACAATCTTAAGAAACAGTTTTCAGTCTCCAGCCATACCACCCTGAATGTGCCCGGTGTCATCTGATCTCTGAAGCTAAGCAAGGTGGGGCTTGGTCAGTACTTGGTGGGGAGAAATAGTGTGCACAATTTCTTGGTCTGAACTCCCAGAGTACACATTTGATTTTTCTGTGCATAGTAATAGCAATATGAAGCAGTAGTCAACAGGGAGGATCCCATCATTTCATAGATGGGGAAACTGAGGCCCAAAGAGGGGAAATATGAATGGCAGATTTAGGACTAGAACTCAGATCTCTGGATGGCCATCCCAAACCTCCCTTCCACTGTAGGATATTGCCTTACGTTGCTTTTCCCCTTAGCTTTCCATGGCTCACTTTTGCCCAGGTATAGAGCTTTACTTCTGCATCAGCCTTCTAATGCCTCTCCCTGTCTCCAGTCTGATCTCCAATCTGTCTTCCACACCATGCCCAGAGTCAGCTATATGAGAGGGATGTCTGATGAGGACACGCTCCTGTTCAAAATTCTTTAATGGCTTGTGATAGAGTTCAACTCACTTATATGGCACACAAGCTTTTCTGTTTTCTGGTGTCCAGTTACCTCTCTGCTCTCACTTCTGTTCATTCTCCACCTTGAACTTTATATTCAAGAACTCTGAACTGCTTAATGCTATGCTGTTTTATTAATCAGGCACCATATATCTGAGGTTAAAAAAATATATTGGCTTTAGAACACATAACAAAAAATCGTGAATAACTAAAATTAACACATGCCCACAACCAGTAACATTATGGCCACTCAGCACTTTAACTCAACTCCACTCGTGGGTAAATTTAGATGACATTAAATGTGGAATAATGCACTTGAATATATGCAACATATTTTTGGCTGGATTCTCCAAAATTAGAGTAGATAAGGTCATAAAGATCTTAAAACAACTGTAAAGTATTTCCTTGCATATTCCATGTTTCTGGCCTCCATGCTTTTCGCTCATGCTGTTCCCTCTTTCTGAAGTTGGCCCTCCCCTTTTCTTTGGTTAACTCCTTTTAATTGCTTAAGATTTAACTCTGGTGTTACTTCTTCCAGGCATCTTTATGTTATTACATTTAAGGAGCGGAAAGATATTAATAGAAGAGGTAAGCTTGCTTGTTATCGGCCAATATCCTGTTATTATGAATTAAGTTTTGAGATTGCTTCAAAGTGACAGGCAAGAGTAAAAACCAAAAAAGACGGTTAGATCTGACAGGGATCAGAGATGGCATCAGTGGCACCGTGGCTCAAGTGGATCTCAGTGGGAAGTGAAGACCAGAATCCTTAGGGCATCTTTAGTAAAAGGCGAAAGATTTATGCGATCTGAAGAGAAACCAGAGTACAGGGCATCTTTAAAGGAGGAAGGTGAGCAGTTGAACAAACACTTGAAGGCATTGCCGGAGAAATGTGAGGGGGGAGTGTCTCCTCTTGGCCAAACTGCCATTTATGATGGGCAACCTAGGCCAGGTTTTAGAAAGTCATCTGACTGAGAGGTGGAACACTGTAAATTTCTTTCTTTCTTTTCTTTTCTTTCTTTCTTTTCTTTCTTTCTTTCTTTCTTTCTTTCTTTCTTTCTTTCTTTCTTTCTTTCTTTTCTTAAATACTTTATTTTTGAGTAATCTCTTAAGTTATCTCTATACCCAACATGGGATTGAACTTACAACCCTGAGATCAAGAGTTGCATGATCTGACTGAGCCAGCCAGGAGCCCCACGCTTGGAATTTCTGTCATCACAACTTCAAGCCACAACTGGCTGTCTCAGGATCACCTGCTGTGAGTAGAACTTGTCTGGAGTTTCCCATGAACTGATTATCCTTTCCTCCTAAGGCCATCTTTTTTCTATCTGCTTCCTAGTTCTCTAGGCATACTTACCAGGTTAGTTTGCTAATGGACACGTCTTACTAGCTGCAGAGAAACAGGTGGAGCAAAGAGCAAAAACGCTGGGCCCTCGTTCTGAAAAACACGCAAGCGCAACTATGGCCACTAGGTGGCGACCGACTTCAGAGTTTTGACCTTTCATTCTGTAGGGAGCTCCTAACCTGTTGCTTAAAGCACAACTACTAGGAACTAATTTTTTTTTTAATTTTTAAAATGTTTATTTATTTTTGAGAGAGAGGCAGAGACAGAGCGTGAGCGGGGGAGGGGCAGAGAGAGAGGCAGACACAGAATCTGAAGCAGGCTCCAGGCTCTGAGCTGTCAGCACAGAGCCCGACGTGGGGCTACAACTCACAAACCGTGAGATCATGACCTGAGAGGAAGTCAGTTGCTTAACTGAATGAGCCACCCAGGTGCCCCTGCTAGAAACTTGTTCGATTACAGAACCACAGAATTGGGGAGAAAGGGAGCTCAAATAGCCCTACCTTGCCAGACATATAAGAGTAGAGCCTATTTAAAAAGTTTTGGAGAAGGTTTACTGCCCTGATTGAAAACCAGAGCAAAGGTGGAAACTCTTAAGGATGTCAGATGATGGTGGGGTCATGATCTGGGTCGATATAGCAAATAGGACAGAATGAAGTTCAAGTGGACCAAAGTACGGGCACTCACAATGCCAGTCCTCCAACGCTGTGGCCACAGCCGACATTGAAAATCGATCTTTGGATTCAAAATCTTATAACAATGGTTAACTGAGTTACCCAGGCACCCCCCCACCCCCATTTTTTGCCTTTTAATCTGAGTGTTTCTCTTACCAGGCTATGGACATGGAAGGTAGAAACAATTGCCTTTTTCTCTACTCCCTGTATCAAGAACAGTGTAGAGCACATAATAGGTGCTCAGTAAATTCTCATTGAATTGACTATAGATAAATGAGCAGATAAAGGATGGGTGGGAATTGTTTATTGGAATTGGGGTCACTCTGAGGATGAGCCAGTCTAAAGCAGAATGTTCATTTTAAGGAGCTGTGAGAGGTAAGATTGGCTGGCTTAGAAGGTAGTTGAAGAGCTTGACAACCCCAGGCTGTGGATTTAACCCAACAATGAAAGATTTTAAAGTAAGGAATGTGTTGAGCCCATTCCAGTATTGTAGAATGCTCTTGATGAGGAAGAGTTCCCTGATGTTTTATCTTTATTGCCTTCTGCAGACTGGAAATTGCCCCAAGTCTGGGAGAAGGGGAAGGAGTCGTTTGGGGTTTCCTCCTCTGACAGGGCGTCCCCCTATGGCACTCTTGTGCCCAGGCTTCCCCACAACCTCCGAGGAAGGGTGGAGATGGCGGTCAGTCCAGGTGCCAAGCCCCAGCTCTGATGGACTGTTGAAAGCACTGTTCCAACAGAAACTGAATCCATCCTTCCAGACCTGTTTTCTTTTCTGGGTTTCTCTCCAGAGGGCTCACATTGGGAAATGTTTATCTGCCCCAGATGTGAGGGGTAGGACTGGGTGGTGACTCTATCTGCTTGTGGCCAGCTATATTTGCATTCTCTGATGGTGTTGGCTGGGAGGGGTTGTGGGGTGTGTGTGTGTGTGTGTGTGTGTGTGTGTGTGTGTGTGTGTTTTGATATTACTGGTGTGAGGTGCAGTTTGGGAGAGTCCGATGCCTCAGTCGTGTCAATGTCAAAATTTTTCCAACGTTCTAAATGGTTCAACAATAATGTATACCTGATTGCCTTGAGCTTTGCATGTGATTAAGAAAAAGGGTTAGAATTAAGTCACCTGTATGGGGACCAAAAAAAAAAAAGTGTTGAGATAGAACTGTGTTTGGAATAAAAGTCTCAGTTGTAGATAGACCGGTACAAATCTGGTTTATGATTGTGAAGGCCAATTCTATAGCTTTTAAGCCTGTCCTGACTTGTCATGTCTCTTGGGATCAATTTTTCCCTCTTATTTGGTCAAAATGCGATCTTAGAAGCGGGGAAGAGAATAGAATACCACCACTAGTAGTAACAAATATTTCTTGAGCCCCAATTATGTGCAGAACATCGTGTTTTTCCCATTGAATGGGTTCTCATCTACCCATACAATAGCTCTGTGGATAGGTGCTCTGTTTTGCTGATGAGGAAACTGAAACAGGGAGGTTAATTAACTTGCTCAGGGTCCCACAGCTAGCAAATGACTGAGGTGGAATTCACAATCAGATATGCCTGACCACAGGGCTGTGCTCTTAATTAGACATACCCATAGAGGTCAAGTTGATTACTTAGTACTCCCTGCTTTTGCTTTCTTTATTTTTTCCTTCACTCCATTTCTCAATGCAGTGAGAAAAGGGCGGTGTGCTTTTTCCATCGCAGGTCACCCACTGCCAGCGGCTTCTCTGTTATCAATTCTTAACTTTGAGAAAGGACACACTGCCTGCTTCAATTTTGTGTGACTCCACACCCATGGGTTCCTCTTCTGGACAAGGGTATTTGCTGTCTAAATCTTCTAAGTCTTGGCTATGCACCACATCAAAGGCAGTATAATGTCTTAAGTTGAACACTCATGGGTGTGAAAAACGCTCACCCAGGTTCAAGTTCTGGCTCTGCTCTTTAATAGCTCTGTGACCTGTGAAACTCTACAAACTGTAAAACAGGGTGATAAGCTACCTCCAGGTCTATTCATTCAGTCTCAGACATGAATTGAACACTGTGCCAGCTCCTAGAGATACAGGGTTGTGAGGTTTAAATGAAGTAATACAGGTGAAGTTGTTGGCCTGGGACCAGTAGATGGCAAAGCCTCAATAATAAAGTAGCCATAGGGGCGCCAAGGTGGCTCAGTCAGTTGAGCATCTGACTTCAGCTCAGGTCATGATCTCACAGTTTGTGGGTTCAAGCCCCATGTCAGGCTCTGTGCTGACAGCTCGGAGCCTGGAGCCTGCTTCGGATTCTGTGTCTCCCTCTGTCTCTGCCCCTTCCCCACTTGTGCTCTGTGTGTCTCTCTCTCTCAAAAAGAAATAAACATTTAAAAAAAATTAAAAAAGTAGCCATGAATAGTAAAATAAAAGGCAATTTCTCCAATTGCCATCAGTGGTCAGGAGACAGGGCAATGAGGTGTTTCCTGACTCTTAAATGATTTTTCATAATTGAGCACCTCCTTCCTCTGGCTGAGGCCAGGCCCAAATTTTAAATAATAGCCATAGCCAACCTTCTTGAACACTTCACACGCACTTTACATGTATTAACTCATGTATTCCTTACAATAACTCCCTGAAGTGGTTTGCATTATATCCTAATTTTATAGAGAAGAAAATGGAGGCCCAGAGAGGTTAAGTAACTTGCCTGAGATCCCACAGCTAATGAATGGCAGGGTGGGGATCTGAACTAGCTAGTCTGACTCCAAAGCCCGTGATCTCACTGCCTATTTTATTTTTTAAAATTTAATGCGTATTTATCCTTGAGAGAGAGAGAGACAGAGACAGAGACACAGACAGAGACAGAGAGTGAGCAGGGGAGGAGCAGAGAGAGAGAGAGGGAGACATAGAATCCGAAGCAGGCTCCAGGCTCCGAGCTGTCAGCACAGAGCCTGATGCAGGGCTCAAACCCACGAACTGTGAGATCATGACCTGAGCCCAAGATGGATGCTCACCCTACTGAGCCACACAGGCACCCCTCTCGCTGCCTCTTTAAACTCACGACACTGGATTTGCCTCAATTTCTGTGTCTCCTGTCTACGTAGCCAGCAGTGAGCAGCTCTAGAAGGAGACACGTTCAGGCAGGGGATGTTTAGAAAGATGTTTTGGGGGTTGGTGTTCTGGGAGCCTGTTTTGTAGACCCTGTTTCTCAGGTTCTTATCAGGGATGCTTCACTGATCTCTACCTCCTTTATACCTCTCGGTGCTGTGTCTCTCTGAAATCACCTAAGACCAAATCAGGCCTATCATCTGGAAAAGCAGTGCTTGTGGAACCAGGAGAGGAGGCGCTGGCTGGGGCAGACGTGGGGGAGGTCGGGCTGCCATTCTCGTAGCCAAAGGCCAGGGCACTCCTTCAGCACAGACTCTGCTCCTCTGCAAAGCCTTGTATCAGCTGCCTTGGGACTGAGTGATGCCTGGCCCATCTGCCTTGCCCACTGTCTTCTGACCGCCCCAGGTTTGCCATGGCACCCCCTGCAGGGGCCACCTGCAGACTCAATGCTGGTGACCTGTGCAGTGGGACAGTGCCTCACTCAGAAGGGCCCACACTTGGTTTAATGCCTTGCTGTCTCCATCTGGACATTCTTCATAAGTTTTTGGAAAGGGGCTCCACATTTTCATTTTGTGTGGGGCTTTGCGAATTATGTATCCAGTCCTGCTCAGACCCCACTAAGGCCTCAGGAAGCCTAAGGTGCAAGAAGCCTCCCCAGCAGGAAAATCTAATAGGGATAGCAGGGGAATGGGGTGGTCGTCGGGGGTGGGGGGTAGGTGGGGAGGAAGGTGAGACTCCAGGAAGGCAGGAGTCTTGATTTCAGCTGTGCTTGCCAGGGCAAAGCTCGCTTGTGGGCTGTAGGAAGCTGGAGAATGGATCCACATGTTTCTTTGGATGATGTGAACTTAGCAGTTTGTAACCCATTTTTGCAGTTATTCCCCATAAATAAACCTAATGTCCTCCGAACGTGCAGTTTCTTACCAGTAGGAACACTGGAGATGAGAGTCAGCACGATTTAAGCAGAGAAGTGAACCTAGTCTCTCTGCTCCTTAAGGTCTGTCCTACCTCTTGCCACAAGCCTGAGGCCCCATCCTTACTAAACCCTTCCTCCAAATCCTGTCAGTAAACCAAAGTCCTGCTCAAGTGCAAACGGGGTTTCTCCCTTCTCAAGAGCTTGCTGCCTCAATTAGTGGCCTTGCCCCCATTCTTCCCCATTCCCCCAGATTTCCAGGCCCCCTTTCCTAGCAGCCCTGTCCTCAGGCTGCAGACAGAGGGCTCCCCAGTACTTGTGGCAGTGCTGCGCAGGCAAACTGAAGTGCGAATTCTCTGCTTTTTCTCCTGGCCTAGCTCCTACCCCTCAGCTGCCACCCTCCCCCTCCTCCTCTCCTGCTCTCTGGCTTCCAGTCCCTCAGCCATTAAAAGATGCCATTTCAAAGATGACCCATCAAGGTTTAGAGTTTCATCAGCCTTGACCTTGTGGAGACAGGACCAAGTTATGACTTCGGGGGCCCTCAGGCACTTTTGCCTCCAGGAGCCCTTCCTCCATAAAAAAATTTTAAAAATCATATTTGAAGACCGTGTTGTTATAAAGTATAATCCAACCTGGATTGTATTCATTTTCTAATTCTTCTTTCAAAATATATCAAAACATTTTCATGGGTCTCTAAGGCATCCATGGGCTCTAGGATCTGTGCCTTTTGAGACTAATGCAGAATATCAGTCCTGCATTGCAGAGCTGGGTAAAACGTAATAAAGCCTTTTTGAACTGTTTTCTCTCTGGGAAACCATACTACCTTTTTCGTTGTTGTTCCTTTTATTGCAAAAACAATATAGTTACAGAGAAAATTTTAAGGAGAAAAACCCACTCAATCTCATATCCTAACATAACTCTACATCTGTGATTCACTTTCTTGTCCGGATGGAAAGTTATTTTACACAGCTGACTGCTGTGTTTATGCAGTTTTGTATTCTGTTTGTTCCATTTAGTGTCATTTTATTGAAAGCATCTACTATGTTTCTGCAATAGTCTTCATAACCATCCAGTTGACTTATGGTGATTGACTCACCTTTCCCCTCTGCCGGTTTCCTGTTCTTCCCAGACTCTGCTTTCTCTGGCCTTTTTATAGCTTTTCTTCTTCCTTCCATGGATTTAGTCTGGGCCCTCTGATCATTCCGAATATCATGTCCCCTCCCCCCCAGGAAGTTTGATTCATGGCTTCAACTATCTGCCTCACAGGGCAGAGGAAAATGGGCTTTGCAGACAGTTCTTCCAAATGGGAATTACTGTCCAATGGTCTATGTATATGACCTGCCGAATCCCTTTCACACTGCATGGCATTCATTTGAGAGCCAGCTAGGCTATGGGGCATGGTTTTGTTAAACTCTACATTCTAGTAATGGAGTTGGAGTTTCAGAGACTGAAACCACCTCGGCAATGCCCCAGTCCAACGTCAGTATTTTACAGACAAGGAGACTGAGTCTCAAAGCCGTTAACAGACTTGATCATGGTGATGGAACAAATGACCAGATATTTGACACTTTGTTCCTTGACCTCAAAGTTTCATGCTCTTTCCTCAACAGCATGCTTTCTGAAATGGTTGAAGAGGAACATTAATTTATACTGGTGTACCATTAGAATGTGAATTTATAGTATGGATTTATATTTACAATTATATGGCTCCCTATTTTATCTGAATATTATCTAATGGGAAGGAAAAAGAAAAAATCCACAGCACAGTTTTTAGTGAAGCCCATACTTTGAAATTATCTGGGTCATTACAGGAGAAGTGCCTGTGTGATTCATGTTCTAGCCAATGGTAACTTCACTTGCTCTGTTAATGTTCACTTTGTCTCTATGGTCTGCTGACTCACTTATTACTAAGGTTTTCAACACTCAAATCAATTAAACTTACCTGTTCAGAGACAATGAGCAGACCAGTCTTTGTCCCAAAATAACCAGGCCAACACTGGTACTGGCAACCTGGAGATAACAAAAGCATTCATCACTAAGAGAACTGAATCTGTCTGTTTTGGCCACAAATATCATTTCTTATTTGGAAACAAGAAACAGAAATATTGTAAGCTCTACTTTCCCTTTCATTCCTAGAGGTACTAGAAAAAAAATAGCTCTGAAAATGCTGTCTTGCAGGTAGGGAAACTAATTATAAAGACTTTTTAGGGACCTCTCTTAAATTATTTTTCTATTTTCCCCCAATCTCTCTTCTCCATGTACTGTGTGTTTGTGTGTGCATGCGTGTGTTTGTGTGTATATGTGTGTGTGTGTGTGACATTTCACTTGGATTCAGTGTATTAGTCCCTTTCCATTGGGTTGCATTTGGCCTTCATCTACTTAAATAACCTTCATTTCCACCCTGACTTATTTTGGGGAAAAAAGAAAGTCAGCTATCAATGTAGCTGAAGTGAGAGAATGGCACACAGGAAGCTGAGGAAGGAAGAGGTATTTTACCACATAGGGGGTATGAGCACTGGCCTCCCACACTTCCCCCACCCCAGTCTCACTCCTGTCCTCACCACTAACTGACGCATCAGATCTCATGCCCCCAAACAATGAGTATAACACTGCTGGTCAGTGGCCCACTGTAGGAACATGATTTGTGTCCACAGTCTGCCCTCCTGCCCCCACAGGCTTACAAAGTCCATGGAAACGATGGCTTCAGCAGTTGAGTTCTTGGACTGGGTGAGGATCATGATGGAGGCAGGGATGTCCAGGGTGAAATTACCCGGTAGTAAACTGATCACGGGAGGCTCCGTTGCCATGACTCGTACCAAGAAGGGCTGGGACAAGATGTAGATCTCTGCGATCTGCCCATGTCCAGGGAAAGAAGTGGAGAAGGGGGTTGAGTTGATGAGGGAAAATCACCAGTTCCGGGTGGCATGGGGGTGATTAAATCTTACATCATACAGTTAGGAACAAATCTCTTCAATAATTATAACAATACCACACAAAAAACAAAGAATACCAGCAGCTGACACTCACTGAACATATCGGAATTATCTGGTTTAATCTTCACAAAGTCCCCGTGGGCAGGTTCTATCAGAATCCCTGTTTCATAGCTGAAGACAGTGAGTTTTCTTTGGTTAAATAATTTCCTTAACTTCCAAGTGAAGAACTGGGATTCAAGTCTAGGGCTGTCTGACTCAAGATCCTTGCTCTAAAGCCAGGATGCTCTATGAACATCTCTCTGTCCTCAGAGCATACCTGAACCTTTCAGTACACTATGTCCAAATGCAGGTGCTACAAAGGCACGAGATTAATAGTTGCTTCACTAAAGGTACAAACATGGGCACTATTCCCTCATTTCCCATTTAAGCCAATTATTTCAGATGTGTGGTGGAGCCTTATGGAAGGGAGAGTTGATTTATTTTGTAAACTTATAATGCCTTTAATATTAACTTGTTTCATAAATATTTGTGGATATTTTATTAAAAGAAAAGAAAACCTCTTCAGAATGGAAAGATGGATTCAGGTTTGGACCCGAAAGGAATAGAAAGAACCCACGAACCTTCCAGAACTATCTAGGAGTTGAACCCTCAGCACTCACCCTGGAGAGCACGTTGCCAACACCTTGAGAGTTTTGAACCAAATGGTTGGAAATCTGGAAAATCAAGACCATCATGTCACTGTAAGATTTTTACCTGGGTTCTCTTTTCAGGGAAAACCTAGATTTCCTTATATTTTTAGGAATCATGAAGTTGTTATACCAACAAATGATTAGTGTTTAAAGGTAGCTTATCATTTTATAGCCCAACCACAGGAAATCTGAGGCCCAGAGAAATAAAGTAACTTGTCCAAGGTCACACAAGAAGTACGTTCCTTTGGAGTAATTACTTTCCTTTTGAGTAAGTGCCTTTTAACTTGGGCAACACTGTGTATGTCATACATGTATGATCCATGTGTAAACATTCTACAGTGGTTAACAGTAAGTCTTGTATTATTGCCCACCTTTTCAGAGATTACCGAGACAAAGGATGCTTAAGTAATTTATCTTCACAGATGAATGGTTTTCAAATCTGAAGCTAAACCTTTCTAATTCTTGGCACTCTATGGTAGCTGGTGTAGCCACACCTACTGTTTTGAACACAAGTTTTATAACCACTTGTATAATTAGGACCCATGGAATAAAAAGATTAGTAAGGGATGCTTGATAAAAGTTGTTGGTTGACTGGAGAGAGTATTCTCATCATAAAAGGGAGGGGCACGGCAAAGAGAATCCATGAGTATGTGTACTATTACTGGTCATTATAGACAAATCGGTTGCAATTACCAACAATTTCTCCTCTTTGTGTAGGCATAACACAAACCATAATAACAATAAAGATAATAAGCAACACTTACAGAACACTTACTCTGTGCTTGGCATTGCTCTGAATGCTTTACGTATATTTAAACCTCTCTAATGTCCACAGCAACTTTAGGAGAACGGAATTATTATTATCCCCATTTTCCAAATGACGACACTCTGGCACAGAGAAGTTAAATAAATTGAAAGTGCCTGAAGTCACAGGTCATAAGTGGTGAGGAGAGTCCTGGCCTTATTTAAGATCATTCTAGAACAGTGGCCTGGTATCACACAAAACTGAAAATAGCAGAACTGGAAACCCAACAACTTCCAGTTAATAAAAACATTAAATTAACAATTACTTCATTCATGTTCTGGTAGGATTGAGGGTCTAAAAAGGCCCAGGAAATAGAAATTATGACTTAAAATTCCTGTAATGGGCTACTTATAATAAGACTAAATGCTGGCGCTGATTGTCACCATCCATTAACTCTCCTCACCTCTTTCGTGGAGAGAGTGACGTTGAAGGCTCCAGCTGTAAAGTAAGCAAAGGATGCAGATTTAAAGAAAAACTCAGAGATTCCAACATACAACATAGAGTCACTGCGTTCCGGCAGCACAAAAGGAACTGGCGAGAAGGGAGGGTCAGTGAGGTCTTCTAGTGGGTAGACTACGCCCTGTGGGAAAACAGAGAGAAAGATCAGTGTATCAGGTGAAGACTCAGACATACAGCACTAAAGAAAGTGGGTCCACTCATGTCAGAATCAGGAAAATACCAGAAACTCTCTGGGGATTAAAAGACGACAAGGCCTTCTGACTCCCTGACCAGCGACTTTGGTTTCGCAGCTCTGCTAACTTCTTGAGCAGATATGGACATGTCTGTCCACCCTGGGATGTGACCTTCTCCCAGAGAAAGGAAGGCAGGTGCATTTAACTGGATATACAGCTCTGCATAGTTCCTGAGGTGCCACATAGAGATACCAAACCCTCCACCTTCAAACTCTATGACTAGCAAGCATCTGGGGTGTCACAGAGAGACTCAGAAGGACCCAGGACTCTCAATGGGTTAAAGCATCTTTGTGGCATTCCTAATGCTGCCCTCATTAGCTATGTGGTGTTACCACAAAATGTGCCTTGAGTAACATTTAACTGATTTGGACGACTCTCAGTAATTGAAATAAAAGTCAATATGCGCTTAAGAAAACAATGATATTAACTTTGGGGAAAAACTAAACATAAAGACAATTAATCTCTTTTCCAGAATCAGCAAACACCATTTTCATCTGTGAATGGGCCTGACCAAGGTCAACATCCCTCAGTTAAATCGACTAACCGGTCAGGAATAGGAGTATCGATACATATGATCTACTGATGTATTAAGTTCTGATACACATAGAACCACTCTACCTCCTGCCCCTTAGCATTGGACCTGTTCCCAGAAACAAAGGCATCATGATACTTTCCATAATACCCAATACTAGACATGTGTTGGGTAATACAATCAAGAAAATGTTGAATAGTCTTTTGAAAGAGCATAAGCATGAGGGAATTGCTTGAAGGGAAATTAAATTATATGAAAGATATGTAGTTATATTTCCTTTTGCACATAATATTTGTTCTTTGAATATTGGCGGTTGAGAGCCAGGATGAGAATTCTGATGATGATAAAGTTACCTTCAAATTCAGGTCGATGTAATTCTCAGTAATTTCTGGAGAACTGATTAGGGAATAATCCAGGAGAGTATAGTTGTCTATCTTGGTTAAAACTAAATAACAAACAAATACAAAAGAAAATTTATATTAAAAGCATAGCATAGCAAATGATTATTATCCATCCAGAACAACATAATTTAAATGCTCTGTTATTCAAAATAATGATTACCCTTATTTATAAGTAATACATGCTCACTTTTCAAAACACAGGATAAGTAGGTAAGTCAAAAGAAGAAAGTAAAAACCTTTCTTAATCACATTACACTGAAGGAAACATTAGTAAAATGTTGTTGGATAGCCTTTTTTTTTTTTAAAGTTTATTTATTTATTTTGAGAGACAGAGAGTGAGCAGTAGCAGGGGAGGGGCAGAGAGACAGAGAGAGGGAAAGAGAATCCCAAGCAGGTTCTGCACTGTCAGTGCAGAGCCCTGACATGGTGAGGTCATGACCTGAGCCAATGTCAAGAGTTAGACACTCAACCGACTGAGCCACCCAGGCACCCCAAGTATAGACTTTTATATACACACATACACACATACACACACACACACATGAACACAATGCATATATACTTCTTTAAAAAATTTTTTTTCCAACGTTTTTTATTTATTTTTGGGACAGAGAGAGACAGAGCATGAACGGGGGAGGGGCAGAGAGAGAGGGAGACACAGAATCCGAAACAGGCTCCAGGCTCCGAGCCATCAGCCCAGAGCCTGACGCGGGGCTCGAACTCACGGACCGTGAGATCGTGACCTGGCTGAAGTCGGACGCTTAACCGACTGCGCCACCCAGGCGCCCCTGTACTTCTTTTTAAAAGAGAAAATTAGATAGGGGTGCCTGGGCAGCTCAGTTGGTTAAGCGTCTGACTCCTGATTTCGGCTCAGGTCATGATCTCGTGGTTTGTGAGTTCAAGCCCTGCATCAGGCTCTGCGCTGACAGAGTGGAGCCTGCTTGGGATTCTCTCTCTCTCCCTTTCTCTGCCTCTCCCCTGCTCGCTCACTCTCTCTCTCTCAAAATAAATAAAATTAAAAAAAACATTAAAAAAAGAAAATTAGACAAATAAAATTCACTTATTAATATTAAACTGCATATATTAGGCTGGTATAAAGAGAGGCTTTCAAGTTCTATATTATAGCCTTCTATATAGTTAGAACTTTAAGGTTTTACAATGAATATGTATTATTATTACAATTAGAAATAATCTTTTTTTTTTCAACGTTTTTTTTTAAATTTATTTTTGGGACAGAGAGAGACAGAGCATGAACGCGGGAGGGGCAGAGAGAGAGGGAGACACAGAACCGGAAACAGGCTCCAGGCTCCGAGCCATCAGCCCAGAGCCTGACGCGGGGCTCGAACTCACGGACCGCGAGATCGTGACCTGGCTGAAGTCGGACGCTTAACCGACTGCGCCACCCAGGCGCCCCAGAAATAATCTTTAGAAAGAAATATTGAGAGAGACAGACAGAGAGAGACAGATAGACAGGAATAAAATTCCCTAAGTTAAAGAGGCCAAGAAAATTTTCATGCAGAATCTATTAATTCAATTCATGTTTTGTATTATAATTTTCAGAGCACAGCAGAAGGCCAGGGGACCAGGGGACAGTAGGTGGGGTTCGCAGGAAGCATGATCTCAGAGTCTGAGGCAGGTTGTACACACAGGGGTGTGGCGCTCGGGGTTCCAGCCTGGCCTGGGAGAGCTGCTCTCCTGACCACCACCTTGTGTTCTGTGATACGAAGACCCCCTCCCTGTTCCAGAGGAAGGCATCTGAGAACCACATCTTCTCCTCTTGCGTGCCATGCTTGGTTTATTTCATGGGTGGTGATAAGAAACAAGCAGAGATGAAGGGACTTGCAAGGTGAGGGCCTAATGCGGCCCTATGTCACTACAGTTTCTAAAATGCTTTTAAATTCACAGTCTGAACAGATCCCATCACCATGCTAGGAGGGGAGCAGGACCATGCCATTTTACAGGTGAGACAGTGAGGTTCCCACGAATAGAGACACTTGCCCATGGGAAGCTAGAACATGAGTCCTTGACCACTTCTTTCCTTACTACATCTTTCTCTTTCCTGACCTCCCCAATCTTCATCCATCTGCACCCACTCTGATCCACTTGTTCAACCACCATGCATCCTTTCATGGGCCTCATATTCATTCACCGAGTGCAGGTTAGGCACTATTCCTAGTGCTGGGGACATCGTCAGAGAGTGCCTGTGCTTGTGGACCTCATCGTCTGAGGGAAGAGTCACACATATGAACAGGAAATTACGATACAGTGAGAGCAGGTCTAAAACCGAGCTCCTCTACAGACTTATGCTTACAGTCTACCCCACCTTGGTAAATGGCCATTCCACTCTTCCAATTTTCTAGTTGCTCAGGTGAAAACCTGGGGTTGTTCTTGACTCCCTTCATGATGCACATTCAGGGTGTCAGCAAATACCACTGTCCCTACCTTCAAAGAACATCCAGAACCTGAATGTGTCCTATATCTTCATTAGTCCATCCAGGCCAACTGCCATCATTACTCACATAGGTCGTTGCAGGAGCCTCTTAAGTGGTCTCCCTGCTTCCACCCTTGCCCCCTTTCTGTCTGTTGTTAATAGATGGAAGCCAGAGTGAGCTTCTTACAATGTAAGTCGGATCATGCAAGCCTTGCTCCGAACTCTCCCAAAGATCTTCATCTCAGACTAAGAGCCAGCCTTTGTATTGACCTGCAGAGCTTGGAAGATCTGACCATTGCTTTCTCCCTTTCTGACCTCATCTCTGGCTGCCTTCCCCCCCACACCCTCTACTCCCAGTATGGCCTCCTCGTAGTTCCCCCGACATACTTGGCATGCTCCCACATAGGCCTCTGTGCTTGCGGTTTCCTCTACCTGGAGTGTTCTCCGTCCAGATCTGGGAGTGGCACACTCCCTACTCCATTCAAATTCTTACTGTGATGTCGCATGCTCAGTGATGTCTTTCCTGGCCATGCTCTTTTAACAGAAATGCCTTTTCAGCTCCTTCTCTGCTTTATCTTTCTTCTTATCACTTATTGTATCAGTATCATAGATTTTACTTGTTATCTTGCTTGCTGTCTGTCTCCTCTGACTAGTCCCCATCTTGCTGTCTGTCTCCTCTGACTAGTCCAAAGAGGGCAGGGATTTCTGTCTCCTGGGCTTACTGCTGCATTCCCAGCACCAAGAACAGCATCCAGCCTGTAACAGGTTCTCAGGACAACTTTGGTGAATGAACAAATAGAGTGCAAAGAGAGAGATACACCCAAAGTATCATGTGAGCATAGAGGAGGCAAAACCTTGGGGTACAGGCTATCAGGTAAGACCTGCTGGAGGCGACTATGTCTGAGCTGAGCCTTAAAAGATAACAAGGAGTGGACAGGATAAGGGATGGCTCAGGAGCAGCAAGTAGAAGGGACCGGACCCCTCAGGGCTTAGCTCAGTGCTAGCAAAGAAATGGGTGTTCAATAAATATCTATTAAATGAATAAATGGGTGGAGGGGAGGGGAAGGCAGGGGGGGTAGTGTGAGCCAAGCAAGGGCCTCGGGGACAGTAGAAGCAGTTTGATTGCTGGAGCAGAGAAAGGTGCAAGATGAGGCTGAGAGAGGTAACTTTAGCCAGAGCATGGTGGGCAGGTCTTATAGACCATGTTAGAGCATTTGGACTTGATCCGGAGGCAGAAAGGAGCCACTGAAGGGGTTAGAATGGGGTCAGGGGTGTATTACTCAGTCGAGATTGGCATTAATTATCCTGAAGAGGATGGATTTAGTGCCAGAGCTGGGATTGAAGCCTGAGACAGTTTAATTCTCTGACCCACACCTAGTCGCCAGCAGCCCCCTGCCTCCTGCTCTGAAGTTGGTTAGCAGCAGAAAAGAGCCTGGGGCACCTGGGTGGCTCAGTTTGTTGAGCGTCAGACTTTGGCTCAGGATACGATCTCATGGTTCATGAATTTGAGCCCTGTGTCGGGCTCTGTGCGGATAGCTCAGAGCCTGGAGCCTGCTTCAGATTCTGTGTCTCTCCTCTCTCTGCCCTTCCCCTGCTCACACTCTGTCTCTATGTCTCAAAAATAAATAAAACTTTTTAAAAACTACATATAAAAAAAGAAAAGAGCAGGCCCTATACACAGTCTTCCCGTGGCTCAAGTTTGCAGAGCGTAAAGCGGGCAGGAGAGCTGGGGGATCTCACATTGAAATGCAAACCTGGAGAGTACCAGAGTGTGAAGGTGGGAAGAGACCCATCCCAAAGAGGCAGTTCTAGGACTCACCCTCTATCGTGCTGAGGTTGGCATTCAGGGCTTCCACCTCATTCATGATAATGGGACACAGCTGGCCACAATAGGAATAAAAAAATTGCAGGTTATCATATTGCACTTGAAACCTCTCTTTATGGCTTAGGCCCTGCAAACAAAGGCCTTCTGGTTAGGAGACATTCTCCCTTTGGTCACCAGGACTTTTCCTGAAATTAGTCGATGCCCCTGGGCCTCACGTTACGTACGTATGGCTGGCATGTCAGTGAATGCTGGCTAAACTTCAGAGCAGCCAGGACGACACCCAGTTAGCCCCATAAAAGAATGAGGCCTTGGCTTTTCTCTCTGAGGCATGATGGGACATGTGCCTGGTACCTGCTAGTGCGGTCACACCTGAGAAACCTGCTGCTGGAACAGCTGCCTTCCTGCTGTGCCGTGCTCTGCTGGGAGAGGCTACAGCCAGGGCCTCCACTTTCCTACTTGGCTGGCTTGAGATCCCTCTGGTTGGCAAATCAATCCTGAATCAGACTCAAGCTCATCTTTACGAAGCCACCGTGTGCCAGGCGTGTGCCAAGCTCTCAGCATGGTGGTTACGAGCAGAGGCTCAGGAGCCTGACCATCTGGGGTTGGCACCCTTGGCAAAGTTGTTTGTACTCTGTCCACAGTTTCCCCATCTGAAAGATGGGGATGATAATTGTACCCACTCAATAATGTTGCTGTGAGTAGAAATTGAGGTGATCCATGTAAAATTGCCCAGCACATGGCAAGTATTCAGTAAATGTCAGCTGTTGTGTTTCAACCCCATTGCCTCACAATGGTGCAGAGAGATGGGTGCCACTGTTGCCTATTCACAGATGGGAAAGCCAAAGCTTAGAGAGCCTCTGGGAGTTGCCAGGAGTTACATTACTAGGATTGGAAATCTAGATAGTTGTGGCATGAGCATTCTTTTCTATATTCCCGTGGCACAGAGGGAATACTAGAAGCAAAGCATCCGTGGTCTCTAAATCATACATAAACTCCAGGCCAGCTTAACTAGTGGCTTCCGTCAGAGGCCAAAGAACCATGTCTTGTTTCGAACGGAGGAACCATGGGGAGTGTGGGGCCTGTGAACGGGACAGCACTTTCCCAGTCACTCTCTAACACACATGTGCGCTGGCACTCAGCACCAGTCAAGCGAGGATGGAGAAAGACCGTGAAACTTCAGAGTCCCTCGACCAGCTGGGTAGTTCCCTTGGACGAGCTGCTGAATGTGTTTGCATGTTGATTTCCTCACTGACATTCATTAAGCACCTCCTTGTCACTTATACTGTTTCTGGAAATAACCATTCTTCTCCCCCACTCCTTACCTATCGAAATCATACGTGTACCTCAAGGCCCAGTTCAAGTCCTCAGTCCTCTAAAGAATACCCCTGCCCACCCCCCACCCCCCCCAGGAAGCTTTCAGGTCCTTTTGATGTAATCTTTCCATTTCTCTGAGCCTCTTCAGTTCAATCTACTGATCATGTAATTATGTATTAAATTCAAATACTCATTCAGTTATTTTTCCACAAGACTGAGTTGGGTTTTCCTAAAAACCTTTCTTACATTCCCAACAGCCTGTAGCCTAGTGCTGGGCATGGAGTAGGTACACAGTAAATAAACTCTTGCTGATTGTTGCCCCATCCTGTGGTGAGCGCTTGAAGGCAGGAATGCTGTTTTATTTATCTCTGCATCCCCAGCACTTACCACAGCACATGGTAGGCATTTGCGAAACTTAAATTGCAGAGGATGTGTGTGAAAGTGCCTTGGATGATGCCTAGCATACAGTAGGTGCTCAGTAAAGGTTTATTGAGTAAGAAGTAAAGCATGGCAGAACTGCTGCTGAGCATTTTACTGTGGCCATGTCACCTCTAAAGACTTACCATTTCATTTAAGTTCTTTAAAATGGGTTTCTCCATGGGCTCAGCGAAGGAGTTGTACAGGACACTGGGGAAGAAAGAAAATATGGGCTTATTCCGGAACTTTATCTGCCGGTTATAAACCTCTTCCTGCGCTGCTGGAGAATCCAGCCCCAGACTAGCGAGCGCCTACCACGGTGCTATCACTCACCTGAGTTCTCCGGAAAATGAGACGTGGGCATGGTTCACTTGGGCGTAGCAATCTTGGAGCTTCAGGATTGGGTGACCAAAGTCATTTCGGGCAAGAACAATGATACCGGTGAAGTAGACCCCAGAGAGAAACAGATCAGCTCCTCCTGTGTCTTGGCTGTTGAGAGAAAATGTGCAAGGTTACCCAGGCCTGGGCAGGGGAGAGAGGGATCATTTCTCTGACTACTCACAGCCTCTAAGCTCCTGGAGGGCTTTGTCACCTCTGGATTCCTGGCACCAATAATGGGTCAGAGCAGAGTAGGTGCTGAATGGATTTACTAAACAAATGAAGCAATGAATATGTCAGTGGTGACAGTGTTAGTTTAGCTTTTTTATTCTGAGTGCTTTCTGGTGCCCACAGTGGCTGAGCACCTATCAAGCACTATGTGTATACAATGCTTGGAGAGAGAGAACACTGGATAGCCTTATGTAGGACAGGCACTGATGGGGATGTGACAGACGTAGTCTATGAACTCTCTGAGGGACTGGAGTGTGTATTATTCATTCCCTTGTCTCCAGGATAAGCACACAGAATAAGCACTTAATAGGTGGCTGATGAGCCAGTGAAGAAATGAATGAACCCTGAATCTATGTTACTTATGCCAGAATATATCATTCCTCTACAGTCTACAGGACTGGAGTTCTTGAGATGGGGATAAATGGTACTTGGTAGGCACTCAATAAATGGTTGTTGAATGATCAAGTGGATGAGTGAATGTGCCATTCTGGGGTGCCAACCAAGGCAGACCTAAACATTACACCCAAGACATGTAGTAGGTGGTCTGCAAGCGTACCTTGAATGTGATACCTCCTTTCTCTAGGAGGGTGCAATTGGGCTCCAGCTGACTATTATCTTTTTACCTCCTTGTGAGGTAGGAAGGTCCCATCTCTTAATCAGTTGCCCCTGTGGATGGGGAAGTATGTGGAATCACCTGAGATCCTACAGACTCACTGAAGGTTTGAAATCTTGAGTACGTGTTCATTCCTTCTAGCTCTTAGGAAATCTTAAATGACATTTTGCTCTGCCTTCAGGGGATGGATGCTTTTCCGTCCTCCCACAACCTCCCCGCCCCCCACCGCCAGCCCCCAACAGAGATATTCTGATTTAAATCTCTCTTGGAAAAAAAAAAATGCTCTTGAGAAAGACTGCTCATGGCTAAGGGAAATAAGCCTAATGTCAAAAACATCACCAAATTTATGTCCTTCCAGTTTTTGTTCCATTTCTTCCCAGAATAGCGGCAGACTTTTTTCAGTGGGACACTCACAAGAGTGGAGACTTGATCTCCCAGTCGGTGCTGATGTTGGCGGTGCCGTGGTTAGTCAGTGCCTTGATCCCCACCCCAGGCACAAAGGCTAATGAAGTATTTGGAAATGAAAAGGCATTGATTTTTATGCTGTAGAACAAGAAACAGAGAGGTCAGTGCATATCTTCTAACACTTCTCTAAGTGAGGCAAAAATCAGAAAGGAGGTTTGTGGAACCCCTAATTCCTGTAGAGGAAGGGACCTCAGGTCTGCGGTGCCTCTGGGCATTGCCTTCTAATTCCCCTTTGGTCCTTGCCAGGAAGCCCCTTGTTTCTAATTGAGGGGGAAGTGAGTAAGTTTAGAAACAAATGTGAAAATAATACATTTCTTTAGTTTCATTAAAGACAATACAATATGAGTACAACATCGCCATCATTATTTTCTCCTTCAGCTGTTCCAGTGCTTCTCAACAGGGTGGGGAAATTAGTATTTTGGGTGGGACAATTAGTTTTGGAGAGGACTTTATATACATTTTAGGGTACCTGGCATATGTACCAACTACACGCCAGTAGTGCCCTTCTCCCATCACTGGACAATCGCAAGGGTGCCTTTCTCCTATTCCCAGATGCCCTCTATATGGACAGAATCTTCCCTAGTTAGAGTATTAACTTCCCCTAGGATTCTCTGAGCATAAGAGGCAATGGGCTGCAAGTAATCTACATAGGTAGATAGCTCATGTGTTGAGTGATTACTCCATGCCAGGCACCATGGTAAGCACTTTACGTGCATTAGCTCATTTTAGTCCTCGTGATAATCCCATGAAGCTGTTGCTGGTTTTGCAATTTGCAATTCAGAGATGAGAGGATAAGGAAGTCATGAGCACTTGGTTGAAGTCATATGTAAGTGGTAGAACCAGACCTGGAGCCCTCCTCAATCTGTTTTCAGACTGTGTGCTTAACACTGGGCTATGCCACTTCATGTATTCCGCAAGGGGCACTCAACTTGGAGATGAGTTTTGTGCCAGCCATGCAAACTTAGGTAAGGCACTTAACCTCTTTCAGGCAATCACTCAGAGGAAGGTTTACTCATGGGTAGGCTGAGAAGAGAAAATGAAATCATCTATGCATAACTGTGGCACAGGAGAAAGACATTGTTCTGAACCAAGGTTAGGAAAAATGTAAAAGGTAAATGTGATAGCTGATAACAAATGCCTATCTACTGTTTCTTGTATTTTGCATCCTTTCCTACCTGTTCTTTGTCACACACCCTGAGTCCCACTGTGGGAAGAGGATGGTAGAGATTCATTTAACAGATCTTAGAAATATTTTCAGTTTGGTACCTATAGGCCTAGCCCATTCTTTATATTCAAGCTATGGATGTATCATGGAAGAGATAATTTCTTTGTTGGTGGACACCTATGTTATTTCCAGTATTTCTGTGTTATAAACAATGACACACAGAACATTCTTACATGCTGTTTACATGTGTGTCTTTCTAGTGATGATGCTGAGAAGTGGGATTAGTAGGTCAAAGGGCATGCATTAAAAAAAAGGTCCTTGTAAATTACCTTTTAAAATAGCACTGCTCAACAGAAATAGAATGTGAGCTACATATGTAATTTAAAAATTTCTAGTAGTCACATTTTAAAAAGGGAAAAGAAATGGGTAAGAGTGATTTTATTAGTATTTTTTTTTTTTTACTTAACCCAACATAATCTAAAATGGCATCATTTCAACACATAGGCAATATAAAAATGATTAATGGGATATTTTATTTTCCTTTTTTCAAAAGAACTTCAAAATATGGTCTGTATTTTTACACTCATAATATGACTCAAGGTGGACACTGAATTATCGGTGTTATCAGAAACGCTTGTTATCAGAATTATCAAGTGTTATCAGAAACACTTGACCTATATTTGATTGGATAAAATATTCAACTGATAAACTTACATACGTAAATTGTCCCACACATACTTAAAAGCTTTTCAATAACTGAACTGAGTACCAAGTTTTAAATTAAAATTGATTGAAATTAAATACGTAAAATTTCAGTGCCTTCATTGCACTAGTCATATTTCAAGTGCTCAGTAGCCACACGTGGCTAGTGGCTCCTGTGTGGGGAGCACAGATCTGAAAGTACTGTACCAGTTCACCTGCTCCCACTAGCAACGCATGAGGATACCTGTTTTCCTCATCTTCACCACACTTCATAATATATGATTCACCCTGGATTTTTCTGCTGTGGGATTATCATCACTGTAATTAAATCATTCATTCTGTAAATATATCATGTCCATCTCTCTTACTGGACATTAAGGGCAGGAGATATATCTGTGTCATTCACTGTAATATCCCCAATCACTAAAGCAAAGCCTTGGTATCCAGCAGTAGGTCCTCAATAAACACTTGTTGAATGGCTTCCTTTATTAACAACTAGAGCATTTGCCAGGAGCTTTACCTAGATTACCATCCTTTTCCCTACCCCATGCCCCCCAAAACTCATGATTTTATAGAATATTATCCTTGATAGCAGGGAAATTATTACTCCAAAGGGTTGGAGCCAGCAGGGAATTATCAGTGGATTGATAAAGCCTTGGGGCAAATTGTGAATCACAGATAATTCCTTATAAAATCTTGACTCTCTGCTTTACCTTTAAGACTGACCTCCAGATGGACAAAGACATCTTCTCTGTACACCGTCTTTGGGGCTTTTGTTGGCAACTGCGGCAGAGGTTGCCGGTTGTTGTCTGAACAGCCATTTCCCCTTCTTTCCTAACCGTCCCTGAATTTGTTCAGGATGTCAAAGGTGTCTGGTTAGAAAATGAATATTCCAGTCCCTCTTGCTAATAAGTATGGCCATAAGACTAAGTTCTATTATTGTATAGGCAGAGTATTATTAGAGCAGGGCTTCAGAAAAAAACTCAGTGAAGAGACTAACCCAGCTTACAAGAACCCTTTCACCCTTGCCTGTTGTTCCCTCTCAGGCTTGACAAACGGATTTGATGGCTGAGGTGCAGTGGCCATACTGGACCATGAGACAACTTTGAGGACAGAAGCCAGAAGTAAGGATGGTGGGGCAGAGAAATACAAGAAGCCTGGGTTCTGATGAAATCATGGGACTCCCAAAGGATTTCTCTAGTCTTACTTTTGAGCTTCTTATGTGTGGCCTATTTCTACGACCTCTGAAACCTTAACCAAACTTTACTAAAGTAAGGAAAGCCTTGATGAGAGTAGATTTGTTTTTGAGACTGTGGTTGAATCCTACATCTAGGTTTAGGGTGTGAGGTCAGCAATAGGATGGACAAGAATTTCACTTAGAAATTCAAGAGGCAAGGAGTTCTCATTTTAGGAAAGAGGCAAGGACATGGGACTCTGACCATATTAATCAGACACAACACACAAAACTAGTGTGCAGCAGGGATATGACTTAGACCCAGGTGTTCTGACCCAAATGCCACAATCTTTGTCAGCTTCATGACCCCTCTTTCTTGGGTCATTCACCTGATAAGCCTCTTACCAAATTTGGTTTACCTTCTACTGTGCAGGTCCGGCTGTCACACCAGAAGACGTGGTGGCATATCCACAACCCTAAGGTTTTAAAGATTAATTTCACGGCTAAAAATGTTCTTTTTTTACTTACTTTGAAAAATTGTAGTTCACATAATCAACCTTCAGAAATTCCAGAGATTCAGAACCCTTTAAGTCTGGGATGTTTTTTTCCTTAAGCATTTGCTCAATCATCTCCATCCCAGCTTGAACGCCTGTGAAGGAACCAAAGAAAGCATTTATTGATCATGCCAGAGATGATAATGGCATAGCGCCATTAAACATACACGTGGAATTTACAGAGTACGTGCTCTTAGAAACTTAGAAAACAGCAACCCTACAAAGTGGATGTTACTGTCCCTGTTTTACAGGTGAAAGCACTGGTCCTCAGAGAGGCTAGTGAAGACCCCAGGACCCCAGAACTAACTGTATGAGAAATTCTCATTATGTAGCCAAGACTAAAGGCCTGTTACTACAGGCAGTGTGAGGGGGAAAGTACAAAATTATTATCATTATTATCCCCATTTTAAAGATGAACAAACTGAACCTAAAAAGCATGAATTCGCACCTAATTCACACAGCCAAGAACTGGGAGCCCAAGAGTGAAATCTGGGCGGTTTGGTTCCAGACTCCATGACTCTTAGGTAGTTATTCCACATTCTCCCTTTTCCCCTAGATTCTTTAAGCTCAGCAACAGCATGGGCTGGTGGGAGCTCGTAACCCTCCTGAAATTCCAGTAAAATACCATGAATAGGTTGTGTGTGTATGTGTCCATTTGTATCTCATATTTCAGGGGAGAGGGTCCATGTTTGCTTCAGACTCTCAAAAGATCCCGGGACCCCAAAAATGTCCTCAGTAAGCCCTGCTTTTGTGCAATTCAGGAATAAACCTGTCCCAGGTTTACATGGTAGTATCCCAGGACACATTTTTCTGAGTTCACGGAGAGAAAGAGCCCTTTTCTACATAAAGAGCTTGAGAAAAGTAACTTACATAGTAAATGAAGAACAGGATTTTAATTTTAACCTTCTTTTTAAAATTTTATTTTTATTAAAAATTTTTTTTTAACGTTTATTTATTATTGAGAGACAGAGAGAGACAGAGCATGAGCATGGGAGGGGCAGAGAGAGGAGGAGACAAAGAATCTGAAGGAGGCTCCAGGCTCTCAGCTGTCCGCACAGAGCCTGATGCGGGGCTCAAACTCAGGAACAGTGAGATCATGGCTTGAGCCAAAGTCAGACCCTTAACCGACTGAGCCACCCAGGCACCCCTTCATTTTAACCTTCTTAAGGAGGAAGCTTTGCCCTTATGCCTTATTTTGCAGCTTAAGCTCATTTCCACTTAGGCTGTCCTTGTGGATACGGAGAAGAGCAGATTTTATTTTCTGTAATACCATGAATAATGCTGTAATATAGAGATGTAGGGGTAGAGTGTAAAAGATACAAAGATGGAACCAAAGGCACTATCAGACAGCTTAGTTTCGAATCCTAACATTGTCACTAGCATTGCAGGACTCTGCAATTTACAAAATCTTGCTGTCCCTTGCTTTCTTCATCTGTAACATGGGAACATTACTAACTGTGGAAGCTTCTGTTCACACATGTGAAAATAACAGTAATTGATATTTGTTGGGCATTTGCTATTGCCAGACCCTCTTCCAAAATTTATGTCAATTCATGTGTTTTCCACAATAGCCCCATGCGTAGGAACTATTATTATCACCACCATTTTAAGAAATACCTTGAAGGTACTACTGATAATAGGGACATAACATTTTTCTGGAAAAATGTGGCAACATAAATATTTGATGAATTAATAAGAACAGCTAGTTTGTGTGCTTATATGTGCCAGGACTGTCCATACACTACACATATTCTCTCCTTTGATCCTTATGGCAACCCAGTGACATAGGTATCATTATCCCTATTTCACATAGGAGGCAGTTGAGGCTCAGAGAGGTTCACCAGCTTGCCCAAGAGCTCACAGGTACTTAGTGTCATTATTGACAGTTTGGAGGAATAGGGAGCAGAGAACAAAGTGTAGGTTTTGAAATCGGCAGAGCAAACCTGAGATCTGATCTTGCCTTGCCCCCTTACTGGTGTGTGACTTGGGAAATTTAATTCAGCTCCTCTGAGGCTCAGATTCCTCCTCTGTAAAATGTCTATCCCTTCTTTGTAGGGTTGTTGTTGGGATTAAATCAACCCAGAGCCCATAACACTATGGGCTATGATAGAGGCTATGATAGAGCTATGATAGAGGCTCAAGAAATGGTTCTGATAGAAATCATAGCCAAGAAATGGTTCTGACTTTAAAGCCTGTCCTTCTTGATTCTATGCCATATTTCCACAGATGATCCCACATGATCCTCATGTTATTACACGGGGGCACCATTGTTGTTATCCCCCCATCCTGTTTTCCAGAGGAGAAAACCCACTGGCCCAACACTATGTATTGAGGAAAGGGGCAGAACTGAATGAGATTCATACCCATGTGGACTGACTAGTTCTGTTCTTTTAATTGCTCTGATCTTGAGGGTGGAATAAGCTGTTTTCACAATTTTAATACAGTTTCAAGATATCTATTTCTGTGCATATTAGTATATTAATAGAGTAACAAGATACACAGATGTGTACATATATACATGTGGATATACACGGGAATACCTGGTATGTAATTCTCATTATAGCCAGCTTCTATAACAATCATACAGATTCCCTGTGCCACATGAGGTACTGGGGGAAGGAAGGACAAGGATTTGCCACAAACTCAGTCTTTCCTTCCTCCATCACTCCCTTCCTTTCTTCCATCATTTGTATTTTTTTTTTAAGTGTGCTCCATGCCCAGCATGGAGCCCAGTGTGGGCCTTGAACTCACAACTCTGAGAACAAGACCTAAGCTAAGATCAGTAGTCAGACGCTCAACCAACTGAGCCTCCCAGGCACCCACATCCTTCTTGTACTTCTTTTCTGGTGTAGCAGGTGAGGAGTTTCCTGGTTACACTTTGCTATTTCTGAGTGAGACTAGCAGTGCTTTAGTTAAGAAGGGATGGAGTTTTCTGTTGCCCGTATTCAGCTAACCTCAGGCCAAAATTTATAGGAGAAAACTCGGCCTACACATTTTGATTTTGCAGTCCCTCTGCTGTACACAATCTGCCTTCACCCCAGCTCTGCCCAACATTTATAAACACCTCTGAAGGGGTTTTTCTTCATCTTTCAGCATCTCAGGCCCCTTTTTGCATCTAATGAATGCAAGGAGCTTCTCTCAAGAAAAATACATGATCATCATCCACATTAAATTTGGCACAGTTTTAGGGGACTCTAAGTTCTTTTTGGGATCAAGACCTTTCTGAAGCTCTAAGCTGCTACTTTCACTCTCACATCTCCTCCCCTCTGTCCTATGTTGTATCCTCCTTTAGAGCAGAGATGTTCATTGTATGTGCATGGGGGGTAGACGTGGGGGAGGGGAGAGAATGAATATCTGTGGCTGTGTTTGGATAGGTCTACCATCAAGGTGATTGTTTTCTGTCTTATTTTATTTTTTTTAATGTGTATTTATTTTTTAAGAGAGAGAGAGAGAGAGTGTGTGTGCACAAAGTGGGGAGGGGCAAGAGAGGGGGACAGAGGATCCAAAGTGGGCTCCTTGCTGATAGCAGAAAGCCCAATGCGGGACCTGAACTCACAAACTGCGAGATTATAACCTGAGCCGAAGTTGGATGCTTTACCAACTGAGCTACCCAGGTGTCCTTTTATTTTATTTTTATAAAATGTTTATTTATTTATTTTGAGAGAGAGAGAGAGAGCAAGCATGCATACACATGAGCAGGGGAGAGGCAGGGAGAGAGGGAGAGAGAGAATCCCAAGTAGGCTCTGCCCTGTCAGTGCAAAGACTGAGGTGGGACTCGAATGCATGATCCATGAGATCCATGAGCTGAGATGAAGAGTCGGATGCTTTAACCGACTGAGCCATTCGGGCACCCCAATATGACTGTTTTTTAGACACCACTTCCTTCCCAGCCATCTTAGCAGCCTCTGTATTAGGGGCTGGATCACCTGCAGTAAAGCTTGCCTCAGTCATGAGACAGTCTAGTATGAGCTTTCAGGTTTGGAGGGCTGAGAGCACCCCACTCACCATAGTCCAGAGCCCGCTGAGTAGCCCTAGCCTTGATGCCAGGGTAAATGGTCCGGGCGGATGAAGTGTAGAGATTCCACAGGAAGAAACATCCCCAGAGGACTCCGACTATCTTTGTATGCATCTGCAATCAACCAACATTTATAGTTCCTTTATTATTCTTGACTTTTTTGTTGGTTAGTTCCATCCAACTTTTCTATGATTTCTTGTTTCATTGCTTACTTCCAAAACTCACTCTACCCACCCATCTGTCCATATATCCATCCATCCATCCATCCATCCATCCACCCATCCAGTAGTCATTTATTGAACACACCAGAACATGTGCTAGGTGCTGAGGATGCAGAGATGACCTATGTGTGCTCTCAACCTCTGCTTCCCACAGACTAGTGGGTGAGTCACACACATACACACAGATGATTATAACTCAACACAACATAATGCAATGCAACACAAGAGTCTTGCCGTAAATGTAACAACTGTGATATGCCTTGGAAAGGATAATGGGGTGGAGATTCGGGATTCTTGACAGTTTTAGAACAAGAGTCAGTAGTTTAGAAAGGTGGCTTCAGTGGGTGTGAAACAATCACTCATCTGCTTGAAGACCCTTAATGACTCCCCGTTGCCCACAGGACGGGGTTTAAGCTCGCAGGCCAGCCACAAGGCCCTGCCCTTCTCTACACCTCTACTTCCTCATTGACTTCCTTCCTTAACACACATGCTTGGTTTACCCCAGAGTCTAGTACAATGCTTGGCACATAGAAGATACACACAAAAAAATCTTAAATCAACATCTCCAAGGAGAGGGACCACATGTTTTCACTGCTATATTGCTATTGCTTGGCATATATTAAATATACAATGTATACTTATTTAATTAATGGACTCAATTAATTAATGCCAGCCCATTTTCCTGATGAATGAAGCACAGGTTACCAACAGCAACAGTGACATGGGTTATTTTAATGACAGCGGAGTGAGTAATACATTCATAAGTCTTGTTTCTAGTTCTGGGAGTTTACAATCTGGCTGAGTGACTATTGCTGCATTCATATGTGCCAAAGACCCATAGGTGACAGATACCCACTGAGTTAGCATACAAATGTGAAACAAACCAGGGAAGCATTTGTGGGGGTGTCAAGGAAGAGGAAGGTGTGGGAGTCATGCAAAAGGAGGGGTCAGGACAGGTGAGCAGGGAAGGATTTAAAGAAGGGCTAGAATTCAGGAGCAATCTGCATGAAGGAAAAGATCATTTAGAGGGGTGTGTGGGAGGTGCTTGGCCAAGACAAGCAAGAGGTTTGATAAAGGGGATTGTGTGGGCTTTATGGAGAAGGCCATAGAGGTGGGAATAGAATGATGTAGACAAAGGGGGTATTCCAGAGAATTTACTTGAGAGGAACAGAGCAGTCTGACCAGGGAAAGGAGTGTCCAAGCAAGGCTGTTGCTAGCCTACCTTGGTCTTTTGTTTGGAATGGGAAAAGGTGCCCTTTGGAGATATACCAGCCTTCTGGCACAAAGGGGCCAGCAGAAAATGTTTTAGGAAAATCCCACACCAGTGTGCCCAGTTTGGTGGGGAGAGCAGGAGCTGCCCCCCCGCCCATCCCTTAGGCTGGCATTTTGTCTAGTGCACAAGCTGCCCAACCTACACAGAGGACCTATGTTCAGATTAGTGAATGGTCATGTGGGTATTTTGCTGGAGGGCCATGAGGCTGAGAACTGGGATCTTGACCTCTCTGTTCTGTGGTGCGTAAGCCCACCTTTAGGTGTGAGAAAAGCCTGGCTCAGTCAGCATGTTTACATTTCTCACCCAATCTCCCAGGAGCCCTCTCCATGTACCCCACTGTCCAGACAAACTGGACTCCTGGTTCCTAAACACCCACCATGCTTCATGCCTAATGCCCACACTTATACTGTTCTTCACTTAGGCTGGCAGAAACCCTGTGCGTCCTTAAGGTCCATTTTATATTTTTTTAAATAAAAAAATATTTAATGTTTATTCATTTTTGAGAGAGAGAGAGAGAGACAGAGAGACAGAGAGTGAGTGGGGGAGAGACAGAGAAAGAGAGGGAAACACAGAATCCAAAGCAGGCTCCAGGCTCCGAGCTGTCAACACAGAACCCGATGTGGGGCACAAACTCACGAACTGCGAGATCATGACCCAAGCCACCTGAGCCGAAGTCGGACCGACTGAGCCACCCAGGCGCCCTTCCTTAAGGTCCATTTTAAACACAGCCTTCTTTCTGAAGCATTTCTGACTTCCCTAAATTAATCTCATTTCCTTCTGAATGAGAAGGAATCTTTGGTCAATATATATATTTATTCATGTGTGTACATTTATTTTCTCACATATTGTCTGTCTCTCCTACCAAAATGTAAGTGCCATGAGGGCAGAGACCTCATCTGGTTTGGAGGTCCTAGAGCCGGCTTAATGTCTCAGATACAGAGTGATTGGTAAACATTGATAGAATAAATCAATGAATTCTAAATGAAGGAAGAGTCCTTACCTCGCTCTGAATTATAATACAGTTCTTTGCAGAGGCGATTAACAAAGCATTTGTACACTAGTGAAGCATATGCACCCATTAAAACAGATGTTGGCCATAGTCTGGGGGCAGGGTTGGGAGGGTAGGTACTGGATCATGGGGACAGGAGAAGTTTTGGATGGACTGGCCAGTGTGGTTGGGGTACTGGGGATAGGGTGAGGGACTCACAGTGACTATTTACTATTAGAAACTGAGGCATTTCAATATCTTAACACTGCTATGGCCTTATGCACTCCGTGTGATGTTTCGGCCCTATAGAGTTGATTTGGTTGCACAGGACAATGTACAGAAAGGGGCAGCAGTGCTGGGGGCAGGGCTACAGAGGGGTGGCTTGGGGATAGTCAGGGTGCAGAAGACAGCAACGGAAGCACAGAGCAATGACAGTAAGAGCCAAGAGGGGGGGACTCGAGCAGGGGGCTGATCTCTGGTCAGAGAGTTGTAGGAAATGTGGGGAGTAGGCCAAGCAAATGGGAGCATGGTGATATCAACATCTTATACTCAGTTAGAATGGACGCAGGGGTTAGGTCCTATTGCTATCTGTACTAGGCCCTCTTTGATCCTTGTTGTCCAGGGGTCTCAGAGAGCGGGACAGGCAGAGATGGATGAAGCTATGGGGGTGAGGGGAACACTCCTGGGGCTGAGGTTAATGACTATTCACCAACTAGTATGAAAGTATTTCCACATTTTAACAAATGGTGAAGCCATGCTGATGTGCAGGCACACTGACATGGCTGTGGGCAAATAATTGTAAATGGATGTGCCATATACCCAGGAAGGCATGAGAGGGATTTTTTAAAAAGAGGGAAACATTTTCAAAGCAGTGGAAAGCAAAAGGAAAAAAAAATGTTAGACCAAAAATTCTATACACACTCCACTGTATCCAGATTAAGGTTGAAATGATCTCTCTGCCTGGCACATAATAGGACCTCAATAAATATTTTCTAACTGACCAACTGACTGGCTTACAAGATTTTGGTTAACTAAGAAAGGTTCTAGAAAAGTGTGAAAAAAAAATGAGAAAACCAAACCATCATCTAAATAGTTCTTCATTACTACAGTAAAAAAGCACAATAAGCCAAAGCAGAGTTGTTACTTATTAATGGAGTAACAACTAAAATAATAAATTTGTATTTTTTTTTTACTATTTACAAAACTCACAACGATTCTTGGAGGTAGATGTTACTATTATCCTACCTCCATCTTAGGCATATGGACACAGAGACTTAGACAGTCTGGTGACCTGAGACCATGTAGTAAATCAGGCACCTGGCAATCACAACTTGCTCTTCTGGCTCCAAATGTTAGTGTTTATGAATTTAATTACTTGATAAGTGCTAGATTTTTCATTTTTCTCTGGGAACTTAATTTTTTTTTTGACATCTATTTATTTTTGAGAGAGAGAGAGAGACATACACAGAGTGTGAGTTGGGGAGGGGCAGAGAGAGAGGGAGATACAGAATCCAAAGCAGAGTCCAGGCTCTGAGCTGTCAGCACAGAGCTCAACATGAGGCTTGAACCCACGGACTGCAAGATCATGACCTGAGCCAAAGTTGGTTGCTTAACTGACTGAGCCACCCAGGCGACCCTTCATCTGGGAACTTTAAATATGAGTTATGTGATGCCATTTTCTATGTAGAAAAAAAATCATTAAGCATCTGGAAATTTGCAAGCACCAAAGTGCAAATGTTTTTGCATTTTTTGGGGCACAAATGGAATTTTAAATTCCCTTCCAGAAGCATAAATCTATTTATCTTCTTGGTTAAAGGACGTTTCTGAAATGGTCTACTTTGATGGAGATCCAGGAACTCAAAACTGCACATAGAAAAACATTTTTCCTCTAGAAATTTTATGAGTGAATGAAATTACTGGGCTATAAAAGGATAGATTGTATGTAACTTTCAGTTGAATTGTTTGTTAGGATGATAATTTATGGACAGGGGAGGGAAGGAACCTTGTCAAGCAAGGAGATGAGTCCTAAAAGGTTAAGTAATTTGGCTGACAAGTAAGGGCAGGATAAATTGCCCTAAAAGAAGGAATCCAAGATGACTTATATACCCTGCCAACAAGTTACCTATTTTTTTTTTTGTTCTAAGAATTTGTTTCTTTCCAAGATTCAAAACCTCATTAAATTTCTATACCAATGAACAGACAGAATAACACTTCTAAATTAGATGGCCCTACCATAGCAACATTTTTCTAGATATGTCCCCTGAGGCAGGGAAATAAAAGCAAAAATAAACTATTGGGACTACTTCAAAATAAAAAGGTTTTACACTGTTGAGGAAACAATCAACAAAACTAAAGGCAACTTATAGAATAGGAGAAGATATTTGCAAGTGATATATGTGATAAAGGGTTAGTATCCAAAATATATAAAGAACATACACAACTCAACACCCCAAAACCTTACAAGAATCTAATTAAAAAATGGGCAGAAGACATGAATAGACATTTCTCCAAAGAAGACATCCAGATGCCCAACCAGACACATGAAAAGATGCTCATTACTGATCATCAGGGAAATGCAAATCAAAACCACAATGAGGGGCGCCTGGGTGGCTCGGCCAGTTGAATGACTGACTTCGGCTCAGGTCATGATCTCACTGTTTGTGAGTTCGAGCCCTGAGTCGGGCTTTGAGCCTGGAGCCTGCTTCGAATTCTGTGTTCTCCCTCTCTCTCTGCCCCTCCCCCACTCATGCTCTGTCTCTTTCTGTCTCAGAAATAAATAAACATTAAAAAAAATTAAAAAAAACACCACAATGAGATATCACCCCACACCTGTCAGTATGCCTAAAATCAACAACACAAGAAACAACAAGTGTTGGCAAAGGATATGGAGAGAAAGGAACACTTGTGCACTGCTGGTAGGGATGCAAACTGGTACAGCCACTGTGGAAAAACAGTATGGAAGATCCTCAGAAAGTTAAAAATGGAATTACCATATGATCTAGTAATTGCACTACTGGATATTTACCCAAAAAATACAAAAACATTAATGCAAAGAGATACATGCACTCCTATGTTTATAACAGCATTACTTATAACAGCTAAATTATGGAACCAGCCAAGTATCCACTGATAGATGAATGGATAAAGAAGGTGTGGTGTATACACACACACACACACTCTCTCTCTCTCTCTCTCTCTCTCTCTCTCTCTCACAATGGAATATCATTCAGCCATAAAAAAGAATGAAATCTTGCCAGTTACAACAACATGAATGGAGCTAGAGAGTATAATGCTAAGGGAAATAAGTTAGTCAGAGAAAGATGAATACCAGATGATTTCAGTCATATATGGAATTTAAGAAACAAAACAAATGAGCAAAGGAAAAAAGATTATATATATTATATAATATATATGTCATATGTACATGACAAACTAAGAAAAAGACTCTTGACTAAAGAGAACAGATTGTTACCAGAAGGGAAGTAGGTGGGGGGATGGGTGAAATAGGTGATAGGGATTAAGGAGTACACTTGTTGTGATGAGCACTGGGTGACGTGTAGAATTGTTGAATCACTATTTATACACCTCAAACTAATATAACACTGTATGTCAACTAACTGGAATTAAAGTTAAAACTTAATAAATAAAAACACAAATATATTAGATGACCTTTGCCTAAGCCATTCTGATGACCAGAAATAAGAAAACAGGACAGCTTAGAAAATTCCTGAGACAGGTTGACTTACCATAAGTATTCACAGAGGGGACCTTTGACAGACTTTGGAAAAATCAGTTAAATGAGTGATAAATGAATTAAATGTAGCCTTTAAAACAAGAGAAAGGTTGAAAAATTAAGCCAATTGGTTTAAAGAAGCCTAGGCTGTCAGAATATTCCAACTTAATGGTTAAGACAAAATGAATGTAAGGAGTCTAAACCAACAGGTATTGAATATGGGCAGAACTGGGGACTAATTTCAAGGGATTCAGCCAACACATCTGATTTTACCAACATCTCTAATGACAAGGCCTTGAAAATTTACTTAGTCTTCCCCAAACTCTATACTTAACACAAACAGGTTAAACAATTTGGGCAAGTGGGAGTGTCCTTTGCTCTGGCAAGATGTAGGTCACTGATGTGGTTTAAGACCTGGCCCCAAAGCACAGAGATCACAGCAATTCCTTACTCCTACATCCGTGCTAGTTCAGAGATAAGCTAGAATTTTCTGCCACTGAGCTGGGTTCCTCACTGAAATGAAGGCATAAGTAAGTCCAGACGACTGAGCGACCATCTTAATACAACACTGCTGAATGATGCAAAACTAAGTTTATCCTCCGAACAAGCTCTCTTTTCTTTCTTAGGCCTATTCGTAGTCTTCTGGGGAGGCATGAGTGACAGAAAAACAAACACAAAACAGAAAAACCTAGGCAGACAGTAAGGACTCAGGCTATGTGACAGCTGACTGTCCAAGGTGCTCTACCAGATCCGGGGCATCTCCAGTAAGAGGGTAATCCCTGTTGGGAGATGTTGTGCTGGCAGAGAAGTTTGTTCATGATTCTTACCTCAAGTGGAGGAAGCGTCCAACGCTGGGGAGCACCTTTGATTCCTTCTGCCTTTGAAGCTATGTGTTCTCCACTTGAGCCTTGAACTCAGCTGCTGAAAAGACAAGATAATTAAGTCTGAATCATCTAGTGGTGGATTTTTTTTAATGCCTCTTTCAAAATGTAATGTATAATTGCTACACTTCAATTGCCCAATAACATGAATGAACACTACAGCCTCTACCTAGATGAGTAGACAATGCCACCCATGCAATGATTACCCCCTGCCAACACACACACACACACACACACACACACACACACACACGAAATTATTACGACTACATTACCAGAATGATTAAGTTGAGACTTCCAGGATACTGGAAAAGGTGTCAAATTGTTTTGAATTGGAAGAGGAAGAATTTTCCTCTCTGGGAAAATAAGCCAGTTTCTCCTGGTCAGGGTCCCTGCAGTGGGTGGCCCCCCACTGCTCACAATACCTTTTGGACTTTTGGTGGATCAGATTCAGTCTGAGAGCATGAGGCTTGGTAACCGGGCTGATCTAGTTACCACCTTTATCTTGCAGGGTAGGAGCACAGATGATATCTCTAAGTGTCTGTTCCTTTTCAGGTTGTTAGTGCCTTCCGCTCCCAGCATTCCTTTGAGGTAGGTTGGGTGGGTGCAGCCACTACCATGTGACTTCACATCTGTAGGTTCTAAACCTCGTCTGTACTCCCATCCCCCATATTTTACTCATTACATTTTACATGGCCAGGGAATCTGCTTGTATAAAGTGTCTAACATCTTACTTACAGTTTTCAGGGTAAGATACAGTGACCAAACTGCTGTGGTTCCCCAGGATGCAGGGTTTTCCGTACTAAAACCAGGGCAGTCCTGGGAAAACCGAGGAGATTGGGAACCCTAATAAGAACAGGCACATTTCCAGGTTTCTCATCTAGTGTGCCTCCAGTTACATTTGCCTTTTTAACTTGCATTTCCTTAGGGACAAAATGGGAGTAAGAATAGTATCTACCTTGCTAGGTTCTGGTGAAAAAAAGTGCTGTCAACCATCAGTCTGTTTGGGCTGCTACAGTGTATGAACAGAAATGTATTGTTCATAGTTCTGGAGGCTGGGAATTCCAAGATTAAGGAGCCAGCACGATCACATCTTCCTGGTTCACAGCCAGCGCCTTCTGCCAATGTCCTCACGCAGTGGAAGGAGGCGGGGATCTCTCTGGAGCCTCTTTTATGAGGCATTAATCCCATTCATCAGGGTTCCACCTTCATGACTTGAGCACCTCACAAAATCTCCACCTACAGATACTATCACCTTCGGGGACTAGCATTTCAACATATGAACTTTGGAGGGACACAAACATTCAGACCATAGCAATAAGCCGTAAGAATTTGCTCTTAAAATGGTAAAGTGCTGTAAAATTTTATTTATTAGTATGTGGCCTTATCAATGGCGATACAAGCCGGAAGACATTTTCCTCATAGAATCTTTTATTGTCTGTCATCACAGATTCCATGCATTAAATTCACAAATATTGGGCACCTACGGTGTGCAAGGACCTCTTCAGTAAAAAAGACAGAATCTCTGTCCATGTGGAGTTTATTAGATGAAGACACAAAATAAATAAGTAAACAAAATAAATAAAAATGTATACATTGTGACATGTGCTATGAAGGAAATAGGGAATGTGGTTGTCTTGTAACTGGTAGGGTGATATCACTGGTGGAGGCATGTTTACTTTGCAAGATGGTCCAGGAGGGCTTCTCTGAGGAGGTATATTTGACCTGAGATCTAAGCACAAGAAGCCAGGTGGGCAAAGCACAGAAGGGAATGGGTGGAGGGAACAGCAAAGGTGGGCTGTGCGTCTGTGATGTAGGAAGGGCAGAAATACTGGACATCTGAACAGTGGTGTCACGTGGGGAGTTGGAGTTCGGGGAAAGGTCTGCTGGAAATAACGAATTTCCAAGTCATCATCCTAGAGGCGAAGTAAAAGCCACAGAAGTGGACAGGTGCATGTGAGAGGCGGTTTCCCATGGTGCATGTGCTACTGGAGGGATGTGGGATCATCTCAGGAGCTGGAAACTTAAACACTTGAAATTTTATTGTGATTGTTTTTAGCACATGAGGAAAAAGAATGCAAAAGTAGACATGGGAGAAGAGGAGTGACATCACACATCACATGGAAAACGATTCATATTTCTGTCCTTTCCTCAGAATCTTCCCTGGGTGTCAGTGCCTGTTTCTCCTCTTTCTCTCTCTCTTCCCTCACGGTCCCAGGTTTCCTCCCATCTCTCCTGCCCAGAGCGGCTGCCTGCCTTCACCTTCATCCCCTGCTGCCCCATTCTTTTTCTGTCACAAAGGTCCCCAATCCACTCAGCCTCCTATGTGCCTGTCCATTAACCAGCTGCACAGGATCTGCTAGACTTACAGGAAAGCTGAACGTTGTAAAACAGCAGTACTTTTCCTGACGCAAGTATTAATTTTTCCTTTTGTCCTAGAAGATCTGAAAGTCTTGGTGGAAACCTGAGTCACTGTTGTGTATTCTGGGGCATCTGGAGCAGGATTTGAGGAGAGTTTTCTGGAAGGGTGGCCTGGAGAAGGTGAACCAAGGGTCTCTGTCCTGCAGTGCTCCAGGGCTCTCGCCTCACAGGGACCTGCCCTGCCCACCCCACCCGGCACCCCGGACAATTTACTCCACTTGTCTGGGTCTCCACCATCCTCTGTACAAGTGGAGACCATGCTTACTTTTCAGAGTCGCTGAGGCAATTAAGCTGAACGAGCTAGCACATAGTTTTTCATACAGTGTTAATAAGATGCGTTACTACTATATTTTCTCTTTTTTATTTTAAATTAATAATTTAAAAGATATTTTAAACAACTTTTGAGAAACATACAAAGTTGGGGTGCCTGGCTGCCTCAGTCAGTAGAACGTGAGACTCTTGATCTTGGGGTTGTGAGTTCAAACCTCACATTAGGTGTGGAGCCTACTTTAAAAAAAACATACAAAGTTTAGTTTCTATGGTATTTATTTTTTACATTTACTCTCTATTTGGAAATGAGTATGTTTTCCCTTTATATAGCTTCCCCTTTTAAACAAATGTACATATAGTTTAAGAAGTGGGTTGATTTATGGGGAAAACTAAATAATGGTGCAACTCAGGTGGGACATGGAATAATGCTAGAAAAGGAGGCTCTAATAATTCGAGTTTAGGAAACAAAGATGGAAGAAGAGAGTGCAGCTAGTGTGTTTTATTTCATTTGGAAGGGACCTGGGAAGTCAGCTCAGTTAGCCTCCTTTCTGCTAAAGGAGTTGCTTTAGGGCAAATTTGCTGAATTCGTCATCATGACAAAGCCAGTAGCACTGTGCCCAGTTTAATTATTTATTTTAGTTTTTCAGATTTAACTGAAAATTTGCTGGGAAATCCTGATTATCCAGCCTACCCACGATGGCAATCTAGAAGGCAAGATTAATTATTTCACTTACTAATGGCTGACTGCGTCTTAGTCTCTACAGATCAAGGGACGCTTTTAATTAAAACTCCAAAGAAACATTATAATTAACTAGGTAGAATAATTGTTCATTAAAGAAAGATGCCAAGATGTTAGTGTTCCTTAACAGTGTTAAGGAACTGAGCATCCTGCTTCTTAGAATGTCCAGGCTATTCCCATATAGAAAAAAGCTGTTTGAATACCAGACTTCATTTGAGCTTGGAAGACAAATCATATTATTCTTTGCAGGAGAGAAAAGTGAGAGGGATAGGGATCATCTGTATATGGGGTTGGGGGGGGGGATGTGCCAACATTTTGTATTGGTGAAATCTGGTTAAAAGGACACCCTGAAGAAGGAATAGGAGGTAGGAAAAAATAAGAGCTAACATCTATTTTTTGTTATGCTCTGGGCACCAACCATATATTACCTCATTAAATCCCCACCAAGACTGTATGAGGTACTAATATTATCTAAGTTTTACAGATGAGGAAACTAAGAGGTTAAGTATATGCCTAAGCTTAGGTGTCACAGTTAAGGGTGTAGAGCCAGGACTCAGGACCCAGGTGTCCTACCTCCCGGAGTCTGTTCTCTTAACCACTATGCCAAACTGCTTCTTCAGGAAGTGGTTAAAGGGCAGCCCACAGCCCAGGGGATGAGGAAGGTGAGGAGAGAGAAGGATGCTGTTGCTAGGTAATACATCTGCTTTTCCAAGTTGCTAACTGAATCTGTGACAGTGACACAGATACATGTGTTTGTTTGAAGTTGCTAGCCTATTTCTGACCGGAGGAAGCTGTCTGGAATTTGTGTGGCTCTCAAGAGAGATCAGTGACCCTACAGTTCACCCTGGAAGGGCTGAGGAGACATCTGGCAGAATCATCTTATCACTTGGAAGCATCTCCTCCTCTCTTCCCAGATCTGTCCCAGGCCACCCTCTCCTGATGCCTGTGGTGACTGATCTAGACCATGGCCCTCCCACCAGTCACATTCTGGAATGGTTTATGGCACTATCTCCCTCCTGGTTTTGAAAAATAAACAAATCCACTCACCCACTTACCTCTACTTATTATCAGTTGTGTGAAAGGGAACTACATTTTATTATTTGCCGTTCAAAGTGAATTTAAATTCATGTTAAATTTGAAATGTACATACATGACCCTTATGAGACATGAGGGATATTGTGGAACCAGGCACTCATGATAGTGTAATACAACTTTGAAATGTCTGAGAACCATCAGTGTGAGCCCACATCACACAGACAAGGGTTTCTCCACCTTAGTGCTATTGACATTTTGGGCTATACAATTCTTTCATGTGGGGGCTGTCCTGTGCGCTGTGGGACATATAACAGCATCCCTGGCCTCTGCCCTGATGTTAGTAGCACCATTTTCTCCTACCCTAGTTGTGACCAAAATATCTCCAGTCTATATCTGTCTAATGTCCTTGGACAGCCTTGGTTGAGAATCAAGAAAATAAAGTATATTCAAGTATTCTATCTAGCCCTTGCTATAGAACATGGCTCCTCTTGAGGGCCAGATTCTAATATTCCTAATAATATTTTTCTTAATTATACAATACATATTTGAAAACATTCTCTTGGTGACAGAGGTGACAGATTCAAACAAGACTGAAGTTTACATAGCAAATGGTGAAAATCCTTGGTGCTCCTCCCATCCCTTATCCCTGTCTTCTGTATGCATCCTTCTAGTTTGCTTTCCAAGAATATTTTTATATTTTTATTTTGTTTCTTTCAACAGATTCCATATATCTTAATTTGGTCCTTGGATAGGGTTTTAATCATTTTAACAGCTTCTGAAGATGCTTTTTCTAGCTTTCATGGTCCGAATTTCATCTCACAACACTTATTTAAGGTCCATTTCAATTTCTTACCAAGCACACCTACCTCAAAGTGCTTCATACTGTTAAGACAACCCAAAACAACCACAGCAAGATCACATGGTCCAGACCAGTGGTTCCCAAAGTGTAGTTTCACAGCAGCACCACCTGGAAATCATTAGAAATGCAAACTCTCAAGCCCTTCTCCAGACCTACTAAATTAGAAACTGTGTAAATTAAAGCTCAAGATTCTGGAAAACGTATTGGATTTGTAAGTAAACACTCAAACTAAGACCAATCTGGCATTCTCAGGTAGAGACAGAATGAAGATCATACTTTCCAAACAGATATACCAAGAACTCAGAGATAAGCATGAATATCTTTATACCATTTTAAATTTTGCTTAACTGGGCCTAACAATGGAGGTGGGGACTGGATGTTGTTGAAGATGGATAAAACCTGCCTTGTCCCCTTAAGAAACTCATAACCCAAGACTAGAGAAAGCCTGATATGCAAATAATTGCACTGTGATATGATGGATAACATTCAAAAGTATGTCCCAAGTGCTCTTGGAGCAAAAGGAAGGAGCAACACACTTTTCTTTGAAGAAGGTATTCCAGGTAGAAGGATCAGCATGTGCAAAATCACAGAGGCACACAAACTTACTTGTGGGAGAGGATGTAAAGTGGGGGGCCAGGGGGGATGTATTTTGGATTAGTGCAGTGTGAATAGGGATCATTGGGAAGATTGAAGAAAGTGGTTTCCAGCTGGACTATGAAGGGTTTTTATCATGCAAAGAAATTTGGTTTATATTTGGGAAACTAAAGGAAACTCAACAATAAGAAAAATATAATTAAAAATTGGACAAGACATATATGAAAAGCCCACAGCTGATATCATGCTAAATGGGGAAAAACTGAGAGCTTTCCCCCTGAAATCAGGAATATGACAGGGATGTCCACTCTCACCAGTGTTGTTTAACATAGTGTTGGAAGTCCTAGCCTCAGCAATCAGACAACAAAATGAAATAAAAGGCATCCAGATTGGCAAAGAAGTCAAACTTTAACTTTTTGAAGATGACATGATATTCCACATGGAAAACCTTAAAGACTTTACCAAAAAGCTGCTAGAACTGACACATAAATTCAGCAAAGTTGCAGGATACAAAATCAATGTACAGAAATTGGTTGCATTTCTATACATCAATAATGAAGCAACAGAAAGAGAAATCAAGAATTGATCCCATTTACAATTGCACCAAGAACCATAAAATACCTAGGAATAAACCTAACCAAAGATGTAAAAGATCTATATGCTGAAAACTATAGAAAACTTGTGAAAATAAATTGAAGAAGACACAAAGAAATAGAAAAACATTCCATGCTCATGGATTAGAAGAACAAATATTGTTAAAATGTCAATACTACCCAAAACAATCTACATATTCAATGCAATCCCAATCAAAATTGCACCAGCATTCTTCTCAAAGCTAGAACAAACAATCCTAAAATTTGTATGGAACCACAAAAGACCCTGAACAGCCAAAGTAATATTGAAAAAGAAAACCAAAGTAGGAGGCATCACAATCCTGGACTTTAGCCTCTACTACAAAGCTGTAATCATCAAGACGGTATGGTATTAGCACAAAAACAAACACAGACTAATGGAATAAAATAGAGAACCCAGAAGTGGACCCACGAATGTATGGCTAACTAATATTTGACAAAGCAGGGAAGAATATCCAATGGAAAAAAGACAGTCTCTTTAGCAAATGGTGCTGGGAGAACTGGACAGCAACATGCAGAAAAATGAACCTGGACCACTTTCTTACACCATACACAAAAATAAACTCAAAATGGATGAAAGACCTAAATGTGAGACAGGAAACCATCAAAATCCTAGAGGAGAAAGCAGGCAAAAACTTCTTTGACCTCGGCCACAGCAATTTCTTGCTTAACATATCTCCAAAGGCAAGAGAAATAAAAGCAAAAATGAACTATTGAAACCTTGTCAAGATAGAAATCTTCTGCACTGCAAAGGAAACAATCAACAAAACTAAAAGGCAACCGATGGAATGGGAGAAGATATTTGCAAATGACATATTGGATAAAGGGTTAGTATCCAAAATCTATAAAGAACTTACCAAACTTAACACCTGAAAAACAAATAATCCAGTGAAGAAATGGGCAGAAGACATGAATAGACACTTTTCCAAAGAAGGCATCCAGACAGCCAACGGACACATGAAAAGATGTTCAGTATCACTTATCATAAGGGAAATACAAATCAAAACCACATTGAGATACCATCTCACACCAGTCAGAGTGGCTAAAGTTAACAACTCAGAAAACAACAAATGCTGGTGAGGATGTGGAGAAATGGGAACACTCTTGCCCTGCTAGTGGGAGTGCAAATTGGTGCACCTGCTCTAGAAAATAGTGTGGGGGTTCCTCAAAAAATTAAAAATAGAACTACCCTATGATCCAGCAATAGCACTACTAGGAATTTATCCAAAGGATACAGGAGTGCTGATTCATAGGGGCACATGTGCCCCAATGTTTATAGCAGTGCTTTCAACAATAGCCAAATTATGGAAAGAGCCCAGATGTCCATCAACTAATGAATGGATAAAGAAGATGTGGTTTATATATACAATGGAATGAGAAAGAATGAGAAAGAATGAAATCCTACTATTTGCAATAATGTGGATGGAACTGGAGGGTATTATGCTAAGTGAAATAAGTCAGAGAAAGACAGGTATCATATGTTTTCACTCATATGTGGAAATTGAGAAACTTAACAGAAGACCATGGGGGAAGGCAAGGGGAAAAAACAGTTTCAAACAGAGAGGGAGGGAGGCAAACCATAAGAGACTCTTAGATACAGAGAACAAACTGAGCGTTGATGGAGGGGGGCAGGGGAGAGGAGAAAATGGGTGATGGGCATTGATGAGAGCACTTGTTGGGATGAGCACTGGGTATTGTATGTAAGAGATGAATCATGGGAATCTACCCCCAAAACCAAGAGCACACTGTATACACTGTATGTTAGCCAACTTGACAATAAATTACATTACAAAAAGTGGGCAAGAGAGCTGAAAACACCTCACTGAAGATGTATTGAGGGCAAATAAACATACAGAAAGATGCTCAGCATTATCAGGAATTGCAAATTCAAGCAACAAGATACCATCTGTTAAAATGACTAAAATCAAAAACAACCTGACAATACAAATTAATGCAAGTCTCATTCACTGCTAATGGGAATACAAAGTGGTACAGCCACTTTGGAAAACAGTTTGGCACTTTCCTGCAAAATTAAACCTAGTCTTGCCATATGATCCAGCAGTGGTGTTCCTGGGTGTTTACCCAACTGATTTGAAAATTTAGGTCCACATAAAAGCCTGCACAAACACAAATATTTATAGCAGTTTTGTTCACAATTGCTCCAAACTAGAAGCAACCATTTTATCAATAGGTGAATGGATAAAGTATAATACAACCATACAGTGGAATGTTATTCAGCATGAAAAAGAAATAAGCTATGAGGCCAAAAAAGACATGGATTAATCTTAAACACATATTGTTAAGTAAAAGAAGCCAGTCATGAAGCCAGAAAATTCTATCCACATTCCGATTCCAATTACATGTCATTCTGGAAAAGGCAAAAGTAAAGTGATGGTAAAGAGACCCATAATTGCCAGAGGTTTGGTGGCGGGTTGGGGGGGGGGAGGGGCACGTAAGAGTGGTGGTGAAGTAAGTTGAAGCACAGGGGATGTTTCAGGTTGGTGAAACAAGACATTACGCATATGTCAAAACTGATAGAACTTTACGGGTCAAAGAGTAAATCTTAATGTATGTAAACTTAAAAAAAAAATCATGTAGGAGATTGAGAGGTCCATGACAGAATGCAGAATATGAGAAAAGAATCTAAATGTATTACAAATGTATGAAACAACCTTGCTGAAGGGGATTGGGGAACAAGATGGTGACCTGGGTCACTTTGGGAAAGAATGGAGTCTGTAAGACGAAGGGCTACAGGCACTGTTGTTGAAGCACTGTACTGCAGTTGACAAGGTTGTTTTTGACAAGGGTATGGGTTAAGAACTGTGAAACTGCTAGATACTGGAAATGAATGATTAAATAAATGGATGGTGGATGGGGTGGAGCTAGATTTGTCACAGTTGGATTGGGAATTTACAGACAAAGCAAAGAACGTGACCAGAATGACCATGTAGCAATGGATTAGAGTTGGCAACATGAGAATGAACTCATGCTCAGCTTCATATATAGATATAGATGGTTATGTATGGAAAATGTACATATACATATCTCTCAGATGTGTCAGCTGAGAAGGCTTAGAAGCAATAATACCCCAACAGCAATGAGCACACCTAGCACCCAGATATTGGTTTCTTTTTTTTTTTAATTTAATTTTTTAATGTTTATTTTATTTTATTTTATTTTATTTTATTTTATTTTTTTTTCTGAAATTTATTGACAAATTGGTTTCCATACAACACCCAGTGCTCATCCCAAAAGGTGCCCTCCTCAATACCCATCACCCACCCTCTCCTCCCTCCCACCCCCCATCAACCCTCAGTTTGTTCTCAGTTTTTAACAGTCTCTTATGCTTTGGCTCTCTCCCATTCTAACCTCTTTTTTTTTTTTTTTAATGTTTATTTAAAAAAAAAAATTTTTTTTTTCAACGTTTATTTATTTTTGGGACAGAGAGAGACAGAGCATGAACAGGGGAGGGGCAGAGAGCGAGGGAGACACAGAATCGGAAACAGGCTCCAGGCTCTGAGCCATCAGCCCAGAGCCTGATGCGGGGCTCGAACTCATGGACTGCGAGATCGTGACCTGGCTGAAGTCGGACGCTTAACCGACTGTGCCACCCAGGCGCCCCTTAATGTTTATTTTTGACAGAGAGAGAGAGAGAGAGAGAGCGCGAGCGAGCATGAGTGGGGGAGGGGCAGAGAGAGAGACACACACACAGAACCTGAAACAGGCTCCAGGCTCCCAGCTGTCAGCACAGAGCCTGATGTGGGGCTTGAACTCACAGACAGTGAGATTGTGACCTAAGCTGAAGTCAGACACTCAACTGACTGAGCCACCCAGGCGCCCCCCAGATACTGGTTTCTAATACCACTCTTCAGTAAAAGGAACTGGGGCACCGTGGAAAAATGGCTGATTCTAAGGTTGGGGCAGGATGTATACAAAATTGTCCTAAAGCATCTTATAGTAACAGAAAATAAGAAAGTGCTCAAAACCAGAAAAAAAAGAAAACACAGAACAAGTGAACAAAAATCCACAGTGATATCAAATGGATACAGTAGCCAACTGAAAGATGTCCCAGTGGTCAAAGCCGGAACAATTTGAGCAAAAAAAATAAATGAAGTAGTATTAGATTATAAGCCAAAGAATAAAAGAAATGTAACTCCACACTGATATAAATAAAGGACTGAATAAATAGAAAACAGAACAAATCTCCTGTATAGAGGAAATTCAAATAATTTATGTACACACTCCACCCCTAAGGAGGTAGGGCATAACTCCCACTCTAAGTGTGGGCTGCACATAGTGACTTTCTTCCAAAGGATACAATATAAAAAGGAGAAAAAAGGAGTAACTTTACAGTGGAGAAGCCGAGTGATCTGGGTTAACATCAACAGTGAGAAGTCATATTGACAGTATGCACTGTTGACATGAGAATGGAACCTGGACTTCTGTGGTCTACCTCCCAGGAGCATGTTACCTCAGTCTAATCATGAGAAAATATCAGACAAATTGAAGGATGTTCTACAAAATACCTGACCAGTAATTCTTAAAACAGTTAAGGTCATTTAAAAAAAAAAAGAAAAAAAGGAAGTCTAAGAAACTGTCACAGCCAAGAGAAGCCCAAGGAGACATGATGACTAGGTGTAATGTGGTCTCCTAGGTGGGATCCTGGAACAGAAAAAGGAGATTAGGAAAAAACAGAGAGAATCTGAATAAAGTATAGACTTTGGTTAATACAAATGCATCAACCTGGCATCTGGGTGGCTCAGTTGGTTAAGGTCATGGTCTCATGGTTCGTTCATGAGTTTGAGTCCCACATCAAGCTCTCTGCTGTCAGCACAGAGCCTGCTTTGGATCCCCTGTCTCTTTTCTCTTTGCCCCTCCCCTGCACACTGTGCTCTCTCTCTCAAAAATAAATAAACATTAAGAGGTTACTAATAGGGAAAATTGAGTATGTGGTATATAAGTCTTCAGAATCATTCCATAAACCTAAAACCATTTTAAATATAACATTAAAAAAAAAAGGAAGGCTTGTGAGCCAATGTATTCCCACAGAAGACTGACATTATCCCTTTGTAGTATTCTATGAAATGGCTCATTAAAAAAAAAAAAAGAAATTTACATTTCTGAACTCTTTGAAAGTTGCAGTAACTGTTGCTTGCAGACATTAAAGTGGGATCTATAAGAGAAAAAAAAAATTCTCAAGGAGAGGAATAGTTGAGAGATCATTGTCATGGATCTTTGAGGTTTTGGATGATCATCCTCTAGAGTACCTTAAATCTTGGCAGTGCCTTGGAGATGCTCTGGTTCTCTTCCAGGACCCTGCTAAATCCCTGTGATTGGATTACTTCTGCCATGCCAGTGGTTACACCCTACTGGGCAAAGGATTGAGACAAGGATCCCAGGTAGATTAGTTTTCCGTTGTTTTAACAAATGGTCGCAAATGTAGTGGCTTAAAACAAAAGACAGAACCAAAGGTATTCTCTCACTTAACCTTTACAACATGGCTGTCTGATACATTCTTGTTACTATTTTCATTTTTATAGGTAGTAACTTATCCAGGGTTACACAGTACTGAGAGGTGGACTGTGGTAGATGGTCTTTATTTTTTTTTTTTTTTATTTTTTTTTTTTTTAATTTTTTTTTTTCAACGTTTATTTATTTTTGGGACAGAGAGAGACAGAGCATGAACGGGGGGAGGGGCAGAGAGAGAGGGAGACACAGAATCGGAAACAGGCTCCAGGCTCTGAGCCGTCAGCCCAGAGCCCGACGCGGGGCTCGAACTCCCGAACCGCGAGATCGTGACCTGGCTGAAGTCGGACGCTTAACCGACTGCGCCACCCAGGCGCCCCGGTAGATGGTCTTTAAAGATGGCCACCATATTAGCCTTGCACTGTTTTCTCCAAGAATGGTATCTCAGAGAGAAACAGACTTCTATCTTTTTTAGGTCACTATTCAGATCTCTGTTAGGGTAGCTGAAGCTGTATCCTAACCAATAAGGCCTCCAAATATAGCCATTTTCCAACTTCTGTTATGTCTATCTCTGTAACATCATCCCTGCTCACCCATCGTCTACATTCTTACTGTCATCCCACTAATTGCTTTCTTCTTTCAGTTACCAAAAGAGTCTCCTAACTGAGCTGGTCCCTAAATTCAAGACAATTTTGCCTTCTAGGGAACATGGGGCAAAGTTTGAGGACATCTTTTGCTCTACAACTGAGAGAGAGGTTTCTAGTAGACCAGGGATGCTGCTGAACATCTTACAAGGCACAGAATAGTCCTCCACAACTACGACTTATGAGGCCCCAAATGTCAACAGTGCCAAGATTGAGGAACTCTGATCTAATATATATCCCCTGTACTTGACCAGTGATAGATTCACATTTCAGATCTGACCTATGCCCCTTGTGGTGTATCCCATGTACTTGACCAGTGATAGATTCACATTTCAGATCTGACCTATGCCCCTTGTGGTGTACACCTGTCAGACTCATGGCTTCCTATCATCTTTTGAACGGCCTGTCTACACCTGGCAGAAATTCCAATTATTTTAAGTCTTGCCTTCCCAAGGAAGGAGTTCAGACTCTCAATCTCATTCTCCTTTGTAGCCAGGACTCAGACATGGGACTCGATCTCCCTCAAGCAGATGCATCCCTATGAGCCTTTGATTTAGAAGTGAGCAAAGTGAGGAAACAGGTTTTTTTTGAAACCTGGCATTTTGTTGGTGCAGGAGGCTGCAAAAACATGTGGCAAATGAAGGTGGCAGCCATTCCACAGTGCTTCCTGTCAGGGTAAGTTTCCTCCGGGGCCGGGTGGGGCAGCAGCAGCAATCCAGTCATGATAGTTTCCTCATCAGGCCAGTTCTGCAGCATGGTTGAGTTCCATTTCTGGAATTATCCAGGAACCACTTCTTTAGTCCTCCCCCAAATTCCCTGAGCTATCCAGAATCCTTTTAAACATGTTCCTTTTCTTCTTAGCCAAAGCTAGTCTCTATTGCTCGGAAGTAAGCAACATCTGATAAAGAATCCTCTGCTTAAAACTCTTCATTGACTTCCCAAACATTCTAGAATGTGTCCCAAATCCTTTGCTCAGTTCAAGGCTCTTCTTTATCTGAGATGTACACACTGTCTTTCCCTCTGACCACATCTTCTGTCTTTCTCTCAGGACCTGAGCCACCCTGGTCCTGCCACCCTTCCTCAATCTCATATTCCTTGCCAATCAAGAACCCTACTGGCACAACCCTTCTCTAGGTACCCCTGTGCCCAGCATTGTTCTGATCTCTATCATAAACAAAACACTTATTATGCTCTACTACAAGAATTGACTCACTCAGCTGTTAACTCTGCACCGGTAGGAACATGCCTTTTCCCTTCTCTGAGACCCCAGCACCTGGAATAGTATCTGTCAGAAAGTCGGTGTCCAACACGTGCTTATTTCATGAAGGTCATGATGTGGACAAGTACTGCCACCTAGTGGAAGAAACTTCATTTGACTCTTATTATAGTTTGGACAACCGGCTATCATACAAAGATGAGATTTTAAGATTCTCCAAGGTATCATCATCATCATCATCACTGTCAGACCCTCAACGGTAGCGGGCCTCCCACATGGGTCCCGATGATCCCTGTCTATTGGTATTCATGCCTTTGGATTGATCCTCCCACACTGACGGGTTGGTTAGAATGACAGAAGTGATGTGTGACTTCCGAGGCTGCATCACAAAAGACATTGTAGCTTGATTTGGTCTCTCTGGGATCACGTGTTCTGAGGGAAGCCAGATGCCATATCCTGGGGACACTCAAGAGGTCTGTGCCATGAAAAACAGGCCTCCTGCCAACGGGACTGTGAGTGAGCTTATCCTGCAAGCAGGTTTTCCAGCCTGAGTCAAGACTTCAGACAAATGCAGCCTTGGCCTGCATCTTGACTGCAATGTCACGAGAGACCGAGACAGAACCACCCAGCCACTCCATGCCCAAACTCCTGATGTACAGAATCTACAGGACAATGACTGTTCGTTGTTTTAAGCTGCTAAGCTTTGGGGTGACTGCTATGCAGCAGATTACTACTATACCCTCTGATATAGGTGACGGACTAAAAGCTGTTTCATATTTTGCAGTAACACGAGGAAACTACAAGCCTGGGCTCAACCTAAGGCTTCTCGGAACAGATGCCTGCCGCTGGAGCTGGGCGCCACGGAGGAAGTGGGGTAAGAACCAGGCACGCCTGGGCCTTGCGGAGGGGCGAGTCACATACTGTGCAGCCTCTCTCTCGGCGCTAACATTCTCCACGCACGCCCGGAAGGGGTCGGCACGGCCCGGCCGCAGAATAGCAGCTACCATCGCCTAGCTCGCTCGCCGCGGCAGTCTCGGCGCCTGCGCATTGTGGTCCTCCCGCTCCCAGGCGGCGCCGTTGCGCGCCGAATCATCGATCGCATGACGCCCAGCGGCCTGGGTTGGCGCAGGCCGCCAGCCGCCCGCTCGCCGGGTGGGCTCCAGGGGGCGCCCTCAAGAGAGGGGCGGGGCGCTCAAGTTCCAGAGACCGGCCGGCAGGGGCCGTGGCGGGGCCTTCACTCCGCTGCTCCTCGGCACCCCTACGGCTCCGGTGGTTGCCGCTCCGGGCCCGCCGCCGCGCCGTCGTCACCGTCGCCGCCACCGCGTCCGGGCCTCCGGGCCCTACCGCCGCCGCCATGAAGCTACGGGTCCGGCTGCAGAAGAGGACCTGGCCGGTGGAGATGCCAGACGCGGAGCCGACGCTGGGGCAGCTGCGCGCGCACCTCAGCCAGGCCCTGCTGCCGTCGTGGGGCTTCAGGTAGGCGGGGGGTGGGGGGACGCGCCCGCCCCGGGCTGTCACGTGAGGCCGGGCGACCGCAGGGCGTAGCGGGTCCGGGACTGTGACGCGCGCAGGCCGGGCGCGGCGCGGGCGCTGGGGCTGCAGCTCGCCGGCTCCCGGCTCGCGGAGGACATGGCCCGGCGTCCCGGGGGCTCCGTTCCCCTGCAGGGTGAGCCCTCGCTTCGCTTCTGCTGCAGAAGAAACCGGGGACGTGCCGGGGCGCAGGCTTCTCGCGCCCTTTTAAAGTGTGAAATTGGAAATGAGGGGTTTGGTGTGGGGTAGACCTCTCCAGGCTCTCTGGGATTTAAGTTCACCGTCCCCAGCTGTCGCAGTATTCCAAGGGAAAAGTCTGGGAAGTTCTAGAAGTTAGAAACCGGCCCTCCGTCGAGGCCACCTGTGAGCGGGCCGCTGCTGGGGCCGCGGTAACCTCGAGGCCGCTTTGAGTGCTCACGTGCTGGGCCGCGGCGAGCACTTTGGCTTGCCCTCCGCAGAGTGTTACAGACTGCGGGCGGTCGGCATTTGTCATCCCCTTTTACTTCCCTGGGCGAGATGTTGTGTTTTTGCCAAAACTAAGATAAACGTTGGCCTTGGGATGTCCCTGGAGAGCTTGCAGTTTGGGGACAGTGACATTGAGAAATTAAGGATCAGATTTTGCTATTATGAGGTTGCGAATGAGATGGCTTTGCTTCCAAGGGAGAATTTTCTGGGGACAGTAAACTGGGAGTAGAGGGACAGAAATAAGGGTAGTCCTTTTCCCTTGCTGAGCTAGCAGATTTGGAATTTGAGTGTGCTAAGAAAAAATAAACGTGTTCGCTGGGGCTTTTTAGGTGAATCGTTCATAAGAAGACCTTTCTTTTAATTAAGTGGATCCTTTTTATAAGACTTACATACTTTCATTTGGGGGGAATTCAGTAAAATGAGGCCATATTATGAACTTCTCACCCTTTCATTTTTCAGGGGAAAACACCATATTAAAAGTAAGGCTGTTTTTCTCCAAATTAAAAATGAGGGTGTTGACATAATAACTTTTGAACATTATGTTAAGTGGCATGCCTGCTGTTATTTATTGGTGTTAAAACCTAAGCGTTTTGTATGCTGGTATCATTAGCCCACCAGACAATTTCAAAAGTAACTTCTTTCTAAAAGATTTTTCATATATATGTGTATATTTATTATTATTATTTTAATTAGGAGAGACCGTCTTGAAAGGACTATTTATCTAAGAGCCCAAGTTAGTTTCTCCTTTGGGTTTGTTTTTACAGTTGAGGCTGGTTAACTGGAAGGAATGTAAGCTTCAGCTTGTGAAAGTAAATTTGTTCTTCTGAAAGTATGTTCATTTTGTAATATATAGGCAGTTTTTTTTTTTTTTTTCAATGTTTATTTATTTTTGGGACAGAGAGAGACAGAGCATGAACGGGGGAGGGGCAGAGAGAGAGGGAGACACAGAATCGGAAGCAGGCTCCAGGCTCCGAGCCGTCAGCCCAGAGCCCGACGCGGGGCTCGAACTCACGGACTGCGAGATGGTGACCTGGCTGAAGTCGGACGCTTAACCGACTGCGCCACCCAGGCGCCCCTATAGGCAGTTTTAAAATACGTCCCTGTGACATTATTTTTAAAATGTCTTCTCTGAGCAAGTGGATCTGGGATTGCCATAAAATATCTTTAAAAGGCTTGGTGTTTGTAGGATGGCTTTTCCTGATGGATTTAAATATTTCTTCAGTTTCAGAACACCAGTTTTTAATTCCTCCCCTGGAAAGCTCTATGTTACTTTAGAAATAGCTCTTCCCTTTTTCTACAGGTTGGGGTGGGGGGAAGGCCAGCATTTTTATTAATGACACAGTTCTTTAGTTTTTCTACAGGGAAATGTTTGAATGAACATTGTATTAGATACTATTTAAAAAAAACACTTTTGCTGTGACAGAAGATCCATAAGAACATAGTTCATTTGAAGTGTGTTTCTTTTTTTCTCCTGAAGTCGGGGTGGTGTTTTTTGGGGCATCTGGCAGATGTTCAACAGTCTTTGAAAACAGAAACACAGCTACTTATTTTCTGATAAGCAGGTGTAGGTTCTAGAACTTCAGTAATTTCTCTACCAAAGGTACTTTAATTGGTAAGAAAAAAAATGTACTTGTGAAAGAAAAATGAATTGTGAACATTTGTGAAAATGCAGCATTGTAAGAATAAATAGAACATGATTTTCAAAGAACTTCATCCTTGGTTAACCTCTCAAAAAGTTAACGAAGTCAGCATTGCTGAGTGTAAATGTCTTGAAAAAGTTCTGCAATGGTTTGTTAATTACCCCTCACCACTTTGTGGTGAAATGATGGTTATTCCTTCGAATCAGGTAGTCTGTGATGTGTAAGGGATGAGAGTTCATTGCTTCAGGCTAATTTGAGCTCTTAGCTTGTCTAGCAGTGAGTTTTTGGATTTGTGCTATTCTTACTATAAAAGGTTATCAGTAAGAAAGGTGACCTTGTATTTATCAGCAGGAGGGATGTATTTGTCCTCATCTTTTTGTGATCGTGAATATTCATTTAAGACGTGGGTCTAGTATTTTGGAGCAGATATAAGCTGATTGTCCTGTAAGAACACTGACTAGGTAACCCCGATTTCAGTTTCATTTTCCCAATTACTCTTTATTGGTTGCGTTTATTCCATTAATACTTTTATTTGTCAAGAGCTGGAGATACAGTTTTGAACTAGATAGATGAGATACCTGATGTTATGAAGCTTAGATTCTGGTGGTGGGGGTGGAGGAGAGATGGTCAATAAATATGGAATTTTCACATAGTGATGTTACAATAAAAATAAAACATAAAATGAAATAGAGTGGTGGAGGTTAGGCAGAAGGCATCTCTGTAGAGATGGCATTTGAATTGAGACAGAATGATGAGAGTCAGTCCTTTGAAGATCCGGAAGAGTAAATGCAGAGGCCCAGAGGTTGCAATGAGGTTGATCTGTTTTGAGAAACGGGATGGAAAGCTTATGTTAATAGGGAACAGTAGGAGGAGATAGGAGAAGTGGATAGGGGGTCACATGTTGGGCTTTGGAGGCCATGTTAAAGATTCCATTCCAAGTTCAGACACAAGTCACTGGAGGAGGATTTTGAGCAGAGGAATCATGTGACATAGTTTGTATTTTATTTTTAAATTTTTTTATTTTTAAAATGCTTAGTTTTGAGAGAGTGCAAGCAGAGGAGGTGCAGAGAGAGAGGGGAATAGAGGATCTGAAGCGGGCTCTGTGCCGACAGCAGAGAGCCCGTTGCGGGACTTGAGCCCACAAACTACGAGATCATGATCTGAGCCAAAGCTGGATGCTTGACTGACTGAGCCACTCAGGCACCCCTCATAATTTTCAAAAGAGTGTATTTCCTTGACTCTCAGATACTGTCATTCTTAAGATGCGTATTGTTTTATGTAACACTAAAGGAAAAAAAAATGTCAGTTAAGCTGTGATGTGTTATGAGTTTTAAGAAGCATCCCTGTTTCAAAGATATCCAAGTTACAAAGGATGTAAAGTGTGTATCTTAGAATTGATGAAAACATGGATTAATGATAGAGAGTTACTGTATCCTATCACCCAGGCTAGAATTGTAGCCATTAGAAATCTATAACTTAGGCACTTGGTGATAACAAATAATTTTGATATTTTTTGTAAAACTTTGGCTTCCTTTTTATTTTTGGTTTGTTTTTGTTACTTATTTCTTCTAGGACTATACCATGTATCTTATATATGTTCCTAGTGTATTGAAGGTAATGGTAGCTATGGGTAATGGTAGGTAGCTCTTACTATCCTTATCCATCTTTCTTGGCAGTTCTGATACCCGGTTTGCAATCACATTGAACAACAAGGATGCCCTCACTGGAGATGAAGAGACCTTGGCTTCATATGGGATTGTTTCTGGGGACTTGATATGTTTGATTCTTGAAGATGCCATTCCAGCACCTAACTTACCTTCATCCACAGATTCAGAGCATTCCTCACTCCAGAATAATGACCAACCCTCTTTGGCCGCCAGCTCCAATCAGTCCATCGTACAGGATGAACAACCAAGTGATTCATTCCAAGGACAGGCAGCCCAAACTGATGTCAGGAATGATGAAAATATGGTAGGTATTAACATCAAGATGAGAAAAGGGGTAATTGATAAAGGATACTGAACACCTCGACTGAATTCTGTATCAGGGTAATGTTAGTAGATTGCGCATCGTATTCTTGTAGAAATTTTTAAACTGCTAAATGGTTGGACCATCCGAAGAGCCCAGTGTTTACCTATTTATTTTGTTCAGACACTCACTCCTTCAGATGGTTTGTCCTTTGGCTCCTGTTGTTGCCTCTGAGCTCATGATTCCCAGCCTAGCTTCTCTGGTCTGCTCCACCCATTAAGGCTATATAGAGTCCAGTTATTTCCAAATTGTTTGCAGGACATTTATACCTGGATTTTAAACGTTGTTACTTCAGACTCTGTGCCAACATAAATTTGGAAATATGAACTAATGTTCTCTTCCCAAACTAGCTGCCCTTTCTCTCAGTGGCACCACTGTTTTCCTGAGCTTAAAACCCTGGAATGATTTTTGTCTACTTATATCCAGCCCCTTAACAAGCCCTGTCAGTGTTTCCTTTCCATTCCAGGCTTCCAGTGTCTGTCCTTCAGTCTATTTTCTGCGTTCATCTTTTCCTGACACGGTTTTGACTTTGTTGTTCCCTTGTTCTGTAGTAGCTGTGTGTCCTTGATACACCAGTGCTTACAATTTTTGAGCTGAAAAAGTCCAAATATTTCTAACCCTGTCATGCTACAGAGGAAGAAAATGCTGTCCCTAGTCTTTAAGGCTTTTCAGGGCCAGTTTCTGTTCTTCCCTCAGTAAACTGTCACCTGCAGTCAGATCAGAGTCCTTATCATTTTCCCTGTGCCAGCCAGCACATTCATGTGTTTGCGCACGTACACACACACACACACACACACACACACACAGACTGGTGACTGCTTCACGTTTTTGCTCTTGCCATTCACCCAGCCTGGAATGCACGGCCTTTCCTACCTCTCCTGTCTCTGCCCATCTTCCAAGGCCCTGCCAGCCACAGCCCCAATGATCATCTTTAATTTCTTTATCGATCATCTGTATTGCCTTGTAAACACCCCCTTAGTGATTACCCTGCCTTTTGATTTCTTGTGTGGCACAAATGATGAAATTTATTACTGAGTTTTTTAATACTAATACATATGTAATCATGTTAATTGTTTTTTGTGTGTATACTTAAGCTTAGTTGTTATTTTGTTTTTTTTTTCAGGCTTTAAACACTTATGAATATAAGTATTCATTGTGCCTGTAACCTCAATAAGTATAGACAGTTGCTAAGAAGAAATGCTTTTTAATATATTGGTAGTATGTTGAGATTTTTAGCAATAGTATATAGAGAAATTAAGCAATTTTAACAAGGCTTTATAAAGCTCAGAGTATTTTTATGATTTTTTTTTTTAGGAAGTATTATGTATCTCTGTGTTTCTGTATCATGGAGGTAATTTAGGAAATAAGTAAGAATACTTAGCTACATATTTAAATTATATTTCTGAATCATCTTTGCTGTTAGACACATTCAGAGATTCTGGTGGAAGGGTCCATTCCTTTTATTTCTGTGTACTTATAAAATTGTCCAGTAAGATGGAACTTTTCATAATATATGTGATATTTACTAGTTTCCTTTTGAAAAATTTTGAGAAATTAATATTGCTTCAAGTTAGTAATTCTAGTTCTAAACGCGTGTTGTTTTGTATTCTCAGACTTGTATAGGGTGACTAAGCTTGTAATCTTGAAGTAAGTAAGCTTGAAATCTCCTAAGTGTGCTTCAAGTACTTGAAACAGTATGATCTGCTCATTAAATGTAGAATGATGTATTAGAAAAGGAAGATAGACAGGTGCCTGGGTGGCTCAGTCGGTTAAGCCTCAACTTCAGCTCAGGTCATGATCTTGCGGTTTGTGGGTTCGAGCCCCATGTTGAGGAGCCTGGAGCCTACTTCAGATTCTTATTAAAATTCTGTGTTTCCATCTCTCTCTGCCCTCCCCTGCTCATGCCCTGTCTTTCAACAACAACAACAACAAAGGAAAATAGATGGGTAAAACTGGAAACAATAGGAAAATTTTACTTGTAAAATTTGAAAATCAAGTGTAATTTTCTTATTTTCATTTATTTGGGAATTCTAGTACCTGTTGAATCTTTAAGGGAAATGGGAATAATGTGGTATCAGACTCTAATATTAGCCCTAAAGTGCATTTTAATCACCTATTGCCATCATTTGTACATGACATGACAAATGATTTATTTAAAGAGGTGGTGCTGTGGGGTGCCTGGGTGGCTCAGTTGGTTAAGCATCTGACTTCGGCTTAGGTCATGATCTCACAGCTTGTGAGTTCGAGCCCTGCATTGGGCTCTGTGCTGACAGCTCAGAGCCTGGATCCTGCTTTGGATTCTGTGTCTCCCTCTCTCTCTGCCCCACCCCTGCTCATACTCTGTCTCTCTCTCCTTCAAAAATAAATAAACATTAAAAAAATAAAGAGGTGGTGCTGAGCATTTTCCTCCTGATTTCCACATGTATGAAGAATATCATAGATATTTCATATCCTATCAGAATGGCTCAGAATGTTAATGGTTGTTATGGAGTGGGAGTTGGGTTTGATAAGCTCACCAGGGAGTTCTGATACCTTCCTCCCATGGCTTTATCAGTTTAGAGTAACTCTTTTTAAAAATATTTTCTCCACATAGATTCTCTCCCACACAACCGTCAATAGTAGCAAATGGCCCAAAGTTAGTTATAGTAGATAAGTAAGATGCAAAGCGCTTATAGGCTTCATAATTTTGGTGATAAGTGGTTTTAATAAGTAGTTTCTGTTTGCCAAGAAGTATTATGGAGCCTCCTTTTTTTGGTAGTATGAATTGTCATTGGCCTCTAGGTTTTAACATGTGAATTTGGATCTTTTTCATAAGCCAATAAGGGCTATGTCCTTAGGGATTCTGGAGGAACTGCCTCTTGCTTTCTTACATTTTTCCATCCTTTCATTTATCCTATGTAATTTTAAAACTTTATTTTTTTTTTCAACGTTTATTTATTTTTGGGACAGAGAGAGACAGAGCATGAACGGGGGAGGGGCAGAGAGAGAGGGAGACACAGAATCGGAAACAGGCTCCAGGCTCTGAGCCATCAGCCCAGAGCCTGATGCAGGGCTCGAACTCACGGACTGCGAGATCGTGACCTGGCTGAAGTCGGACGCTTAACCGACTGCGCCACCCAGGCGCCCCTATCCTATGTAATTTTAATTTCCTCTGCCCTTTCTTTAATGGAACGATGATCTTGAAGAAACATGTGTTTTGCATTAAGAGTTGAGCACATGCTTAGCAGACAAACTTTCTGAGCAAAATTAATACAAGTAACATAGTCTTATTGAAGCAGTGTATTGTGTCTGAAAGCCTGAACTGTGAGTCTGGAGATCTTGGTTCATTTCAGGTTTTTATTAGCTGGTAACCTTGATTGTGTTACTTAATCTGAGTCAGTTACAGCATGTATGAAAAGGCAACATCATCTGACTTTACTGTTTTATAGACTTTTTTATGGTACAAATGAGAAGACACTGAAAACAAAACCGAATTATGAAATTTTAAGATACTGTTCTTAAGCATTGGTTCAACAAGCATTTGTTGAGCACCTGCTGTGTGCCAGGTACTGTATTGGGATTAGAAAAGTGTGTGACACGTAGTCTGTTCCTTTTTTTTTTTTTTTTTTTTTAATGTTAATTTATTTTTGAGAAAGAGACAGAGTGTGAGCAGGGGAGGGGCAGAGAGAGGGAGACCCAGAATCTGAGTGCCTGAAGCAGACTCCAGGCTCCGAGCTGTCAGCACAGAGCACAATACGGGGCTCGAACCCACGGACTGTGAGATCATGACCTGAGCTGAAGTTGGACGCTTAACCGACTGAGCCACCCAGGCATCCCTACTCTGTTCCTTTCTAAGCTTGCAGTCCTGGTAGGATATAGGTATGAAATCAGGAAAGTCCAGTAGTCAAGGCCTTTGCAAGTCAGGGTGGTAGTCTGTCTGTACTGCCTCTTTTGCAGAGGTGGGGAACACTGGCGTGGAGAGGAAGGGGTGGCAGGAAGTGGGCTTGAGAGTCAGGGATCTGGTGAAGTGATGAAGGACCTCGTATGCTAAGGCGTTTAGGAGTTGGGACTTCATTTTCTAGGCCTGCATCTCACAGCATGTCCTCTATGAAACACTTCTTCCCTTAGATTATAAGTAAGTGTTCTGAGGATGCTGGGTACTAAGGAAGGAGAGTAGTGTTTCTTGGCTAAATATTACACACACATTATTATTGTTGGACTTCTCAGAGCTCTGTAATGCCACGATGTATTTTGTGAATGTGGAGGGTGAGGTTCGGTGGCTATAGCATGTAGTATTTTCCAAACTTAATTGATTGTAGACCTCTTTTTTCCTGAGGACATCTAAGGTCACATCCCAAGGCACAATTTAGGGGAATGCTGCGATCTGCACTGGGGAAATACTGGCAAGTTTTAAGCTTGGTTATGGGACATAATTGGATTTTTAAAAAAGATTATGTATGTATGTGTTTTGAGAGGGAGCCCATGTAAGCAGGGTTTGGGGGTGCAGAGAGATTGGGAGGGAGAAAATCCCAAGCAGGCTCTCTGCTCACAGCACAGAGCCCGACACGGGGCTTGATCCTACAAACTGTGAGATCATATATAACCTGAACTGAAACCAAGAGTCAGATGGTTAACCGACTGAGCCACCCAGGCCTTCCCATAATTGGATTCTTAATTGTCGGAAACTCTCGCAGCAGTGGGTGTCTTGGAAGACGAAACGGAGTCAGGGATCCTTGGGGAAACTATTGCTGGATGTCAAGAGGTAAATGAGTCTAAAGTAACCACTGGAGTAGTAGGGGCAGATTTTAGAGGTATTTTGGACATAGATTCAGTGGAACTTTGATCACGACGAAAGTAGAGTTTAGTGAGGTAGAGGGAGGAGGCTAGGTTGATTTCTGGTTTTTGGCATACTGGCCAGGATGAACGGAGATAAGGAATTCAGGATGGGGGAATAGATTGCCAGCTCATTTATTTAGGAGGGCTCACTTAAAATGTGTCCCATTTCTGAAGCTAATAACATGCTTTGGCTTTGGGCACTAATCTGAGTTCACTTCAGGATACACAATAAACTGTAAAAATAAAAGTCTCTTTAATGAATTCATTGATTTGTTATCTTTTTCAGTCGGGGCCTAGCCAGACTTTTGAAACTGAGTCAGTTCAAGATGTTGTGGCTATGGAAGAGGCCACAGGTGTCTGTCCCTCAGAACCGATGCTCTGCAGTGAGTCGGTGGAGGGGCAAGTGCCACATTCATTAGAGGTCCTGTATCACTCAGCCGACTGTTCCAGTCCCAGTGATGCCCTGATAGTGTCAATACATCTGCTCATGCTGGAGTCAGGTTACATACCTCAGGTGAGGCTACAAACAGAATACATCGTGTTGGGGTTTCAGCCTCCCATTGGGGATGGGGGTGTACTAACAAACATCACTAAGGTGTTGTGTAGATCTCTATATTAAATGCAGTTGAGTGTTAAATGTAAAGTGCTGAATGCAGTGATGGGTATACAGTAGGTGGTCAATAAAAGTTCCCTCTCTCTTTTTTTTCCTTCATTTCTGTTGTCAGTTTTGTCAGTTTGTATTATAGAAGTGGTGGCAGTTATGGTAAAAAGATTATGATAATATGAAATGAACTGTGTTCAAGAGTGTGGGGCGGGCATGTCTAGAGGGATGGCTCACTGGATTATTTTTTATGTTAATGGCTTTGAATTGTCAGTAATCTAGTAAAGATTCAGTTAGGAAGAGAGACATTATTCCCTTCATTCATTCATTCTCTGTTTGGTAAGTATCTACCACTGACAGGTACAGTGCTTTGTCCCTGCTCTCAGGTTGCTTCTAGTCCAGGAGTGGGGGAGAGAGACAGTCTATGAACCATCAGTGTATTGGTTAAATTCTAGGAGAGACGTATATGTATACGGGATGCCAGAGAGTCCTGGAGAGGAACAATTAGAGTTTCTCAAACCTTTGCCTAAGAATACCTGGGGATCTTCCTAAAATGCAGATTCTGATTTAGTAAGTCTAGGGTAAAGCCTGAGATTCTGGATACTCCTACACAATAGTAATGCTGCTGGTCTGTGGGCCACATTATAAGTAACAAAGATGTAGAGCAATGCAGTGATCATTGAATACCTGCAGCATGCCATGATCTGAGCCAGGAATTAGGATATAAAGGTTTGGGACAAGTCCTTGTCCCTAAGGAGTCCGTAAGTGGGGGAGAGAAGTAGATAAAAAGAAAATTATAATGTATTACAATAGAAGTGTGTAACAATAGAAATAAGAACAGAATGTTAGGGGATAAAAGGGAATGACAAACGGGAGTTTTTTTTAAAGGCTTCATAAATGCACTGCTGTTTGAGGTATGGTCTTCAATAATGATACTGCTTTGCTAGGCAGAGAAGTAAGTCTTTGAGGAGAGAAACAATCCCTGTCTCTGATGTGACTTTATCCATTTGAACATTTTGATGGAGGAGAATACATTTAAACGTTTTCCTATCAAAATTTTATTACTAGCTGTAGTAATGATGTGACAGATTTTATTAAGGGGACTGTACGGAATGTTTATTTCCAGACAAGTTAGGGGCCTGTTGGATTTTTAATCCTTTTTGAGAGTAGCACTTCTCTTCATTATTTGTTTCTCTTTCCTTTCATTCCCCAGGGGCCTGAGGCCAAAGCCATGTCCATGCCAGAGAACTGGAGGTCGGGCGGTGTGTACAAGCTGCAGTATACACACCCTCTCTGCGAGGGCGGCTCTGCTGCTCTCACCTGTGTGCCTTTGGGAAACCTAATTGTCATAAATGGTAATGGAGGGCTGTTAGTTTACCAACACTGACATGTTTCCAGACTATAGCTGCTTCAGTGATTGGCTCTCGTGATACAGTTGCATCTTTCTCAACTTTGTTGAGTCTCTAGGCCGCTGATACCCCGAGCCTGAAAGGTTGTAGAATGTGTGGGTAGATGTTTAGGCTGGCAGTCTTCTCTCTCTGGGCAGCCGTAGCCTTCAGCTGTCTTAACCTTGCGATATTATTGTTGCGGGGAGTGTTGTGATCTTTGAAGTGAGATGATCTATTACATTCGAACACTTTGTGCCTGTGGGTGACTTTTTTATGTTTATTTTTTTTTTTAACAGAGATCTCGAACTGAGAGATGGTAAGAGGTGAGATTGAGCTGGGGTCACTTTTTATCCCATTTGGCGTCTCTGAACAGTAATGCATAGAAACACTGCTAAGCACTGCTTTAGTATGTGTGTGCTTGATCCCTCGACCTGCAGGAAAGTCACTCTGACTAGTTTCTTTTTCTAGTTCTCTTTCATATTGGCAGTTTCACAGGGATAGCAGTGCCTGTATTTGTTTGTATTTCATTTTAGCTCAGAGGCCACCCAGAGGTCCGTACATCTACCAGTGGTCTATGGAATAGTCTCATAATCACGTGTTCTAGAGAGCCATTTGAGTGACTAGAATCTTTCATTTCCGTTCTGTTCTGATTTTTTATTTCTTTATCCTTCAGCTAGCTAAGACAGCATGGTGGGGTTGCAATGGCTGTATTTTTGGTTTTTCAGTGCAGCTCACCTTTTGTGTAGCGAAGGCAGTTGCTTTGATGCCTCGTGGTTTCCCCGTGCTCTGTGGCACTTGTTCTGCCCGGATGGATGAGTGAGGAGCCTTCACGGAACGTGTATTGCCGCGTGCACCTTGAGCGGCACCATGTTCTTCTGTTGCGTTATCAAGGTCCCTTCTGAGAGTTTGTTTGAAACATGTTTGTTCTGCAGAAATTTACTTTGAAAACCACTGGCATACATGGTCATGATCTTTGAAGTGAAAGGTGGTTCCATGTCCCCTGCGATGTAACTTGTGGTATTTCCTTTTAGTCACTAGATTTCTTGCGATGTTCCGTAAAAGTCTCAAATTTCAGCTTTACCAGTATTGGTGGTATTCTGTGCCGGTCAGAATGTGTCTGATGGCAGGTGGACTAGCCACGTGTCTTCAGCGACTCATCACAGTTAGCAAGCACGCCTTTCAGTTGGGTGTTCTTACACAGAGAGCCAGCAGTTTCTGCCTCCTTGCAGGCGTCCTGCCCCGTCACATCCTAATGTGCGAGGTTGAAGCTACCAACTTAATTTTTGCCTCCGTTTCTTACAAAAGCACTTTAACAATGCGTGTGATAATCTCTATTTACTAGTTTCAAGATATATAACATAAAGAGAATGGCTGTTAAATGTCTCAAAGATATCTGAGTTTCTGGTATTTTGTTCTTTTGTTGCTCCTGGCAGATCAGCTACTTGCAGACTTGTGTGGCAGCCAGCCATTCCAGGCTTGGTTCTTTGAAAAGGAGCAGTGTGTCTTTAAGTCTTTTCCTTCGCCCAAGACCTCCTGCTCAGCGCACATGTGCATGAGCACGTCACTGGCTCTTTCATGGCATGAGATGAAGTTGAGCCTTTGTATATATGATTAAAATGGAACCTTCTGGTGATGTCAAGAATATTGGTCCTTTGGGTCTAGAAAGAGATGATGTTGTGAAAACTAGCAGGATTCTTTTAGTAAACAAGGCAAAACTCATTGCCAAGGATTAAATAAAAAAAATAAATGGAGTTTTTGGTGACCTTGTTGGAAATAATGGTTTTATTATGTTTAACTGTCTCCTATTAACCTTGCTGCATATCTTTCAATGAGTAATAAGCTGTTGTTGGTAATACCTACTGGATTTTATATAGAAGTGCATACTCTAGTTTTTAGAGGTGTTTGTTTTAGAGTGATTTTACTTGATGTGATGGCAGGTTTCCACTTTGGACTTTGTTGTGAGGGAAGGAAATGAGCGTAGAGCAGTTTGTATAGTGTGTCCTTCGTATGTTGGGACAGGGAAGTGCAAGCCCATGCTAGATAATGAAGGCAATTGAGGAACTGACAAAAATGATTTGTCTCTCTTTTGCTTATTTACAGCTACACTAAAGATTAACAGTGAGCTCAGAAGTGTGAACAGATTGCAGCTGCTGCCAGAGTCATTTATTTGCAAAACAGAACCAGGTAACATAAGTATGGTTGAACTTTTGGGATGAGGCTTTGAGAGGTTTGCTTTAACAAAACTAAATGGTAATGTTTGAGTGACTGAACATTTCTGAATGAGATTAAAGCAAATTTAAGACAGTGTTGCAGAGTATCTGTTTCTTTCCTGCTTTCCTCTTGGAATGCTGAATTATATTTATGCTGCCATTATGGAACGACACTGGTATGTAATTCATTACTTGTGATGTTGATGCTTCATAATTTATGAATTAATCTTTGGATTTTTCTCGTATTTAATCAGTATGGAGAGGATCTGCATTTTGTGGAAACCATACAGTGCAACTTCATTATTGAAGATTATTGGAGGAAAAACTACTCAGAATGTTAGTTTAAACCAACATAGATTTGGTTGCTGTTTGATCAGATTTACCAAAAGTTTACATTCTAGGCATGGTTTTGCTTGTATTCTGTAAGATTACTAATAGATGCAAAGACAAGTTATCCTTTTTATTTTGTTAGTTAAATTCAAAGTATGAGAAGCAGGTAGGTGGTTGAAGGAGAGGAGATGGGTGGAGAAAGAACTCACATCTCTAAGCGCTTGTTTTGTGCTGGACACGTGCCTTGACAGATGCTATTCCATTTCGTCTTTCTAGTAACTGAGGAGGGTTTTAAAATCTAAATGTGGTGTCATGGGGTGGTGGCATTGGCAGTGGTGTCTTTAAGGGAAAGCTACCTAGAGCTAGGTCTTTGCTTTGAAGGCCTAGAGACTGACTCTTGTTAGTTTCCCGGGCAGATCAGGCCGAGTTCTGTGAACGTCCGTGAACCAAAACTGATGGGAAATGGGGACATCTGGATACATACTTATAATGATCTCTGGACATTTAACATCATACTACACCAGTGTTTCTTAAGCTTCGTTTTCTTATCCATCCCTTGAGGAACCTTTGTAGAAAATCTGTCCCCCTTCCATTCTCTTCCATGAAATTTTAATACCATAGATATATAGTGTATTTTCATTTGTGTACTGTGGCCCTTTGGAGGGTCACAAACCAATGGTGTAGCTAGGGTTTGTTTTGTTTCTGCCTTCCGAGAACCAGTTTTTGTTCCATTGTGGGTGGCACTGCCCCTGTTGAGCATGAACTAGACTGATAAATGTGTAAAGATGTCTCACCATTGGGAACAGGAAAACTTGAAATTCTTGGCCACAACACTGTTTCTCTCCACACTAGGGAGTACTTTGCTATGGGGGCTAGAAATACACTCCACTCCACAGTAGTGGAGGTTATTTATGCCCATTTTACAGATTAGGAGACAAGTCTAGAGGAGGTTAAAGTGCTTCAAAGTCACAGAGCTAATAAATGGTGGAACCTAGAATTGGAATAGATTTGACTCCTCAGACTATTTTTTAAAAATAACTTATAGGAATGTAGTTTAGATTCATATTCTTTTAAATTTTTTTTTTTAACCTTTATTTATTTTTGAGTGACAGAGCATGAGTGAGGGAGGGAAACACAGAATATGAAGCAGGCCCCAGGCTCCAAGTTGTCAGCACAGAGCCCAGTGAGGGGCATGAACCCACGAACTGTGAGACCATGACCTGAGCTGAAGTCGGATGCTTAACCGACTGAGCCACTCAGGCGCCCCCAGATTCGTATTCTTTATGTGGGTTTTGTTAAATAAAGAGAAGGGAAGTGAAAGGAAGAAGAAAGTTCATAATGTTCTATTACAGTAAGTTTATGGGCTGTATTAAATATTTTTAATACAGTATTTTTATGTTGGGTAGCGTTATGCTGCCCATTTGACAAGTAATTTTAGTTACTTTATACGGTGGCTTTTATAGTAAAGTACCTAGTATATACTTATTTAAATGCATATTTGTTTTTATTTGTCTTTATACTTGTAAGTTTCTGATTACTTTTGTAATAGATAACCGAAAGAAAAAACTTGTTAAAAAAAATCGTTTTTCACACTGCAAAGCCTTATCCAAATTGACTTTTTAGATATCTTGACATTTGACTTCAAGTCAAGATTGTAGTTCGTGTGACAAGGATTTAAAGTTTAGCTGCATATCTTTTCTTGTTTGTTATCAGTCAGGTGATAGTGTTTTGTTTCTCAGTGGAGTACCTAGTTACAGAATGGGGCATAGGCACTGTGTGTGGTGCTTTACGTTAACCATTCTTTGGTGCAGGGTGGTATGTATCCCCTTGATATAGGCGAGCAAACAGGTGCGGATCCGAGGGTTCAAGGTCATACACCTGGTCACAGTACGGCGGAATTTCAGTGGGAACTTGAGGTCGTATTTGGCAGTGCTTCCCATGCTGCACTGTGCAGGTGAATCATCAGGGGATCTTATGAAATTGCAGTTTCTGATTAAGTAGGTCTGTGGTAGGGCCTGAGATTCAGTATTTCCGAGCAGTTCCCAAATGATGTCAGTTCTGGTGATCTGTGAGCCACACTCTGAGCAGCAGTTTAGTGGCTAAAGTGAGTGCGTTGGAGCCAGACTTAGGTTTGTACCCTGCCCTGCCACTTACTCTGAAGCTTTGGATGGGCTTCCATTATCTTGTCCTGTTTTTAAAATGGGGGTCAGAGTATGTCTCTCTTAGGGAGAACCATTGATGTGAAAGAAAGCTTTGAAGAATGTTTAATACACTTGGCGACACTTGGTCGTCATGTGACAAATACTGTTCTACTTCTGCTGGGATCCGGAGAGTGGTTCCCCACTGTACCCCCAGTGCCTGGACACTTTGGGCAGGTGCTCAGTAAATCATGCTGTGTGTACAGCTCTCTCACCACAGTTTTTCAAACTATAACTGTAGTCTGTGAATTATATAGGTTGGGTACAGCTCTATTAATTTGAAATCATGAGATTTTTATCTTTACATCTAAGATTGAGTTTTCAGAGCCACACAGCATATAGTACTTCTACTAGAGACTTTGGTTCACGTCTGTCTATATAAGAATTACTTATGAAAATTTACAACTTTGATTTGTTTGGCAGAAGTAAAGGTTACCATTTCAAGTTTTGCCACTTGATTTTGTTCTGATTTTTCATTAAAAAAAAAATACTCTAGGGGAAAATGTGGCCAAGATCTACAAAGATCTTCAGAAGCTCTCTCGTCTCTTCAAAGACCAGCTGGTGTATCCTCTTCTGGCTTTTACCCGACAAGGTGAGAGACGATAAATGATCATAGGTCAGATGGCTGGAAAGAATAGTAAAAGTTTATGTCTTATGCTTGTGACCCTGACATATGACTCTTGCCTCTTTTCCCCTAGTGAAGTTATGTTCTTTTAAAACTAAGCTTTAATGTTAATTCCTCAAGTGTTATTTACTTCTTGTGTGTATTTCGACAACATTTTGGGCATGTCTTTGTTGTAACTCTTCTTCCAGTGTATCATAAGTGTTGATATGCATTCTTTCCACCTCCTAAGGTTTTAGATACCTTGGAAGCAGGGACTATGTCTTAGCCACTTTTGTATTCTCATGGCCTAACATAGGGTCTGGTCCATAATAGGTGTTTGACAAATATATAAGTAATGTATAGTCTGTAAATTAGGTCTCAGTTTGTTTTTTTTTTTAACATTATTTCTTGGGGTTCTATGCTAGCTCCTTTGGATATTTACATGGATTTTTATTTAGTGCTAACAACTTTGAAGGGGATTTCATCCTCATTTTATAGATGATGAAACTAATTCAGTGAGGTGTATATTTCATTCAGAATTGTTATGTTGGCTCTTATTTGTGGTGTAATAAATATGTTAAAATCTCAATGACTTAAAGCACTTATTTCTCATTCATATGCATGCTGTGTGTGTGGGGGGGTGAGTTTTGGCTGAAGGAGTAGTCCTTCTTGAGGACATGCTCTCCTTGGAGCAGAGGGAAAAGAAGGCCCAGTGACCGAGCCACACGGTGGTTCTTACAGCTTTTTTGCTCGGAAATGATACGCTACATGCACTCACATTTTATTGGACGCAACAAAATGGCCAAGCCTGACGGCAGTGTGGCCATCAGGGGAAGCGTAATTATAAGCTAGAAAATGAGAATCCTCATCTACCACAATCCCTTAGCTGGAGAAGAACTTCAGGTTTATACATATAGATATGTGGCTTTTATTTGTCATTTGTATGTAGGGATCTTGTATTTTAGGTGTCCAATTGCATGTGCCTAGGCTGCTGTCACCATAGTTTTCTTCTTCATGTGCCGGTGATGGAAGGGAAATATGTGAATTTTAAAATGCTTTATTGGATTTTGATGGTCTTAGCTAGTGGAGATTAGTATCACAGATATTTAAAGGAGCTAATAAATCTCATTTAATTATATGTTATTATTTTTCCTTCTTGGCTTGCCTCTGATATTTATCTACCTCCCCTTTTTTTCAGCCTGCTAGACCTCAGAGAATAGTAATTGCGAACACTTGGGTGCTTGTTATGTGCCAGGCATTGTTCTAAGCACTCTGTATATATTCACACACTTAATTTTCAACTGCATGAATTAGGTAGTACTCCTAACCCATTTTACAGGTAAGGATATTGAATGGTAGTTAAGTAATCCAAGTGTCCAAAGGCACACAGCTAATAAGTAGCAGTATTGGGAACCAGTTTTAAAAGCCGACAAAGCATCCATTTTCTGTAATTGAATACAGAAGTTTTTGTTGCATTCATCGAATACTGCTCGAAACAAAGGCCATTGGCTAATATTTGGAAGTTGTCATAGCGATTCATTGGTTTGTATGAAAAAGTATTTGTCTTTCCCCTAAAACATAGAGGGAATAAGGGACTTAGTAGTAGAGCAGTATAGCCAACCTGGGGTTAAAATTTTGTTGTAGGTGATGCATATTTGGGTAATTGAAACTACCATCTAATTTGTCACTTAGGAACAAGTTAGTAACTTCCGTTAAATGTGTGGGGAAAGCCAGATGTTCTTTACTCACTACCTGTTCTCTTTTTCTTTATAGCGCTGAACCTACCAGATGTATTCGGGTTGGTGGTCCTGCCGTTGGAGCTGAAACTGCGGATCTTCCGACTTTTGGATGTTCGTTCTGTTCTGTCTTTGTCTGCAGTTTGTCGTGATCTCTTTATTGCTTCAAATGACCAACTGCTGTGGAGGTGTTTATATCTGCGGGATTTTCGAGGTAATTGCCACAGTGACATGTTAACAGGAAAAGGACTCGTTCTTACTGAGGTCTGAATTACTCAGCTTGCCAAAAGTTTTTAGTTGTAGGCTCTTTGTCTGTTTAAGAGTTTCAAGTAATCATAACTTGCAGCCTTTTTGGAAGGAGATGCTAAGCCTCATATACTTGTGCCTATATCCCGAAAACTTCGCGTTCATTTCTGTGTGCTGTATAATGCAAATATCTCAGTAGACTGAGAATAGTTCAGGATAGAAAAACTTCAGGTTTATTCTCTCTCTTAGAGCATCCTCCATATCTGACTCTGCAGTTTGGTGTATTTCTAAACAACGTCCATGGCAGTGACCAGTGTACCAGTTAGGAGCGCCCTGCTTGCTACCCTGTGGTAAATTGCTGGGAAAGTTTTATTTCTGTATAGTCACATTTATGATGACCTGGTGATTGTTGCAGCAGTGATGGCAGTGGGACTTGGGGATGGAGAGAAGTTACCCCAAATGTATAAGCACTTTGCCTTTTGTATCAAGATTTCCGGATAGAAGCCTAGTGCCCAACTGTAGAATTTCTTTTCTGTGTATCAGTGTTTTGTTTTGTTTTTTAAACTGGTTTGACCCTAGAGTGGGTCATGAAATCAATATATTGGGTCATTAAAAAAAAAAATCAGTATTTTTTTTACAAAATAGGAGTAAACTTCTATTTTGGTATATGTATATATAAGTATATACTGCGTTGCATTGTAAAAAAACACTGTGGGGGCGCCTGGGTGGCGCAGTCGGTTAAGCGTCCGACTTCAGCCAGGTCACGATCTCGCGGTCCGTGAGTTCGAGCCCCGCGTCAGGCTCTGGGCTGATGGCTCGGAGACTGGAGCCTGTTTCCGATTCTGTGTCTCCCTCTCTCTCTGCCCCTCCCCCGTTCATGCTCTGTCTCTCTCTGTCCCAAAAATAAATAAATAAACGTTGAAAAAAAATTTAAAAAAAAAAAAAAAAAAAAAAAAAAAACACTGTGGTTCACATCAAAAAAAAATTGATGTGCTATGTATAACATCTTGGGAACTGTAAAAATCTTGGTAGATCCCCTTCGTTGTTGTTTTTTTTTTTTTAATAAGAATATTAAGTAGAGTCATTAGGATTGTTAAAGACTTTTTTTCCTTTAAAACCTCAGATAGAAGCAGTGAATGATCTGGTCTTTCATATTCCTCCTTGATTCCTCTATGCCTCTGCAGAATTCAAATGTTATTTTGTTCTAGGAGGCAGCAAGTGTCATCTCAAATTAAAAAAAAAATTATAGTCGAAATGAAAAGACAAAATGACCAAAGTATATAGAAGAACGAACCAAAAAAATAGGCTATGATAAAAATAGGCATAAAAACCTTTTTACTTACATACTCAAATTTGGATTTAAAATACAGTCAGTCTCTCTCTCATTTCCAGATTATGGTCCACAAGCTCATCTGTAAGCTGTTCAGATCTTATAACGAATCTCCCTATGGATGTAACGTCATAGGCCCGGAGCTTTTATAAAATCTTCCTTCCATGCCCATATAATAGCTTCTAGGGAAGATATCTCTTTTATCTCAACTCTTCTTAGGTTAAAAAAATTTTTTTTTTTAACGTTTTTATTTATTTTTGAGACAGAGAGAGACAGAGCATGAATGGGGGACAGTCAGAGAGAGAGGGAGACACAGAATCCGAAACAGGCTCCAGGCTCTGAGCAGTCAGCACAGAGCCCGACACGGGGCTCGAACTCACATACCGTGAGATCGTGACCTGAGGTGAAGTCGGACGCTTAACCGACTGAGCCACCCAGGCACCCCTTCTTTAGATTTAAGTTGAAGAGGTTTCTCTTTCCTCATTTCATGTATTTCAAGTAAATGAGTATATTAAAAAATACTTAGTTGTTGCAGTCATACTGATGAAAGTTGGGAGAAAACAACCCAAATAAGAGAACTTCAAGTCAGCTTTACCTCCAGTAACAATGGGCTGCGATACAAAGAGATGGTCACCCAGTGTCGCAGAGATTTGAGGTTAGAAGGAGCTGTCACTCTCAGCTGAGACTGGCGGAGGAGGCGCAGTGCAGCGTGGGGCAGTTGAGGAAGAGATAGCGGCCACCCGGTCCTCCATATTCCTGAGGGCGTCACCAATTGGTGTCCCCACGAGCACAGAACGGCAGCAGCTGCCTTCTGCCAGCAAGAGAGGTCTGCGTCGGTGCAGGAGGGTTACAAGGGATGCAGCGTGTTGTGAACAAAGGATTCCTGTTCCTGCGTGTGCGTCATGTGTAAGCTTCAGTTTCCTTAGGTCAGAAGCAAGATTGCTGTTTAACCTGGATGAATGAAGCATTTTAAATTCTTATTTTTTGTTTTTTCTTTGTAGATGGTACTGCGAGAGTTCGAGACACAGATTGGAAAGAAGTAGGTATTTTTAAATATCAAGGCTAATGTTAGTATTAGCGCCGAAGCAACTAGTGAATTAATGCATTAAGGCCATATTATCATTTTTGTTATGATGTAATGAAATTTGCTTTTATTAAATTTATTGCTAATTTTCAGTAAGTGAAAATATTTTTAACTTTCATCTTAGACTCAGTCCTTATTTTCTTGTGTAATTACACAGGAAAAGAAGTCTTATTAACACAGCGATTGCTTTTTGACTTTAATTAATATAAAACATTCTTTCTTCCTCTGTTGCAAAACAATTTTTAAGCTGAGCTTTTGTGAGAGAGTGGTCTTCAGCTGTCCAGCTAGTTGGAACAGTGCATGCTTGTTTTACGTAGACGCCTACTCTAAAAGACATTGACAGGACTGAGAAACGGGGTGGACTAGAGAAGGGTCCTCAAATGTGTTCTGAGTGAACAGCATTGTTCCTTAGGAAGATGTTCTGTCCTCTGAAATGGGCTTCTATTTTTTGTTGCTGTTTAGATTGAGATCCTTTAGGAACATGATTCAGGTGAAGAAGTGAATTTAAATGCTGCTCCCCTTCCCCCCAGTACCTTAACTTTATATTATGTGGCCTGATTTTCTCAACAGATATTTAAATTTTCCACTTTCAAGAAAGGTGGGCCTAAAATTGCATATTAGCTCAAGAGCTGTCGATTGCAGCCTTGAAAGCACATTCCACTCAGTTATCCTTCCTTTGGATTGAGTATTTCCCTGAATTGGCACAGTTGTTCAGTTGCAGTGTGGTTAAAGAGTACAGTTCATTCGGCATTGTGTTCAGAGCTACTGCCTTAGTCGTGCAGATGGAAACTGGTAAAATTTCTGTTGTGTGCACTGGTGTCTTTGCTCCATAGTGTGGGAAGAGGAAAGTGTAGATAAAGCAGTGGAAGCAAATTGGAACTTTGGGGAAACATCCAGATCGCTTACCATATCTTGTTCTTGTGTTTCTACAGCTGTACAGGAAGAGGTACAAACAAAGAAAAGAAGCTCAGAGAGGGCGGCATGTGATGTTCATTCCATCGTCGCCCCACCCCCTCCCATTCTACCCCAACCCCTTGCACCCCAGGCCTTTTCCTCCCAGCTCGCTCCTTCCTCCGGGAATTATTGGTGGTGAATATGATGAAAGACTAACCCTTCCTTATGTCGGGGACCCGATCAACTCACTCATCCCTGGGCCTGGGGAGACACCCGGCCAGTTCCCTCCACTCAGACCACGTTTTGATCCAGTTGGCCCGCTGCCAGGACCTAATCCCATCTTGCCAGGGCGAGGTGGCCCCGGTGACAGATTTCCCTTAAGACCCAGTAGGGGCTGGCCCACCGACAGCCGGCTGCCATTCATGTGATTGATTTGTAATCTCACTTCTGGGGCTTGTTTGGTTTTTGTTTTTTAAAACTGCAGATGTCATCTTGTTGGGGGTGCTGATCTCTATTGTGTTCTGAGTGCCATGGTGAGGAACGCACACGGTGGCCTTTCGGTAGATATATCTAAAGCTCCAGGGGTGGTAGGGCCCAGAGGTCACTGTATGACCAGGTTGGCTTTGGAAATAGTTGACTACTGACCTCCCCCCCCCCCCCCCTCTGAATTTCCCTCTAGGATGAAGGTTGTTCACTGATAATGTTCTGCACCAGATTAAAAAAAATTAAGTATAAATTATATGGCAATCTTGACTTTTATTACAGAAAGATAATGGGATAAAATATTCAGAACAGTTTCACAACATTACTTGGCAATTTCAAAATGATAGAGAACCTATTCAGGGTCATCAGATTGTTGCACTTTTTTTTTTTTTTTTTTAATTATTTTTTAGTTACACCCTTTCTTCAAACAAAACTGTTTGCAGAAGCATGATTTATAAAATGAAGCCAAGCTAGGGTGGGTGCTTAGACACCCACCTGCTCAACCCACCTCCTTTCTCTGCAGCTCTTTCCTGGGCTCTGTGATGAAACTTCTGGGCTCTGAAGCAGCATTTTTGGACAACTGTGGGGTTATGGGGACTCTTGTTTCTGGCTGCTTCTGGAGTGGAGTTACGACTTTTTTTCCTTGTGTTTGCAACGCTTGGTACCTAATTTGTAATCTAAATAGATGACCTCTTTCAACAAAGTTTTCCTGCTTTGAGTGCTGGTCAAGTACTTGTTCTTCAAAGTCGCCTCTTAACTACTCTATTGGAAGAACATTTTGCTTTTAAGATTTAAAATACACAAAATTCAAGATTTATTCTTCATACAAGAAAAAGGCCAAACACAAATGTCTTATCATACAGTATAGAAACATGCTATCGTGACAAATAAAAATCTGAATCGCAACCCAGGAATAAAACACTATTATATCTGCAGACAATATTTAGGAATATTGCCGATGTCTTCCTCCTTTTTAAAAAATCTGTTTTGCATATAAGGAAATGGCTTGGAATGTTATATGCTGCAAGAATATTTTGAGTCCTACATACACGTGAAGGTATTTTTTTGCTACACATATAGTCTTTATTTCCATCACAGTGAAGAAAATTCAGTCAGTACTAGGATTTTCTAGAGGCCATGTCACCCTTAGTAGCTTACTGTGTATAGGCAAAGGATTGGGGCTTTGACATTTCTTTCTGTGGTATTTTGTAATGTCTGAGCTGTAGGACAGCTTTTTAAACAGTGTCCACTAGATGCTGCGTGGCTGTAACTGGGTCTGGGCTGAAAGAATCACCTGAAGCTTCGGTGGGCCCAAGTCCACCCTTCTCTGCTTCTACATCCCTCCGTGGCCGTCTGTGCTGTTAGGTTTGCACTGTGTGGGTATGTGTGCGGTGGGAGGATGTAGTGATGACCAGAAGCACCAAATCCTGTAAAACAATGAGTCTGCCAAGTGTCCTTTTTGAATGGTTCTCGAGAGGTCTGGGAACTGCTGGTGTCCCATGGATGTGGGTGCTCCTTTCTGACACCTCACCTGGGACTTCCTGGCCAGTGTGACACATCTCTTAATTGAGAGTGTGTGCCACACGCCTAAATCCTCCAGCAGTTTGTTCTAAATTCTTAAAACAGCCTCAAAGCTTTTCCTCTTGGACACCTAAAGTTACGGTTAGAAGCTTGTAAAAGCCTACATCCTCTTCATTAGGCTGAGACTGTGGAGCTTTATATATTGCTGGTGCGTCACGAGCATGAAGTCATGGTTTGGCGGCAGCACGTCCCCCGCGCGACTCTGTGACCATCGCTGAGAATGTTGTGGAGGCAAGCTCGTTGAGAGCGCCGTGGTAAGCGTTTTGGGAAGATGCGGTTCTCCATTGGCTTGTAGCCTTAACGGCTTTCTGTGGCCCCGTGTTTTTCCCTTTATTTTTATTAATGGGAGCTTGCCCTTTTTCTCTCCCTTCTCTTTATAAGTGAAAGCTATGGTTTGGCAAGGCTGGACATCAAATCATGGGAGGTATCCTCTCCTTCCAGTGTAAGGTTTTGGGATTCCTCATGTAAAGGCAGTTGCATTCTGTCCTCTCTCTGTCTGTCTTGGTGCTCCAGTTCCTGCGATCACTGCTTAGCCCCGTATCTCTGTAATTCTTATTCTGATGGAGCTGGACACTCCTCCCACTGCTCCCTGTGCTGGGGGCCTGGGGCCAAGGTCGGCTTTCCTCCTTCCCTGGGCAGTAGTTGCCAAGAGCCAACTTGCTTCTGCCCTAGACTCCATAAAGACCGTAGACAGCAAATACTTCAACTATAGGAGTTTGGAAACGGAAATTACAAGCAGGAGGACCAATCAAAACACAAATGATGGGAAACAAAAGGGATTTTAAAAGATTCACGCACACGCACTGTAGAAGGAACATTCAGTTTTTGATTGGTCTTCCCTTCGAGGGACACCCCCCTGACTTCAAGAACCATGTCCCAGCCATTTTCATCTTTCTCTCAGCCAGGGCCAGTCGAGAAAGAGAGAGAGCTCTGAACCCAGCATCTAAGAGTCCCAGTCTCATCTAGCTGGGCTGCATATTCTGTCTGCGGAAACACAAGGGAGGCTCTGTGCCCTTTATGCATTGTGTTTGGTTAATGGACCGATCTGACTTGCTTGTTGCCCAAACTTCCAATTTGTCTCCAACCAAACCCCAAGTGGCTGCCTTCTCTTAGAGTCTTAATACTAGACTCAAAGTCTGAATTTTATCAGTGACTGTGTGGGAGTCAGGGATAGCTTTTGACATCTGTCAGTACAGTTAGTAACCAGCCGGCGTGCTCTCCAGGATAAAGAAAAACATGCGATATGAGAAAAGTGCTCTTAGGCCCTGAGCTACTCCTCCATATAATTCAGCCACTGCTTGGATCTGCCAGGCTGACTTAACCGGCCTAAACCCTGACTCTGACCTTTCACCAGCACTAAGCACTGAAAGCAGAACGAACCACTGACCTGCTTTATGTAGCTGAATACAACACCAGCTGTCTGCTCCCCAGACCTGGGAGGGGCCGGGTTCCGAAAGGAGGCGGTGTATCTGCGGGCCAGGGCTGTTTGTGAAGCTCTGGTGTGTGCTGTGTGCCGTGTCTGGAAGGGGCTCCTCGGCCCTGGGTCTTTGCTGTACAAGCCTTGGCATCGTCCTGGCCTGCACGCCACAGCCTCTTCTGACTGAGGCTGATGTTTGGCTCCCAGCCGTGGTGGCCCTGAGGCCCCCCACCTCCATGGTCAAGTGCACTACAGGGGATGCCTCATGGCCCCCGATTCTGCTCACCTCCGTTCCTTTTCACACTCAATTTAGAATCCGAGACCTCTTTCTGAGGCTTAAAAAAACAAAACAAAACAAAAAAACCCCGTAGATTTTCTTCAGTTTATCTCATTTTACTATTATATGGGTTCACTTCTGTTCCTGGGCAAGTGACTTCCTCACACTGACACTCTTGTAAAGACAGCCCTTTTCTCCAGCCTGAACACTTTGTGTACATTTCATTAGTTTCCTAGTTTTCTAGGAAGGCCAACGTAAAACATGTCCTGAACACCTGTGTGCCAAGGAATGTGCCCTGTGCTTGACTCACGTAGCAAATTCATGAGGTACCCACGCCGGCTTGCCTTCCCCGTGAACTCCTTCCACTGCAGACTCCGATGAAAACTTCAGAGGGTGGCTGGTGTTTAGGCTCCTGGGCTGTGCCACTGTATTTGTTACCATGTGAGTGAAGGCCCTTCCTCTCTACCCCACCAGCAGGGACTGAACGTCAGGAAGGAGTGCAGTAACGATGGAGAGAACACAGGCCATGGAAGAGCGAGGATATGCATATTCAGTGTCCCTGGAAAGCTGACTTCACACCTAATTAAACTACAGCACCATCTTGCCATGGTGAGAGGGGGAAGACCTGGACCGAGTTATTTTCTCTGGCTGGTGGCAGTGTCCCCTGAAGCTGCATCCTTAAATCCCCGTTCATTGTGCTACACCCTTGGCACCCATGGTTCAGCCTCACCAAGTCAGCCTGGAGGGAAAATGCCAGCCTTTCTTTGGGTCAAAGTTGTGCAACAAAGCAAAAACCAAACCACCGGTCAGAATCTCTATAGAGTGACTCCTTTACTCCCTTCTTTTTGCCCTTTCCCATTCAAAAATGTCACAGCTATTAAAGGTTAAGTGTTTGGAAGGAACACGTGTTAGCCTATGTGTGGCAACAGTCCATTTTGGGGGTCTATGGTCTCTGCAAGACCATTCCTGTTCTCTACATTCATACTCAGACCAGTGGGGAAATTGACTCAAATGTGCCGGTTATAAACTAGTGTTCTGTCATGGATCACATGTGTGCACAGTTATAAATATCAGGATGCCTGGTCTGATTAAAAAAAAAAAAAATCTTGTGCTACTGTAGTGGGAGCATCTGGGAGTTACAGCTTGAATGTTGAGAAGTTTTTAGGGACAAGGGACAGAATATAAGAAAGTGGGAAAATGTAAGCTGCGCAGTCACTGTTGGAACCACGAATTTTTGCTCAGCGAAGGAGTGGGTGCCTGGCTGTAAAGAGCCCATACCAATACTGATCTCATGCAGGGGGCCTTCCCACTGAGCTCAGCTCAGGGCTGCTGGTCTAACTTCAATTTGCATGCAAAATACTTGGGGAGACTGACAAAGACAAGGGTCTGGGCCTTATGACCAGAATTCTGCCTCCTTTGCTCTGAATTGAAGCTAGCTGTGCCCACGCTTTGAGAAACTTTGTCCAGCCTATGACCACTCTGTTGTGTGTTTCCAGTTGTTTTATTACTATGTGAGAATCAGGTGACCTTGACTTTTTCTGACCTTAATCTCCAATGTACAAGAGCAGTGGCTGCCTTAGGTGTTTTCTATGCTCTTGATCTCCCCAAACATGCCTCCGTGATGTCACACCTTGCCCTATAAGTTGTCCCTGCTCCTTTATTCAGAATGCAGCTCCACGCCACGGACACGTTCATTGTTACCTCCCTCTCTCCTTCTCTGTGACCAGGGAGGGAGAGACATGTCTCAAGTCACAATGTAGGCTGTTAAGGGGAGTGTGGTGGCTACGTTCAAATGTCCTGGGCTCTTTTTGGGACCAGGAAGCTGGTTCTGGCACCTACAATGTTTCTAGCACCGGGCATGTGGTGATTTGGGGGCAGCCCTGCACCCCATCTGGTCATGGGAAGCAGTCCGATGTAGGGAAAAAGCTTTGGAAAGGGAGTCACAGCATTGCCCAGCCCTGTAGCCCACTTGTTCTTTGAAGTAAGCTTGGCTTAAGCAAGGTTCAATCTCGTTTCTTCACTGCAGGAATTCCAAGAGCCTTTGACACGTAATGTGTACTACCCATCTCAAAACAAGAAATACAAAGTATTTCCTAAACATGTTTGACCATGGGACCCTTTCGTACCTGAGTCACCTACCAAAGCCTTGCTGTAAACCGTTGGTGAAATGCCAACCTGGAAGTTACCACCACTTCGCTTTCTCAGCCTGTTATTGATCTCCTGATTCTCTCCGGTTCCTCATATGTCCTTGAGGAGGGAACATTTCTGGCGGGAATTCGGGGAGTTCTTGGCGGTGTAACGCAGAATGGGTGGAGGAACCCTGACCTGACTCCTTCCTTGGGAAGTTGAGGGCATCTTCTTTTGGGAACTAGGGATGATTCGTAGAACTGTCGTCTGCTCTTGGCTGTCCAATCTGGGGGTGAGCAGCACTTCAGGATTTCTTCTCCATTTCTGTTGAGTTCTGAAAGGCCCCACTTGTTACACAGGATCTGATTTCATTCCACTGTTCTTAAGATCCCACCGGGAGCCACATGTGATGGACCTTTGCCTTTCTGGTCTGAGGGGTGATTGAGCCTGGATGGAGCTAGCATGGGTAGGTAGTATGTTCCCCTGGCTGGGCTTTTCTCCTTTTGTTTGCAAAACATGGTCAAAAGATTATTGCCTCCTATGTTGCTGAGGTCCGACTATAGTGTCTGCATTTGATGGAGGTGAGGCAAGGCCTGGAGGGGACCTTCACCTGAAGGCGAGCAAAACACTAACAAGAAATGTGAAAACTAGCCACACACAGACATTTCACTTGGTTATCTGAGGCAGGGGAGCAAGCATCTGGGTGGGCAGGGTGATGTGATGCCGTTAGGGCCTGATTTGATGAACCCGGAGGCTCTCAAAGGCCCACCATCGGATGATGATGCTGAAATGTCATGGTCAAGGGAGGTGGGAACACATATAGATACTCAGTTCCTGGATCAAAGGCATTTAGAGAGTATATTCTCAGGCCCTCCATTCTGTTCCCATCGGGAACCAAGGCCGAGAAGGAAGAGAGGCAGGAAAAGGGAGAGTGTAACAGCACTCCCCTGTCCCAGCCCGGACAAGGTTAGTCAGAGAACAGGCTGGCAAAGGACTTCCTCAGGTTGCGGATGGTTTCGGCCTTGGCCTCGTCTTCACTTGGGGTCCCGCGCTGAGAGGTGTCAGATGTACTGAGGCTGGTAGTCAGGGACTGGGATTTGCTGAAACAGAAAGGCAAAGGGGGTTGGGGGTGACAAGGCCTGGGAAATGAGTCACAGGGCTTGCCAGGAAGCCAAGCTGGGTGAGCCCAGTCATCACGATGATAGGATGACCGGAAACCTGGCATCCCAACACTTACATGATGCTGAGTGCATCACACACATTCTTTAACCTGCCAGGTGGTTATCAGTATCCTCCAATTTTAGGTACAGAAATTGGGGCTCTCAGTGAGTAGCAGGGGAGTGCCCGAGGATCACATTCGTTCCAGCAAGCCGGGCTGCTCGCTGGCAGGTGTTACTAGACAGCAGCTTGACCACTCTCGTGCCTCCGCGCACAAACCTGTGGGGCCGACCGTAAAGTGCTGTATCAGCATCGGGTGGTGGCTGCTCCTCCTGTACTTTCTGGCACGAGTTTGGGAATCAGGAGGCCCGTGTTCTGGACCCCGCCCTGCCATCTGACCCCTCTGGCCTCAGCAGGTGGCGCACTGCTCAGGGCCTCTTTCACCTCATCGGTAAAAAGGAGGGCTGGTCTTGGGGCGCCTGGGTGGCTCAGTCGGTTGAGCGTCCGACTTTGGCTCAGGTCATGATCTCACGGTCTGTGGGCTTGAGCCCCACGCCGGGCTCTGTGCTGACAGCTCGGAGCCTGGAACCTGCTTCAGATTCTGTGTCTCCCTCCCTCTCTCTGCCCCTCCCCTGCTCATGCTCTCTCTCTCTCTCTCTCTCTGTCAAAAATAAACATTAAAAAAATTTTTATTAAAAACGGAGGGCTGGTCTAGCCCATCCTCAGGCCTCTTCTCTGTCACTCTGGGCTTCACTTCCTGCCTTTCCCGTGAAGCCTTTGCTGCAGCCTCTGGCCTGCTTTGGGATTCTCAAGGTGTCCACTGTTTGAACCTTTGTGCCAACCTAGTGCTAGGTGACAGGGCTGTGGAGAGGGATGTGATTCGGGCCTTGCTCTCAGGAGGCTCACATTCTAGTGGAGGTGACAGACACAGGAAGAGATGATACACATAGGCCCCAAGCTTAAGAGATCCACACATGGGTCTTGCCATCACCATACAGGTAGAAGCACAGAGAAGTTGTGTAATGCTTTTGAGGTCATGCAGCTTTTAAGTGGTAGAGCTGGGATTGGAACCCAGGCAGTCTGACTCGAGTCTGTGATGTCAACCACGATGCCACACTTGCTAATATCTATCAAATGGAAAATGCATTCATCCTTTGATCCTACAATATCATCGCTGGTACTTTCTCCACAGCTGAGCCTATACACATGACAGTGTGTGTTCAGGGTTGTTTGCCGCCGGCTTCTCTGTAAGAGCCAACCAAATTTCTCTTTGTGGTGGGTTCGATCACAGTACGACTATACAGTGGCATACGATACAGCTGTGAAAAGGGGAAAACGTCAATGGACACAGTGGATGAGCTTTAGGATTTACTGTTAAATGTAAAAAGCAAGGAGAATGGTGTGGATAGTAAGTACTGCCGTTTGTAAAAAGTGGGGGAGGGAAGCAACATACATTTTTGTACTTGCATGAGGAATACACAAGGAACTAACAAATGTGGTCACCCCTGGGGAGCAGGGGGCCGGAAAGCACTGGCCGGGAATGAGATGGGAGGAAGGTTTTTCACTGTGTACCTTTGATGTCGTGTAGATCTTTGAACCGTGTGAATGCATCACCCATTCAGACGCATCCTGGTTAGCCCGATCCGTGGGCTGAGTGCCCTGTGTTCAATTCCAGCTCTTCTACTCACCAACAGTGGAGCTTCGGCAATTCATCTCCTCCTCGTTTGTAAAATGTGGACAGTAATAGTTACTAACCCCTATGCTTGTGAGAATTAAAAAACCCCAACCAAGTGAAGTGCTTGGCAGGTGGTAAGCGGACAGTGGGTGCTAGGAGCGAGGCTCTGTTTCTGCACGTTAGTGCTTGGCGGTGAAGGAAGGGAGGGGCTTTCCCAAGAAAACACAGCTGGGACTCTCTGACCTCAAATCGAGAGATGGGCTTCAGAGGGAAGGGGATGGGTGTGTGTCGTGATATGTCGTTTACAGACATGACGTGACGGCAGTGGTTCCTCCTGGGGTCTAGCCTTTTGCAATGTGCTTTGGAGGCCCTCTTACCAAGAGTCTATATGGCCACATAGGTTGCTTTGACCCAAAACACATGATGGGATAAATGACATTGTGTGGGGGCACCTGGGTGGCGCAGTCGGTTAAGCGTCCGACTTCAGCCAGGTCACGATCTCGCGGTCCGTGAGTTCGAGCCCCGCGTCCAGCTCTGGGCTGATGGCTCAGAGCCTGGAGCCTGTTTCCGATTCTGTGTCTCCCTCTCTCTCTGCCCCTCCCCCGTTCATGCTCTGTCTCTCTCTGTCCCAAAAATAAATTAACGTTGAAAAAAAAAAAATTAAAAAAAAAAATGACATTGTGTGGCTTCAAAGCTGGGCCCAGGCCTTTGAGGCTTCTACTTTTGCTCTTCTGGGATGGGATTCTACCATGCGAGGAAGTTGGGTTCAGCCTGCCGGAGCTGGTGGCCCATGGAGAGACAGGCCCCGCTGACAGCAGATGTGTGGTAAGGAAGGCCATCTTGGACCATCCAGCCCCAGTTAAGATGCCAGATAACTGAAGCCACTTGAATGATCCCAGGAGGGTAGTGTTGCTGGATTTAGTAAATAAAAGTCCAGGATACCTAGTTAAATCTGAATTTCAGTTGAAAAACAAATCCTTTTTCCAGTATAAGTATCTCCCATGCTATATTTGAGGGTATACTTATACTCAAAATTATTCATTGCTTATCTGAAATGCAAATCTCACTGTGCCTCCTGTATTTTACCTGGCAACTCCACAGGAGAGACCAGCAGGAGAATCTCCCAGCTGATCCAGACTCAGAATAAATTGCTGGACCAAAAATTACGAGCGAAGAAAATGGTCGTTTGCTTAAGCTGCGGTTTTGGGGGAGGTTTATTATGTGGCAAGAGATAACTGATGAGTATGTATCTGGAGGGTCGTGGTGGGAACCAAGCTGTACTCTGACCTCCTGGGCCCTGCCTGCCATCCAAGTTCCATCCTCCGACCCACTGAGAGTCTGGGTGAAGCCTCAGTGGGTCTTCCTTAGTCTCTGAGCCCCTGAGTCAGCCCAGCTCTGCCCGCAGCCCTACCCCACCCTCTACCCTGCCGGATCCCAGAGCACCTACTTGAGATGAGGGTGGGGTGGTGCTGGCTTCTTGGAGTCTTCCCCCTGTTGGGAGGCACTGCGGCCCTGAACGGGGGGCCGGGGCTGTGAGGCGAGGGGGGCGCCTGGCTTGGCGGCCTGGTTTGGAGAACTCCCGCTGGATGCCCGGGACAGCTGTGGTGAGCCTGGCGATCTCTGCTGCTGTGGAGACCCCGACGGGGAGCTGAGGGGTTGCTGGCCTTGCGGGGAGAGCCTCTGTTGGGAGGGGCTCCCGGTTCGTGGGGGCTGAGGAGACTGAGTTTGGCGAGGGCCCCCTACAGGGAGAAAAATGATTATGTTCAAGTTTTTCTTAAGATAAATATGGCTGTGCACAAATATTGCTTCGAGGATGTTCACTGCAGTTTTTTTATAACAGCGAAAAACTGAAAACAGTGTAAGTGCCCAATCAGAGAACTGATCAGGAACATTAAGATACATCCATGTAATGGAATACCCTGTGGCTATCATATATTAAATGATAAAGAACAGTGTTGATAATATATGCTAAATACATACTGCTAAACAGAAAAGGCAGTTTACAAAACAACATACGGTTTTATTCCATTTTAGCACATATGTATATAGCTATGTAAAAAATAAAGACTGGAGGGGTGCCTGGGTGGCTCAGTTGGTTAAGCATCTGACTTCGGCTCAGGTCATGATCTCATGATTCGTGGGTTCGAGCCCTGAATCAGGCTGTCTGCTGTCAGCTCAGAGCCTGGAGCCTGCTTCAGATTCTATGTCTCCCTCTCTCTCTGCCCCTCCCCTGCTAGCACTCTGTCTCTCAAAAATGAATAAAAACGTTAAAAAATTAATAAAAAAAATAAAGACTGGAAAGTTGTCCACTCAAACCGTGTGTCTCTAACTTTAACGTGCACATGAATCACTGGGGGGATCTTGTTAAAATAAAGATTAGGATACAGTAGGTCCGGGAGAGTGTTGTGGACTGCATTGTGTACCCCCACATCCCCCCCCCCACATTCATATTTTGAAGTCCTCATCCTCAACGTGACAGTATTTGGAGACAGGGCCCTACGGGAACTAACTATTGTTAAATGAAGTCATAAGGGTGGGGCCCTCACCCAATAGGACCTGTGTCCTTAGAAGAAGAGACAGAGACCCCAGGGGCCACACAGAGGAAAGGCCATGGGAAGACAGTGAGAAAGCATTGTCTGCAAGCTATGGAGAGAACTTTCAACCCTGCTGGCACCTTGATCTTAGACCTCTAGCCTCCAGAACTGCGAGAAGATAAATGTCTTTTGATGAAGCCACTCTGTGGCATTTTGTTATGGCGACCCAGGCAGACTGCTCCAGGTGGGGTCTGGGATTCTGCATTTCTAGCAAGTTCCCAGGTGATGCTTCTGTTCACCACGCTTTGAGTAATAAGTCAGTGCTGAATGATTACAAAAGTGGTGGGGTTAATTCTCTTTCTTTTGCTCACGGATGTTTTCCACACTGAAGATGCATTACTCTTGAAACAATAGATTACCCCTTCCCTTTTGATAGCTCTTTAAACTTTTCTAAGAACTTTCAAAGGCAATATGTCATTTGATCTAGAGAGAGGCTGGTAGGGAAGATACCATCCTTCTTGTCACATAGAGCTGGAAACTGAGCCTCCTCAAGTTCTCCTAACGAGAAAAGAGTAGCTGCAAAGAGCTCACAGGGGTCTTGGCTTTTCCCTCTCACCGCACAGAGCATGGAGACTTCCACCTACAAGCAAAGGGGCATCACAGGCTTGGGGACATTTTAGCCGCCCAGAAATGACTCCAAGCAGGGTTCCAAGGCTCCAAGCAAGCAAGGCGCTCTCTCCTCATCTGCGAAGCCTGAGCGTCAGGGCTGCTGTGAATTGCATTTTGCCAAAACAGACTGGGACCTGCTCCTGGGAGAACGGGGTACCCCGTGGCTCTCCCTGCTGTGCTTGTTGAGATCACTGTGGACAGGTTAGGAGACTGGGAGTTCAGAGGGGCTGGAGCCTGTGTCTGTGGCCCTTTGCTCATGCTGATTTCTACAAGTCTTACTGAGCACACCTGAGTCCCCGGCCTTGGGCTCGGCCTCCTCACAGTAGTGCTGTGGGTTAGGCATTATCATCATCCCCACTTGAGTCCCAGATACGCTGTGACTTGCTCAAGGTGTCACTTCCAGTAAGGGGACGAGCCAAGATTCAAACCTACATCTCTCTGACTCAAACGCTCTGTTTCGTTTTCTCTTTTTTCCTTAAACAAAAAAACCCCAAACAAAAATCACAAAACCGTGCCATGCAGGGTGGCCCTGAGTCTTCACATCTTTGTGCAAGTGAAAAAAAGGCACTCTCCTCCAGGGGAGGACATCTCTGAGCCAGGTGCAGGAGGAAGGGGGGACTTGACTTCCGCTGACCTCTGCCCTCAATCATCGCAGCTGGCACATTACACCATACTGGCTCGCGGAGCCCCAGTTCTTAACTCCTGTCTTGCGTTAACTTGACTGAGTTTTCTCTGGCTTCCTGGGCCCTGGCTTGTAAAACGAGGCCCTCGGACCAGCCACCGAACATCCGGCCCCATGTGAACATTCTTGCGAGGCTGATGCGGCACTTTCTACGTTGGATTGAACTGAAGTATCGATTTAGCAACTGATTGCACGTGGCCTTGATCTGCTGTTCGCCGCTTTTGTCACTCTATGTCCCAGTGGGTTGGAGGACCCATTGATCTCAAACACCTATAGGGCCAGGCAGGTACATAAATAAATGAAGCAGGCAGGTGTCCAAAAAACCATATGGCTTTAACATTTTTTCCTTGAGATAAAAACACAGTTCAGGGAACTCTAAAGAGGCGCAAGCTGAAGAAAATTGCACTTGATGCTACAGCCCTGTGAAAGAGACAACAGGGAGGAGCAGGGCCGGAGGCGAATGGCGGAGTCCTGTCGTTCACGGGAGCCCAGTGACTGCAAGTCAGCAGGCAGCTGCTGAGGAGGGACACAGGCATGTTGTTTCTAGAGCTTCTGCTCTATCTAGAGAACCTGGGAATGGAAACATTTGTGCAAAACCTCCTGGTTTCTAAATGCTGGCTTATTCTTTTATGTTTGAAACCCGTGTCAGGTTAGGAGTGCCTGGGTGGCTCAGTCAGTTGGGTGTCCGGCTTTGGCTCAGGTCATGATCTCACAGTCTGTGTGCCGACAGCTCAGAGCCTGGGGCCTGCTTCAGATTCTGTGTACCGCCCCCCCTCCGCTGCCCCTCCCCGACTCACCCTCTGTCTCTCTCTCTCTCTCAAAAATAAATGAACATTAAAAAAAAAATTTGGGGGGGGGATGCCTGGGTGGCTCAGTCGGTTAAGCATCCGACTTCGCCTCAGGTCATGATCTCACGGTTTGTGGGTTCAAGCCCCTCGTCGGGCTCTGTGCTGACAGCCCAGAGCCTGGAGCCTGCTTCGGATACTGTGTCTCCCTCTCTCTCTCTGCCCCTCCCTCCTTCTCTCTCTCTCTCTCTCAAAAATAAATAAACACAAAAATAACTCCACTTCAGGTCAAAGAAAACATCTGGTTTCTACTTTTATCTTAATTCTCCCCATCCTCTCTCCTACCCCAGGGCCAGTAATATCTTGGAAAATCTGGATCCTCGTTCATTCATTTATTAACTCTCTGTTGAGTCCCTATTATCCACCTGGGATTCCTCAAGAGACACTCTACTTATTTCTTTCAGCTTCTTGGCAAAGCAAACAACTTTGTATTTTTCATTTCAGCACATACAGAAAACCACTGACTTATACAGAGAAAGTATTTGCTGAAGCACAGGATTGGTGCTAAAAAATTATGAGGTTCACTAAAAGAAAAGTTCACTTTTTACGGTGAGTTCAAAAACAAGTTAATTAACTAGCCTTGTTATTTTTAATCTGAGTGTTAATCCAATGAGCGTTTTCTTTAATTATCTTAATTGGCTTTAAATGGATTGTTTTTCAACTCACTAATAGTGTGTTTAGCCTCATGTCCCTTAAAATAATATCTCTTTATCAAGCATGTCTGTACTCTGGGCCGGAGAGGAAACCAGAATACAGTAGCTCTCTGTTTTAAAAGTGCTCTGTTCAAATGTGTTTTAAAAAGTAAGTCCTGGGGCAGAGCAGGAAAGGAGAGGGCAGGGCAGAGGCACAGCCAGGAGCCGGGCAGGGGGATGAATAAATCATTTTTGAACACTTATAATGATAGAATTATCGCCAGGCAGGAGGGCATTGGGGCTGCTTATAAGGATTGTTAATGGTAATGATCATTAAGAGCAGCATGTATATTTTAATTGTTAATAAGACACGTTTTTGATAGTAAGTTTTCAACAGTAAAAGTCACACAGTTATTAATAGTAAACTATTAGTAGTAAGAACTAACATCTACTAAGCATTCCCTTGTGCCAGACACCTTGCTAAGTGCTTCACCTACATTCTCTTGGACAGCTGCCCATAACTAAACGAGGGAGCTGTTATATCACTGGGGAAACCAAGGCTCAGAGAAAGCATGTAACTTGCCTAAGACCGCAAAGGTACTGAGATGTAGAGGTGGATTCAAAACCACATTTGTTGGGGCGCCTGGGTGGCTCAGTTGGTTAAGTGTCTGACTTCGGCTCAGGTCATGGTCTCGCATTTTGTGAGTTCAAGCCCAGCGTCGGGCTCTGTGCTGACAGCTCCGAGCCTGAATCCTGCTTCTGATTCTGTGTCTCCCCCCGCTCCCCGCCCCCCCTCCTGTCTCTCTCTGCCTGTCCCCTGCTCACACTCTGTCTCAAAAATAAATAAACATTAAAAACAAAAACACATTTATCTGCCTAGAGAAGAAACCCCATGTCCATTTACACGGTTATGTAAGTTACACAATTTCCCTTTTCTTTTTTTTTTTTTTAAAGTTTTTTTTTTTTCAACGTTTATTTATTTTTGGGACAGAGAGAGACAGAGCATGAACGGGGGAGGGGCAGAGAGAGAGGGAGACACAGAATCGGAAACAGGCTCCAGGCTCCGAGCCATCAGCTCAGAGCCCGACGCGGGGCTCGAACCGAGCCATCAGCTCAGAGCCCGACGCGGGGCTCGAACTCCCAGACCGCGAGATCGTGACCTGGCTGAAGTCGGACGCTTAACCGACTGCGCCACCCAGGCGCCCCACAATTTCCCTTTTCTTAAATACCTTCTGCTTTTCTGGGAAGAGAAGCAGACACAGGAAGGATGGATGGGGTGCTTTAAGACCTGTGGAAGAGGAAGCCATTTAATGCCCAAGGCCGATTTTTCTAAGAAACAATGAATATGTTACTTTAGTAACAGCGACTGGAAAGGCCACAAAATGTGAGAGTAAAGCTTTTTCTTCTGGTAGGTTCCTAGCAGATTCTTAAAGAGATTGCTGTGAAACTGCCTGGGGGGCTTCTTGCTGTAGAGCTGCCCCGGAGATCCAAGCTGGCGCTAGAGCAGTGAACGCGTTTGGCGTCTGGAAGGTTCTGACTGCAAGAGAGGCAGCGGGCAGGTCTTCTCTCCGGGCCCCGCAGGTGAGAACGCCCAGGTCACGACATTTTGTGACACAGTTATTGCCACGGCTTCCTCTCATAAACTCATCAATAGTTCACCCATTCTCTAATAAATGGCAACATTTAGACAGTAATGCTGGAATATTTTTTGAGGAAGAATAATTTCAATAAACAGTTATATATAATATTCCGTTTTTCTTTCTCACTCTGGCTGGTTGCTCATAAATCTACAACCAGGTACCACTAATGGCTAAGAAACAGAAACCTGCAGGGCGCCTGGGTGGTTCAGTCAGTTGAGCGGCCAACTTTGACTCAGGTCATGATTTCACGGTTTGTGGGTTCGAGCCCTGCGTTGGGCTCTGTGCTGACAGCTCAGCGCCTGGAGCCTGCTTCCGATTCTGTGTGTGTCTCTCTCTCTCTCTCTCTGCCCCTCCCTTGCTCACACTCTGTCTCTCCCTTTCTCTCAAAAAATAAACATTAAAACATTTTTTTTTAATAAAAAAGAAACAGATGCTTGTTCAAAGATCTGAAAGGCCATATTTGTAAACCTCCATTTTCTTGTTGTGCTTCCTTGGGCAAAGCCTCAATGTCCACCTCTGCAAAAAGGAAAGACTGATGGTTTTCACTGGGGAGTGATTGGGAGATAAAAGAGAAAAAAAAAGAAAAAAAAAGGAAAATAGAGGGGAAAGTCCCTTGCACAGTGCCTGGCACCTATGAGGCACTCAGTGACTTCACCTGTCTTTCCCTTCTTCATTCCTGACTTATTGGGGTGACAGACCTCACATTCTCACTCATTCTGCACACAGAGTGAGCACACATACTCTGTGGATAAAGTGTTAGGATGGATTTTCCCAGAGTACCTTCTGGAAACCACACATGGATCCCTCAGTGCATTTGGACATCCTCACTACATAATTTCTCTTGCTGACTTGTCATGGGGCTTACCTTGTGTGGGTGGGCGTGGCTGGGGCTGTCCAAGTGGAGGTCCCAGCTGGGCTGGCCCCGGCGATTTTGCTGGTTTCATCTGTGGAGCCTAGAGCAGGAGAGAAGAGAAGCCTGTTGGGATTGCCGCAGGCATTTGCTTCCCTGGTGGGAGGGCAGGATTTATAAAGATCTTTTTATTATTGGAGTAAAACTTGCACAATTCTTAAGTGCACAGCATAGCGGATTTTTACATGTGTATACATCTGTGTAACCACCACCCGAGTCAGGACAGAACCTCCAGTGGAGACAGCTACCCCATGCCCCTTCCCAGCCAGCAACCCCCTCCGGTAGAACCATCCTTCCCACAGCTATTATCATGGATTTGTTTTTGTGGGGGAGGGGTGGGGGTAGGGGAAAGCAGGTTTTGAGATTTGCTTTTCCAGAAAGCTGAGAGTAGCAAATTCTTTGGAGAATGAGCGAGGGAGCTTGTCGAGGTTGGGGCACGGAGAAACAGAAGACACAATAGTCTCTATTGACCGGGGCCCTGGGAACACACAAAGGGCACGTGTGTATACACACCCGTGCGTGCACGCACACACCCACACGCGCCCGCTGCTCCCTGTGCAGGCCCAGGAATGAGGGCACAGAAGGGACAACTGGCTTCTTATGTCCATAATCTCTGCCCACCAGTGCAGTTGTGACAAGGCTTTCCTCCCTCTGATGGTGGATGGGGGAAGGTCTCCTCAGAGGCCCCCCAAACTCCCCTGTCCGGGGCAGGGTGCAAGCTGTCCAAGCCCAGCCTCCATCCACACCCCATTCCTTTCTCCCCAGAGTGCTTCCATTCTAGGGGATCTCCTTTGGATCCAGGGGCTCCCCATTCCCAGAGAGCCCAGCATTTCTCATGGCCATGATGTCTCCTGCGCTCCCGGAAACCTCACCCAAGGCCTCAGGGGCGAGGGCACTGTGCCCCCTGGTATCAGGAGTTGGCTCATTTTGGAGACCACAAGGTCGGCCATCAGCTGTTTGTCCTCTTCCACGTGCTCTCCAATCAAGGGCATTGAGCTGTCCATCACCTGCAGAGAGAAAGGAGGCTTGGGGCAGTGCGTCCCAGAAGGGCTGGCACGGCTCAGGACAGAAGTGACCACTAGATGGTGATGTTGTCCATGCAAACACCCAGCCCAGTGCCTCCAGCTGGGAATGGTTCCTGTGGAGACACCCAGATCCCGGCAGTTCAGTCTAAATCAACTCTCTGGATCCAGTTCAATTCAGCCTACATTTGTTGGGCTACAGAAATGTGACCAAGGGCCAGGAAGGCTTTGCTGACCTTTTCTGCTCTTTTCTTTGGGGAGCCAGTCTCCGCCCCCTCTTTTCCCACCTTGGCTCCTGCCCAAGCTTGGGGCCGACCTCCTGAACTTTGGCCCAAGGTCAAGGCTTTCACAAGGCCGGAAGCAGTGAAGGTGGGGGCTCAATTATGACCAAAAAATGACATGGGCTGGAGTTGACCCAGGGTTCAGAGAGAAGAGGAATGAGGAAAGGCCTGTTTTCAGAGGCTCTGGGAGGACGTATGCCTGGAGGGAATGGCCTTCTTCTCAAAGGAAGCAAAGTGCTTATATTGAGAGAGGTCCTGAGAGATCCTATTTGCTCATCCTGCTTTTGTTTTGCAGATGGGGAAACCGAGGCCTAGCAATGGGAAGGGACTTGGCCCAAGTCACACAGGCCAACCATCCAGGTGATTCCCTGGGCACGGGCAGCTGTAGAAGGTCTAGAAGGGGAGTGAGGCCTAGGTGGGCTCTCTCTCCCTTCCTCCACTGTAGGCATCTAGCCTGTTCACTCATCCCACGCCCACCAAATGCACTGCATTTGTTTCCCCACTTCCCAAGCTCTGGACTCACCAGGTTCTCTCTTCTGACCAGGTCCTTGTGTATACCATTCTCTTCTCTCACTCTTTATTTAAGTCCTTCTCATTCTTCAGGGAATAACGAAGGGCAGCTAAGCCCTTCCTCTCTCTCTGAGTAACTTCTGACCGGCTGCTCATCTGTCCTCCCGCTGTCCTCACTTTGGCTGCCCCGGTGGGGAGCTCACCCACAGTGCTGACATCTCCTGGTTACTTGTGTCTCTCCAACCGGACTGTGAGTCCCTGAGGTCAGGGATGGGCCCTGTGTCCTGTTCCACAGATATGCCCTCAATAAAGACTACAGTGGAGGGATGAAAGATCCTTGCAGTAAGTCCTGCTCATCACGATAAGTATACTAATAAGTACTATGTTTTATTAAGCACTTACTATGTGTCAGGCACTGTTCCAAGCACCGGGTGTGGAGGATCTCATACAAATCTCAGAGTAGCTCTTGGAGGCAAGTACTATTAGTATCTGCATCACAATGATGAGGAAACTGAGGGTCAAAGGAGTACTAAGTTCAAGGACACAGGACTAACAAGCCACAGTCCTTCCCTTTGTCACTGAGCACTGAAATAGCTCTCTGGGGTGAAAATCGGGACGGGAACCTGGAATCCGAGCCTATGTTCTACTACCGACTTGCTGTGTGATCTTAGGCAGGTCACTTTTCCTCGGTGGGCCCATGTTTTCCTCAACTGTAAACTGAGGGGTCTGTGAAGATGCTTCCGGCTGGGACGTTTAGGGCTCTGTGTGTAAAGTACCCACTGTGGTTGGGAAGCTGAAAAGCAAACTCAAGGATGCGTATGTTGATTCTAGCACAGTCCTGAAAACTGTCCTCAAATTGAGCTCCTTGTGGGTTGGGGCCTGAGTTCTTGGCACCCCAGATCTCAGTGCCCGGCACACAGACAGCCTCTCGGTCTACGTGGGCTGAACTGAGTTCTAACTGTGGAGTTTGTCTAAATGTACACAGGCCTGTCCTTTCTCCCCCTGACCCCACCCACCCTTTTCTGTTCTGGTTTCTGTTTCCTACATTCCCTGCAGTGGAAAACAGCCGCCACAAGCAACCTGAGGTCAGAGCATTTTGGAATCCCCATGGTGGACAAAGCCAAAGGAAGTGGACACTCTGGTCTCCCCAGGGAAACATTTTTCCAGCGAGCAATATCATTCCCTGGACAGGCCATGGAGGACAAGTTCAAGGGTCTTTCCCCCGAGTGTTTCACTGTGAGGATCTTCATAAAACATGAAGTACAAACTTCACGTTCTCACCACAGAGGTGGCTGAAGCAAACAGTATTTTGGGTCTCTTCTGCCTTTTTTTTCTCGACTGGGGAAAAATACCTTTTGTCTCCGTGGTAGCAAAGTTCCTCGTCTCCCTTGACCCCACCGTAAACCCAAAAGCAAGGGAAACAACTCTGCAATGTTTCTGAGAGAAAAAACAATCTGAAAAGTCATCTTTTTTTTTTTTTCCTCCTGGAACATTGTGAGAAGTTGTTTTCTTGTTTTTTAAAGTCCAAACCCACTAATTTTGCTTAAAAAAAAAAAAAATGTAAGAGGGCTTTCATCCCTGACCCTCTGAATGTCTGGAGGCAGGGAGCCCGGGCCCACGAGTACAGACTTTTGTTTCCTAAGAACAAAAGTTGAGGAAACTCAAGATAGGCAGGAGCTCTCGGGGCAGAGAGAATGCAGGAGAAAAGGGGCTACGCTCACAGGAGAGAGGGGAGGGGAGTCAAGGAGTCCTTCCTCCACGATTGCTGTTGCCTCCCTGGATGGAAGCTCTAGGAGGAAGGGTCTCTGCTACCATGTTCACTGCTCTATCCCCACCACCTGGCTTGGGGTCTCGCGCCCCGCACAGAGGCTCCATAGCGGAGGATGGATGAACGACTGAGTGCCACCGTGAGTTCATGGCTGGTGGTCCCTGTGAGTTGATGCAGAGGCAGGAGCGACAGGAAGGGTCTCAACAGATGCAAATTCTCAGGCTGGCGTGGGGGGGCGCTTCGTCCACCCCTGGTCCAAAGCTCCCAGGGCACCCTCAAGGAGGCGGGGCACTCGTTCCTCCCGGATGCAGCCTGGCTCAGAAGCAAGTCTGCACACCAGTACTGCTCCTGGCTCCTCCAAGGCCTCCTCTGGGAAGGGGCTACCGGAGGAGTTTCAGCTATGGAGGGAAAGCAGTTCCTGGACTTGAGAAGAGCTGTTTTCCGGAGCAGGATGGAACCTGCAAATAGAGACGCAACTCATCCTGGGAGCTTCCTGGCCTCTCTGGGGAGGGTGGAGGGACTGAGTCCATCCTGAGCTCCCTCCCCTTCACCTCCAAGGGTGGCCACTCCTGGGGCACGGTGCGGATGCCCTCCTGGCACGGCCGGCAGTAAACAGTGGGACTCCCACCCATGGGGTCACCTGGGCCTGCCGCGCTGCGGGGCCGGGGGAGTGGCAGGCACGTGGGCCCGGAGGACTGGCTGGCTCCTGTGGTCACCCCAGCCATGTGCTTCCCATTAGCCGCCCACAACCCGGGGAGGGGGTGGCCGCAGGGCTCTCCCTCACGTGTCTTGGCCTTGTGTCAGCACCGCCCATCCGCTGTGGTTTGAAGAGAAGGCCATGGAAAGGGAGCCTCAGAAGGGGCCGTGGGGAGTGTGAATGTGGAGATGTTGGGGAGCAGTTGGGGAGAGAAGGGAGAACTCTGAGGCCAGAGGGGCATTTTCAGGGAAAAGCAGTGGAGAGCCACAGCTATGTCGGGGGGGGGGGGGGGGGGGGGGGGGAGGGGGGGAGGCATGACAGGGGAGGGAGGTGGGGTGAAGGGGGAGGCTGTGGGACCCGGAGGGATGGGGCAGGGAGGGTCCTGCATGAGAGAGGGGATTGTGGATTGGGGGAGGCATGGACAGAAAGTCGGAGGTAAAGGAGAGTATGGGGTCAGAGGTATGTGGGTAGGTGACAGTCCTGGAGGGCGGCAGGGATTGTGGGACAGATTCTGGAACCCGCAGCCGGTCTCCAGCCTCTCTCTGACAATGACATTTCCCTACGTCTTTCCTTCACTCACAGCCCCGCAGGGCTGAGTTCCCTTTCCTAACTTCCAACGTCCTCTACTGCTTGTGTCTCATCCTTCTTCCCCACCAGCCTGGACACCGCATGTCGGTCTGGTTCACAGCTCTGTCCCCAGAACCAGACCCATGCCTAGCCCTGGGGAGCCCCTAAGGACATGTTTGTTGAGCGAACAGACGATGGACTCTCTGCATGGTGATGAGGGGAGTGTGTCCTTCTTATATGCTTGGACATAGAGAGTTTAAGAGACCCAATGGGACACAGTCTTGCTGACTCTTGGTAATGCTCTTTCCCTACCCTGAGGCCCATGGATTGTCAAACTTCATGTCCGGAGCACAGAGACTCTAAACGCTATTGCAGGTGGAGATGGGGAGGGGTGTGAGGCTGGTGGGGGAGAAGCCTCTGGAGCCACATGTGCCCAGGCCATGAGCTGGGACACAGCCAACCATGCTGGAGACCACACTTGGATTCCTTCCCTCTGGCACTCTGGCCCAGGAGCTGGACCAGGCCAGGAGGACATCCCTCACCTCAATGATGTAATCTCTGCCGTCCTTGCTGTGGACGGCCTTGACAGCACAGATGTCCAGGCCGCCAAACATTTCTGAGCAGCTGTCCACCCACAGCCTGTACCTGCAGGGATGGACAGACAGACAGTGAGTGTGGGGGGAGAGGGCAGGAAGAGGGAGCAGAGAGAGAGAGGCGGGGACAGATAGGGAGACACAGAGAGACACATGGACCAACAGGTCCCAGTACAGACAGCGACACATATGTATCCATTCAGAGATGGAGAGAGATGGTCAGAAATAACAAGAGACAGTGATGCAGTAAGAGAGACAAAGGCAGAGACACAGAGGGAGACAGAGAGGCAGTGGGAGAGACAGAATGGGTATACAAAAAAAGCAGAGACATAGATGGACAGAGAAAGGGAGAGAGAATACAAAGGGAGACAGGAAGCAAGAGAGAGGAAGAATGAGGGTAAGAAGGAATGAGGGGTGGGGGAGGTCTCAGAGACCTGCCCCTCGCCCCCACCCCAGGACCTTGCTGGCTCCCCAGTAGTGGAGAGCTTACCTGGTCTCCATCCGGAGCCATCCTGGACACCCAGCTACTCCTGCAGCCCTTTTCCCTTGGGAACTCTGCTTGAAGGGCTCAGCAATCCCTCCCAGGCCGCCCTCCAAGCCCCGGCGACCATGCTAGATGAGAGCCTAGGGGGGACAAAGGGTGCATTCTCCCCGGATCCTGGGGCGGGCAGACAGGGGAGCCTGGCAGGCTGCTCTCGCGGCTGGGGCCTGGCCCTCCGGACCCAGTGCTTTTGTTCCCTTTCCAGCCACTTGATGGCTGCAAGGCCAGTTTGCTTTGCAGGGGAAAGATCTCAACGCTGGACTTTGACCCTGCAACAAGGGGATGGTTGTATCTGGAGAAGTCTTCCCCGGGCTTGCACTTGGCTTCCCTTGTGGTGGCTGGATTTGGGAGTCACAGGGGACTTTGTGTCAATGTTCTTGCTTCTCTCCTCACCCTCCAGGGTCACACGGGGCACTCCTGCTCTGAGATCTATTTGTGTCTCTGAGCCAAAAGGCCTGGAATGAGGAGAGATCATGGCTGAAGCGCTCTTAGAACCAACTCTCTCATCTTAACCGCCAATGCCCATGGAGGCCCAGAGAGGGAGAGTGGCTTGGCCAGGCCACACAGCAAGACAGTAATAGAGCCAGGATTACACGGATCTCCTGGCTCCTAGCTCTCAGTTTTTGCATCCAGCTGTAGCAAGGAGCATGTGAGATCACAGAAAGAAAAGGAAGGGTGGAAACTCATGGCTATTGAGCCCCTACAGGCCTTCTGCGGGGGTTGACCCTTCTTTCTCCCTCTAACCCCAAACACAACTCTGTCAGGAAGCTTTAGCCCATTCTTACTGATAAGGAAACTGAGGCTCAGAGAGGTTAATCAGCCACTGTACTGGCTTCCAAACCTAGAGTCTGTCTGATTTCACAGTCCAAGCAAGCCACCCTTCCTTTCCCTTGGGACACATTGCAGCCTGTTCTCCCTCAGCCTGGGATACCAGTGACCTGGGGTCTTGCTATTAATTTCCTCAATAGTTTTGGGTTAGCCTCTTCCTCTTGAAACCTCAGATTCCCTATCTGAAAAATGGGAAGGTCTAGGTATGATTTTAGTTGTGCATCAGAGTCGCCAGGAGAGTTGAGCACACAAACACAGAGTAAACATTCAGATTTGGGGGCCCTGCCCTACGTTAGCATAATCTCTGTACGTTTTTAAAATTTCTCCTGTGATTCTCATGTGCAGCCCCAATTTGAGAATAACCTTTCGTCCTCAGAGCTCTAAGAGCTCCGCGGGCTCTCTGACCAGGGTTCCTGTATCTGGCACCAATGGCTAACTCCAGTTTAGGAAGACCTGTGCCCTAAGACACACTCCTAAATCAGGTGTCTTCTCAAAGGAAGATGGAAGTCTGGACCAAGACCAGTCTGTAGAAGACTGGTTTCTAGAGGCTGTTTTCAAATGATGAATTTCTGGAATAGCTACTGGCTGCATCCCATGGGGCACAGCTCTCCCCACTCTCCACCTTCCCAGGTTCAAGGAAGGGACTTCAAGGGTGGAGCAGTGTGGGAGAGCCTGGAGAACATGGGTCCATAGTCCCCTCCAGCCAGGTGGGACTAGCACCAACCAAGCCATACTATTGGTTTTGCCAAGGAGTCAGGCTACCTGGCAAACAGGCCAGGTGGAAAGAGGGCCAGGGAAAATTTATGGGACCCCAGAGATTTTCCCCTGTGGAAGTGGGATTGGGGAGTTCTGTCCCAGGTTCTGGGAGTACTGCCCATGGCTTTACAGAAGGTAAAGTGAATTCAGGCCTAAGTGGACTCATGCCTATTGTAGGCTCTTGAAGAAATAGCTCAAGTGGCTTGGAACTGTGCAGTTAGGGATATGGTGGCCTTCTGGGGTGATTTGTGAGCAGCTCATGAGGCATGGCAAAAGGCTGGGCTCACGATCTGGAAAGGCCACGGAGAAAAGGACCATGATGTCCCATGAATGCTCATTGGGGGAAGGAAATGATTGCCTCAGACCAGATGATTCAATTGTACAAGGTAATGAGCACACTCTCCCCTTCCCTGAGACTAGTTGGCACAGTGGGTTCCAAGACTGAAGGCTGCAACTGCCACCTGGGGCTGCCATGGGCCACTTCTGTGTTAGGCACAGAACAGCCCTCTCCCATTCAGCACTCTGGCTTATTACCTCCACTGAACAGTTGCAGAAGTTCACAGAGGTTAGTTAACTTACCCTAGGGAACATAAGTTTGCAGGGACAGGACCACTCACTTTTGTTCACATCCTGCTGCTTCTTAGAGCTCCAGAACCATAAGTTCCACGAGGGCAGGGACCATGTCCATCTGTCTGCCACCATTTTCCAAGGGCCTAGCTCAATAATGCTCCCAGCTGGTGCTCAATGGATAACTGACAGAGAAGTGAAGGAAAGCCTCCCAATTCCTACTCATTCTTTACAGGGGATTGTGGTTCCACCTCTTTCAGGAAGGCTTCCCTGATCTCACCCCTTCTTGCATTGGGTGCCCCTTCTCTGTGCTCCCTCTGCAAGCACCTAAAGCTTGCTTCCACCCCGACATACCACACTCTGTCTCTGCCTTGATTGGGGAGCCGGGACTGTTGTTTTAGTCTGCATAACATTCATTTTCCCTCCTATCCTTCCTGATGTTCCTTGGCATCATACCCCTTCCTGTCTCCCTCAGTCATTCCTGCTATAGCCACCTGATCCCACCCTAATCTCCAGGGGGCAGAGAGGAGACAGAGGCCTATTGAATCACAGCGGTGTTGTTTTCTGGGCCATAGGGATTGGTTCAGGGATGGTCATGTGACTCAAGGCAGGCCAATCAGTGAATAAGGCTCAATTTCAGTTTTTGCTTGAAATGTCTGAGAAAGAGGAGTTTTGTCTTGTGGTACTTGACACTCAGGATGGGAGCCTGGAGCCACTATGGGCCACCAAATGAGTGTACTGTCCAGAATGAAGCCAACATAGAACAAAGCTGAACTGAGGTGTGTAGAATGAGCTTTAAAGTCTTACCTAGTGCTGCACCTCTGGAATTTTCATTGCCACAAGTCAACAAATCCCCCTTTGTCTCTGACAAATGATGTTTGTGTTCTGACACTTGCCAAGGTCACACAGTCTCTAAAGGGAAGGGCTGGATCTTTTCATCTTGGCCTCCTCAGTGCTTGGCACAACATGGCATGCAGTAGGCACTCAATAAGTGTTCATTCAATGGATCTTTCTGACCCCAAAGCCCACACTCTATCCACTCTCATTGCATGCCTACACGCAGGTCAGCTGGCTTGCAGGAAAGAACGTGTGTGTGCTGCTGGCCCTGGTCGTAGGTGACTGGCCCTTCCTCAGCTGAAGGGAGCTCCCAGCAGTGTTTACAGGCAGAAAGACCTGAGGGACCTTCAGCCAGAGTGCACATACCACATTCATGATTCACTGGAAATACCCTCTCCCTCCTGACACTGAGATGGAGATAAATCAGAGAGAAGAGTGGACATTCCAGTAGCTCTGGTGCCCTAATAAGGATGCTTTCATGTACCTGTGAGAGCACAGAGGGGACTGGTGAGGACTCCCTGCTATCTCTGCAGTAGCTGGGCAGGGCTGGAAAGACCCTTGGACTTGGGGTTAAGACATCTCAGCTCTGTCATTGATGAGTTCTGTGACCCTGGACAAGTCACTTTCCCTCTCTGAACTGTCTTCTCCCATCTGTAAAGTGGGATTATAAAACATCTACCCTGCAGCTTGTTGTGCAATAAAGAGCTGTTGTGCCCAGGAAAGTGCTCTGTGCATGGCAAGGCACTGGCCAGAGGGTGAGGTGGCATTCCTTACAGACTTCCTGTTGTATCCCTCACCCACCTCCTGCTGTGGCTGGTGCGTCGCCCTATTACACCTCCTTCCTCTCTTACCTCTCTGTCATGGCCACCTGCTCCAGCATGGCAGAACCTGTGTTGGCCTTCCAGTTTCCAGAGATGGAGGTTCTCCTGTAGCAGATAAATAACACTGAGGGCATTAGGACACCTGTTACTGCACTGCTTTCCATCTTTGTTTTGGCTGTTAGGAGGCACCGATTCATATATGTGGCTCACATGATGGCATGTATTATTAGGTACACATCTTGTCCCCAGCTTTATTTGCCTTTTTAAAATTTTCCTTTATGCTGTTGTTTTCTTTATTTGTTGGACTTTATTTGTCTTCTTCTAAGCCACTTCTGATATCTAAGAGTTAAGTTTCAAAAATGCCTACACCATCAAATGAAATCTCCCAAACCTTGGCCTCTTGGTTTTGTAAAGAAGAACTAGGGTAGTAGAGCCATTAGTGATCCTGGAATTTCTTGAGGGCTCCAAAATGTAGGAAAAATGATCCATGGAGAGAAGTGATCACTTTTTCACGGTGAAGGGCAGGAAGGCCTCCTGGCCTCAACACCCTCTCTATTTGTTTGCCTTTTCTTCTTCTTCTTCTTCTTCTTCTTCTTCTTCTTCTTCTTCTTTTAACTTTATTTATTTATTTTGACAAAGAAAGAGATAGTGTGCATATGTGCGTGTGAGTTGGAGAAGGGAAGAGACAGAGAGGGAGAGAGAGAATCCCAAGCAGGCTCTGTGCTGGCAGCATGGAGCCTGATGAGACATGGGGCTCAAACCCAGGAACCATGAGATCATGACCCGAGCCAAAATCAAGAGTTGGATGCCCAAACAACTGAGCCACCCAAGTGCCCCTCGTTTGCCTTTTCTTCTCTAGCAACAGCTGACCTCCCTTGCAGTGCTCCAATGCCACAGATTTCTCCTGTCAAGGCTTTTACTCATATTCTTCCCTTTGCCTGATCCAGTCTTTGTCTCCATTTTTGCCTCCCTAAAACCTACTCATCCTTCACGTTTCGTGGTATGTGGCTTCCCAACTATCCACCTCCCTGACAAGAGTAGACATGCCTATACCAATGTTTAGTAATGCTTATCTCACTTGGAATGACTGCTTTCATGTCCAGTCTTCCCTGAGGGCAGGGACATATTTGACTCATCCCCTTTCCCCCCAGTGTCCAGCGGGACCCGGCATGTAGTAGGTACCCAGTAGCTAACTGCTGGGTGAGGAACTGTGTATATTGGGGAAGAATCGAGACAAATGATCTCCAGGGGCTGATCTGGACTCAGTAAAGCCTAAATGGGTGCAAGCAAGGTAGCAGAGGTGAAGTTTTCTGTTTTGTGGCCAAGGGAAGGCATGTGGTTAAAGTGAAAGGGTGAACTGGGAGGAGGAATTGCTACACAAATATACCCTTCTAAAAGAGAAAATAAAATGCATCTGAAGACAACAGATGCTGAGAATTTATAATGGCCAACAGGAGCTAGAATTGCTAAGGGGTGCAGTGACATCGATAAGCTTTATGCCAGTTCAGTTCAGCCCATCTTGATTCAATTCAACTTGGCAAACACTCATTGGGCCACCCTATGTCCTGGATACTGGACTAGGCTCAGTGTGCAGAGATGACCCCATCCTAAGGCTGGTCTCTACCTGGAAGGGTGGACTAGTTTGAAACCAGAGTGGAGGTGTGGTAAGGTTAGCAGCGTACCTGAGGAGTGAGCGGGGAGCCCTGGGAAAGCAAAGGAGAAACCATACTCACTCAATGTGACCCCAGAAGGTAACCACGGAATGTGCCTTGGAGGATGGTAGGGTTGGTATAGTGGGATCTGTATGGTGGTAAGAGAAGGTAAGAACTGACGTGGGTCAGACAGATGCAAGTTTGAATCTTGGTTCCAGCATTTTCTAGCTGCATAACCATGCATATCTCTGAGTCTTTAAATGAGAGTGATCTCCATCCCGATATATTGTGTGGGCTAAAGGAAATATTCCCATAAATATCTTAGTACAGTGGGTGCTACTATTGTTTTTCAGTAAGCAGAGACACAAGAAGAAGGCACTGCAATGCCAGAAGGAGCAGAAACACAAGCCAGATTGCTCTCCTTCCAAGAAAATAATGATAGGGAGAGTTGCTATTCAATGAGTGCTTTCTATGTCTGAGACATGGGTCTAAGGTCTCTATAAGCACTAACTTATTTCAGGCTTACAAAACCTCATGAGGAAGACTTACTATTATTATCATTCCCACTTAGTGACAGAAGCCACCAAACCATATATGAGAAACTCCGTGCTCTGCACCATGACTCTCCATGGTGGAACCCATCACAGGCTAGGGGAAAAGAGTCAGTTGGTCCAAATGTGATGCACCTGCTGGAATGTAGGACAGAATGTAGACTTCGACAGGAGAATCTACCTATATTCCAAATGTATGATGTTGACTCCCTTGCTGAAGAGAGTGGGGGTGGGTGGTAAGGTGCGGCCCCAAGTAACCTTGGTTGTGAGTGGAGGCTGTATGACTAGATATAAAAGGAGCCATACATGAACGCTGTACTGCACTGGATGAAGCTCTTTCCCACGGGGCTTCAACTTAATGGTTCTGCAATTGTATGGGATCAAACAAATAAGTAAATAGATGGCAGATGGTAGGAGCCAGGTATTTCCCTGTTTGGTTGGGAAGTTCTAGATAAGCAATCTGGAAAGGCTGAGATGATTCATGTGGTACTAGATGAGAGTCAGACACATCGATATGAACTCTCTCTAGCTTTAGATAGAGCTGGTTATATATAGAAATAATTACAGATACGTGAGCATACAGGGGTTAAGGGACACATGTGTATTTCCTAGCTCTGTCTGCTGAGAGGCCTTGGAAACAATGACAGCCCAGTAGCAACAAGGCAAAGGCCTGTGTGCAGGGCAGGAAGTGGGCCAGAAAGGAGGTTGGGGGCGGAGAGGATGCTGTATGCTGAGGTCTGACATGAACCCCCTCCCTCAGACCGGGGCCAACCCAGGGTCCAGGAAAAGCCATAACTAATGACAAATTGGAGCTGCCAGGGCAGAAAGGCTCAGCATAAAGAATGCGGCAATGAGCTAATCTTCAAGAAGAGAAACTGGGACAAGGTGTCGTCAATGTCAAGTGGAAATGCGAACAATGAGGAGAGGAGGGAAGTGATATCATGATGGATTGGTTGCAGGCCTCAGGAATGCCCTGGACTGCTGCACTGGAAGGTTCCCCAACTCAGAGGGGGCAGGGAAGAGCCGATCTTATCACCCTGAGGGATCTGAGAGCAGTGAGGGGTCTGGCCTGGCTCATGGGTGGAAGAAAGAGCAAAAGAATTCCTGGAGAACGGGCTCCATCCCTTCTCTGGGAATCTTTCGTTACCAGGTCAACTGCCAGCATCTTGTGCAGCCCACAAAACCTAAAATTAACATCCGGCCCCTTCACACAGAAAGTTTGCTGACCCCTAGTCTAGGCAACCCAGGTAGTGCCAGAGCAACCCTCGGTAATACATAAATGGATGTGTCTGGCTGTGGTCAATAAAACTTTATTTACAGAAACAGGTGGCAGCTGGATTTAGCCTGTGGGCTGTGGTTTGCTGACCCTGGCCTAGAGCACAAGCTCCACTGTATAGCAGCATACAGAGAGATTTCCAACTGTCCATGGCTAGCCATTGCCGTCCTCACATATGGAGCCATGCACACAGTCGGCGCTCCATTAATGCTTGGCAACCCGGCACTGGTTGGCTCTCTTGGGTCTTGTCATTTTAAGCAGAACCAACAACCACATTCCAAAGTGAGACCCAGAGAGGCCTTGGAGCAGATAAGACCTCCCACCTATTCAAGGACTCATGACCGCAGCAGCTCCAGTGTGAGTCATCCTTTGTCAGAACTACCCCTGGGGTGAACGTGTGCTGGATTTTCTGGCATCCATTCCTCCTTCCTTTGTCATGGCACCTCAGTTTCCCCTGGGGGAATGACCCCACCCAAAAGGCATTCATCTTGGTGGGACTCTCCATATTGGTTTTCTGCCTTTCTCTAATCAGTAAGCATGTGACCTAAGTTGGATTAATCAGCACTGTTTCCATGGAATCACAACCTTGAGTTAAGCACTGAAAATGATTCGGGCAGATTCATGTCCCAGTGGGGGTGCCATGAAGATTGCCTGTTGCTTCTGGCCACCCAGATTCCTGGAGCTGCCCTGGATCCTTATCTTTCTGAAATTGATAGTTTTGTGGTTTTGTTTTTAGAGTTTCTGATCACTCATGGTTTTCTAATAAAATCCCTTTGAAAAACTCCCTCAGGTTAGTCAGATGTGGTTATTGTTGCCTGCAGCTGGAGAGATCTGGTGTAATCTCCTAATTAGTCTTATTAGTTCCAGAGAACCCCTTTGCAGCCCATGGCTCCAGAACCATCTTTTTATAAATACAGGTCAGATGATGCCACTTCTCTGCTCAGAAGAGAATAGAACAAAAGCCCCAAGCCCTCAGTACGGCATTCAAGACCCTCCTTGATTTGTCCCCAGGTTTCTCTTTCAGCTTGGTCTCCTATGGCTTACATCCCATACATACTCAAAGTTCCCTCAAACATGCCAAATGTCTGACTTGCTCTGGGAGAAACAGCTCTTTTTGGGTAGACAGATGTCTACCCTGGGATGCTTAGCTGTACTGACCAGAGAGGAAGGCAGTAAGGAGACATAAAGGGAGAATAACGATGTGCTGAAGGGTCTCTGCCCTGGGGTGGAGGAGACTGGCCTGAACATGTATCTCTAATCACTGTTCCTCCTACACTCTCCTCCCACCCTTCCTCCCAGCCCCCTAGCCCCCACCCAGGGACTCACATGTAAGCCTTGTAGTTGGATCCAATTTTCTGGATGCGGATGTCGTACTTCGAGTCAATGAAGGCCTCAGTGGTGGCATAGGTTTTGGCCATTGCCACCATGCTGGTGATGTCCTGGTAGTCATGCTGGTTTTCTACTTTGATCTGTGTGGGAAGATGAGGGGGTGAGTGCCACCTGCCCAGCGTTCATGGAGCACCTACCCAACGCCAAGACCCAGGGTTCCGTATATAGTGACCTTGAGAAAGTCACCTGCCTAGCAGAAGTGACAGACATGGGAAACTAGTCATTCCACTAGAATGCAGAGGAGGAAGGGAACATTCCATCTGGCTGGTCAGGAGAATCTTTATAGAACAGGTGAGCTCTGAACAGAGTTTGAAAGAATAAATACATGTTTCAGGAGGGGCATTTCTCTGGAGGATAGAGAGGGTGGGCAAAGCAGAGGCAGGGGAGCCACTGGGGAGCAGGAATGGGCAAGTGGTTCAGACTGGCCGACAGGGCAGGATGGTGAGGGATGGCTGAAGTGGGTTGTCAGGAAGCAGGCCTTGGGGGACTTCAGCCACTTTGGTAAGAGGCTGAAGGGTCTGGAAAACCACTGGAAGAATTGGAGGAGTTGAAACAAGAAAGTAGCCTCACTGTATTTTAGAAAAATCCCTCAAGTAGTTATATAGTGGGTTGAATGGAGGGTTGAATGTGATATGGGATAGAGACCAGTTAGGAAAAAGGGACTGTATGTATATGTGCACATGGTATATATGTGCTTGGTGTGTGCATGTGGGTTGTATGTATGTGTAGTTTGTGGGAGACATGTATGTAGCATGTGGGGGACATGTGTGTGGCACACAGGTGCAGTGTTTGTGGTGTATTTGGTGTGTTTGCATGTGTAAGATGTGTGTTGTATGTGGTGCTCGTGTGTGCAGTGTGTGTGCATGTGTGCATGCATGTGTATACACTGGACAAGGTTAGTTGTGCTTGGCCTAAGGCCTGGGAGAGAAACTCGCACTGTTTACTTAGCTGAGGCCAGGAACACGAATTTGGGCCCTGGGGTCAAGGAGAGATCCCAGGAGAACTTCCAAGGCCAAATGCAGGGGACCAAACCAAGGCTCTTTGTGCTCTCAAGACAGAACAGAGGCGGACTGCAACTGGCTATGAACAGCTGGGAGGGCCGCCCTCTCCCGTGTCACTTCCGCCTGGACAGCAGAGGGTTCTGATGTTGGGCCAGAGGCAGGGGGAGCCCAAATTCCCTGGTGGGGGTTGGCCAAGTGCCGGGAAGCTTGTGGGGGGGCTGTTCTGTCCCTACGGTTTCTCCTCAAGGTTCAACCAGTGCCCTGACAACTCCATCCCTCCAGGACGATGCCCACCTACAGCCCACAACTTACAAAACAGCTTCACAGTTCTCTCCTGGGACACAGAATAGGGTTGCGAGGTGGGCAGCATGGGCATTAGTATGGTCATTTAACAGATACAGAAACATATCTCTTGCCTTGTCTAAGGCCATATGGCAGCTAAGCACAGAGCTGGGAAGGAAGCTCGGGACTTCAAGAGCACAACTGTTCTTCAAACCATCTTCAGGGTATCTACAGGTGCATACCTGCTGTTGCACCCCCACAGATGGGAAATAATGATGGGGAGTGAGGCTTGGTGCACCTTCCCTTTTTTTGGCTCTCGGAGAGTCCCAGCCTCGCAGCCATGACTCTGAGTCCCACTTTGCAGAGAAGATAAAAGTGGCCAAGCAAGAGTTCCCTATTTTCTATTCCTTTCCAAGCTCACCAGCTTTCTGCTTCTTCCTCCAGGTGACTGTGTGCCGCCTCCCAACCCTGGCTGAACCTGTCCCTTGTTCTAGGTCTTCCTAGACTGACTGCTCACTGGCCCCTCCTCCTGTAGCAGGAGGACCCTTAAGCTCATCTGGGTATCTAGTCTCTCAGCTAAAGACAGCTCTGTTCCAGTCTCCCTCACAGGTAGATATGGCCAAGTCTCAGAGTCTGGTCAATGAACACGCGAGTGGTAGTTGCTGTGAGCAACCTCTGAGCGCTGCCTTTATGACAAAGGGAATCTCCCCTTTCTCTTTTCCTTCTTCTACCTGGCATCTCAGACCCCAGGATGGAAGCTGCATGTTGAAGATGGCTGAGTAATAAGGTGGATGGAACCTGGATTCCCAACACCATGGAGTCCCCAAATCTGCCCTTGACTGAGCATGCTCAGACTCTTACATGAAAAAGTAGACTTTAATCTTGTTTAAGTCGCTGCTATGTTGGTGTTTGCTGAGGCAGTCACACTACATTCCTGCCTTATCTTTATCTTTGGCTCTCTGTTGATGCTTTATCCTTTGGGTCGACATGATCATGGGAATCATAGATTCTCTTCGAATTGTTCCTGCTTTTCAATACCCTGGGGCCTCACTGTCCTCGGTGTGTCCCTCCACATTTCCCACTCACCCCTAAACCCACCCTCTTCAGATTTCATTCCCTACCATTCAGCTGAAACTGATTTGGCAAAGGTCACCTGTCACCTCCTCACTGGCAAATCCAATAGCGTTCTTTTGACTGGCATCCCGTTGGGCATTCCATGACATCCGAAATTGCTGAGCTTTTTGAAACTCAGTTTCTACCCCACTACTCTCTTCTGGTTCTCTTTTTTCCCCACAAACTTCTTCACTTTATTGCCTCCCCTTCCTCCAACTTCCCCTTTAAGGATCAGAGTGTTTCCTCTTCAGCCAACATTTGTGATCCGGTAGAAAGAATTAAAGTTACCAACATAAAACAATGGGTGGGAGACAGCTTGTTTAATTCAGTTCTATCAATGGATGGCTCTGGAAAGGACAAGAACTTCTTCTGCTCCTCGGTTTCCTAGACAGCACAGCATACACTGCAGAGTGTCTCGTAGACTTCTAGCTGTCCACAATGTCCCTTCTTTTCTACAGTCATGAAGCACCCAACCTGGGGGCATATGACCTCTCACAGAATAAATATCACACTTCCCCATCTCCCTGGCTCCTGTGTGTGCCCATGTGATCATGTTTTCTGCTTCTGTGAGCAGAAGTGGGGTCCGAACTTCCAGGCCTATCATTAAAGGGAAGGGCAGGGCTTTTCCTCTTCCTGCTGGCTGGAAAGCAACAGCTCAGGAGCGAATGATCAAGAAGATGGAAGGAGCCTGGGTCCTTAAAACCAGGGAAACTCCACAGGAACCCTGGGCTGCTCTCCACTGTGTGAGAAAGTCCTGGATTATTGAGGCCACCTTAGGTCTTTGTTATATAGCTGAACTTTGTCCCAATTATTACAGGAGCCCTACGTACATATTTGCTGAATGCTTCAAGCATGCATTCATTTATTCACAGGATAGACAAAAGAGCACAAAGAGAGACAGTGTAGACATAAGGGTTTAATTAATTAATTAGCTAATTAATTAGTGGTCAGCCCAACCTCTTTTTGTGCTCCTTTTTGAGTGTTTCGGGGTGGGGGATGCCCATCCTCCCCTCTCCAGGAGTGAGAGGTTTCTTGTATATGGGCTCTTCTAACACCCAAGGACAAGCCCCGACCTGATGTGCCTCGCCATTTTATTGTCTTTTCCTAACAGAGGGCCTCCGAATTGTGTGATGTCTGGGCCCCAAAAAAGCTCAGCTCTACCCCTGGCTCCACCCATGTCTGCCTCCCATCACACTGTCGGCTTCTGAAGGACAGACGATGTGTCTCCCTCCCAGTCATAACACAGGTGCCTGGCATGTTACAGATGTGCCAAACATGTTTGTGGGATCACATTTAAGAAGGCTGGATAAAGATCCACTTGTAACTTGGGAGGGGGCAGGAGAATGGAAGGAAGGATGTGGGAGTTTGGGAAAAGGCCAAGAAAATGTGTCTCAGGAACACGTGTCTTTTTCAAGGTGAATTTTTCTGTAAATGCTCGGCCTGGATCCTGCACTCTCCGAGGTTTGTCCTTCTGTCATGAGAACCTGACTGAGTCAGAACCTCAGGAGAAGTGGGCAGGGGGCCTGGAGCCGGGTGGGTGGGTGCTGGCGGGGACTCTGGCATGCTCCTCAGGCAAGAGGCTAGGCGGGGTCAGAGGGAATTGAGGACGGGCAGCCACAGGGATGGTGAAATGGTTGTTGGCCTGGGGAGGGAGTCTTGGCACTCTGCTTTATTTACTAGCTGGAAACCCCTCCAAATATTCACAGAGACAAGCTGAAAACAGGAAGTCCTAAATGAGCTGTGATTCAAGATTACCCATTTGCTGCTCTGGGAACCTGCAGTGGGGTCACCATGGACTCCCTGACTCTGAAGCCTCACACCCACGTCCCCACCTCCCACTCCCCTCCTCTCCCTTCCCTGTCTTTTCTCTTCTTTCCCTTTTCCTCTGCCTTCCTGGTCTTTGCTCTCTCTCCCCTACACTGCTCTACCTGCTGTTGTGTGTTTGTGTGAATGCATTTGCTTCATCCTGAGGGTGAGCAAAGTGGGAGCATGGAAACAGAGAGGGCGGAAAGGGAGGGAAACTGGTGAGAGGGGTTAGGGTACAGTTCTGAATCTCCTTGACGGGCTTAACCTCAGAGGTCTCCTATTCCAGCCTAAGATGGGCCAGTCATTTTCTCCATCTTTGGTAGATTGTCTGCATTTGCTTGAACACCTCCAATAACAGGGAGCTCATTACTGAGCAAGGGGGAACTTGTTCTACGGTATATTACAGCCAGAGTGAATGAATGGTACCAGTTATTGATTACACAGGGTAATTCTGAGCCCTCAGCCTTGTGTCTGCTCTTCATGCATTTGAGGAGAGCCAGTCAGGTATGCCGAAGTCACTCTTCTTTAACTCACCTTCATGTGAGCAGGTTCCAGAGCCTTTTACTACCTTGAAATGCTCTCATTTGACAATGTCTTAAACTATGTGGTGCCCGGAATCACTAGCTGAGACTGGTTAAGACTGTACCTCCCTCTGTGTGGAATAGATCTGGCATACTCCTGCCTCAGTGCCTTTGCACCTGCCGTGCCTTGCTTGCATGGCTCACACCCTCACATTCAGGTCTCTGCTGCACATTACCTGTGCAGAGCTATCTTCCCTGACCACCAGATGTGGGGTGACTCCTCCCACGCAGTACTTGTCATCCATCATACCCCACTTAATTTTTGTCCATGGTGCTTCCACCACACTTCACACCATTATCTATTTATTTGTTTGTTGTCTCTCTTCCCTACTGTTCTACTAGGATGTAAGCCTTGCAAGAGCAGTGCTGGATTTCAAGCACCTATAACAGCACTTAGGGAACAAGCCCCCGATAGATTCAGTTAATGATTGAATAAATACATCTAAGTGTTTACAGATATGTGTGGAGTGCCCATTATATCCAGATCATTACTGACTGTTTTTCCAGATACTATGCTGGAGGCTGGGGGTACAATAGGGAAACAGAGATTTATGATTTTTATCCAAATGGAGCTTTAAGCCTATTCATTACTTGCTCCTATTAATGTACCTTCATACAATGTTAGTTTTTCTAAGATCCATATGGGGCTTGTTCTAAGCTAATGTCTTGAGGTCATTTTATTTTTATTTATTTATTTATTTTTATATGAAATTTTTTGACAAATTGGTTTCCATACAACACCCAGTGCTCATCCCAAAAGGTGCCCTCCCTTGAGGTCATTTTAAAACACAAGATCCTGATCATTCACATCTCTCTGAGCGTGTACTTGAGTGGATTTAGTCCCAGAGCAGGACTTTATATTTCCCGCTGTAAATGTAAGGCTCTCTTGTTTTCATCGATCCCGTCATCTTCTAATATTTACTCTGTCATCGAACCTGTTAACTATCCCTCTCAGCTCCATTCATGGTTTTGGTGCACGCCTTCCCACACCTAGATCCAGCTGTTTGATCTTATTTAAATCACTTCTCTGAGCTTTCGTTTCCTTATCTGTTAAATGTGATAATAACTACCCTGCAGGATTATTATGATTTATTATTATTTTTAAAAAATAATTATTTAAGTGTTCATTTATTTTTTGAGAGAGAGACACAGAGTGCAAGCAGGGAGGGACAGAGAGAGGGGGAGACACAGAATCCAAAGCAGGCTCCAGGTTCTGAGCTGTCAGCACAGAACCTGATGCGGGGCTTGAACTGATGAACCGTGAGATCATGAACTGAGCTGAGGTTGGATGCTTAACTGATTGAGTTGCCCAGGTGCCTCGGATTATGATTTTTCAATGAAAGTATGAATGTCAAAGGACCTACGAAGCATAGTGTCCGACACCTAGTAGGTACTCAATAAAAGATCATTCTCTTTAATTAAATAATCATTGTGATTCTTTGTTGACATTGAACCATCAATAAATACTTTTTTATATAGTTATTTACATAATTATTCATCCAGCTACAAGATCTATCTCCTGTATAATCACCCAAATTGATGAGGAAAAGTCTTCTTCAGATCAATTCTAGCTAATTAATGCAGAACATCCTTCTGCAATGATCTCCCTAATGCAATAATGGATCTAGGCAACATTGATCAAGGCAAGACCTTTGGGAAAGGCTGATGGGGAACTTCCTAATGTGTGGATCAGGCAGACAATACCTGAACTCACAGATCAGTCTTAAATCTCAAAAGACAGACATGACTGTGTCTACAGATAGGGAAGAGACACACCCACTACCAGCTATATTCTTGTCAAAACCCAGACCCTGAATCAGATCAAGTCTCTATATTCAACCACCAGTTTATAGGACATACAGACAATAAGAGAACACCATGGATCTATAATTGGCCAAATTCAGACTGTAGAAAATTCTACAGAGAAAAGAGCTCCCCCCTCCTCCTTATAAATAAGTGACAAACCAACCACAGGAAAAGGAACTGTTACAGATCAAAAGAGACTTCTGTCATACCAACCACATCACGTGTGAAGGCCTTGTTTGGATACAATGAGAATAAATCAGTTAACAGCGAACTGTTGAACACTGACTATGTATTAGATGATATTAAAGAATTATTACTATTTTTTTTGTATCCTAGTGGTATTTGTCTTTGTTAAAGGGAAAAAAAAAAGGAGTCCTTATGTGTTGGAAACACATACTAAAATATTTATAGGTGAAGTTATGTGATACCTGAGATTTGCTTTAAAATAATCTGGTGAAAAGCATAAGAGACTCTTAAAAACTGAGAACAAACTGAGGGTTGATGGGGGTGGGAGAGAGAGGAGGGTGGGTGATGGGTATTGAGGAGGGCACCTTTTGGGATGAGCACTGGGTGTTGTATGGAAAAAAATTTGACAATAAATTTCATATATTGAAAAAAAAATAAAGCTGACTGGGAAAAAAAATAAAATAAAACTTGAATTCGGATGGGAAAAAAAAAATCGGGTGATCCATAGAGACAGAAAGTAGATGTGTGGTTGCCAGGAGCTGAGAAGGGAGAATGAGGAATGACTTCTGCTGGATATGGGTTGATAAACACTTCTTAGAACTATGATGGTGATGGTTCCACCTTGTGAATATACTTCAACACCACTGAATCGTACACTTTAGAAGGATGAATTTTATAGAATGAGAATTATATCTCATTTTAAAATAATGAAAAAGTATTGAGTGGCATTTGCGAGGATGTGTGGAGAGGTATGTAAAACCTAACTGACCATTAGTGAATAATGGTTGAAGTTGGGTGATTGGTACAGGGGGGATACAGTCTACCATTTTCTCTTCTGTTATGTGTATTTGAAAATTTCTGCAATGAAGTGTTTTTAAAAAAAAGCAGGACTAAAAGAGAAAGACAAAAAGTGAGAACATAAAATTGTGCTTCAAATGAGGTTACAAGCCATATGGTAATACCTGGCTAGGGGTGTGTGACCCCCTTTGGTTGTGTTCATTGTAGGAAACTTTGGTCAGTTACTCAATTCAGTCTCCCTAAGAGGAAACCAGGTGCCTGAGAGAATTACAGCCATTTTTGGAATTAAAGTCCAGGTGAAATCTCCTGGGGCCCTCCTATAGGGGGCGCTGTGATGTGTAACAAACGTCAACAGCGCTCTCTTGATATTTGCTGTTTCTTATGATCCCCCTTAGTGGAGGCTCATGTGCTTATGTCATCTTAAAGTGTGGTTTGAAGAAAGCAGTTGTGCAGATGGCCAATAAGTGCAATCCAATGATCAGTTTGATCCCTTTTTTATAGTTTATTTTTATTTGAAAAACTAGTACATATATACACACACATACACAGCAAAATAAATAAATAAATAAATAAATAAATGAATAAATAAAAGTCAAAGATGTAAAAATGAAATCTGGGAAAAAATAAGTATGTCTTTTACTCTAAATCCCAAGCCCCCTGGTGAAAAGATCTCTTTGTACTCTTCTGGAAATATTCTACGAATAGAATAGTGTACGAGGCTGTAAGATGAGTCTCTTCTTGTCTGTGATGGTTAATTTTATGTGTCAAGTTGGCTGGGCCATGGTGCTCAGATATTTGGTCAAATATTATTCTGGATGTTTCTGCGAGGGGCTTTTGGTTGAGATTAACATTTATTTATTTATTTATTTATTTATTTATTTATTTATTTATAATATGAAATTTATTGTCAAATCGGTTTTCATACAACACCCAGTGCTCATCCCAACAGGTGCCCTCCTCAATACCCATCACCTACCCACCCTCCCTCCCACCCCCCATCGACCCTCAGTTTGTTCTCAGTTTTTAAGAGTCTCTTATGTTTTGGCTCCCTCCCTCTCTAACTTTTTTTTTTTTCCCTTTCCCTCCCCCATGGTCTTCTGTTAAGTTTCTCAGGATCCACATAAGAGTGAAAACATATGGTTTATATACACAATGGAATACTATGTGGAGATTTACATTTAAATCGCTGGGCTTTTGAGGTAAGCAGATTGCCCTCCATAATCTGAGTGGGCTTCATCCGATCAGCTGAAGGCCTGAATAGATCAAAATTCAGCGTCTTCAGCCTACCAGTTTACTCTGCAGAGTTTGGACTTACCTGATCCCCCACAATCATGTGAACAAATTCCTTAAAATAAACCTCTTTGTCTACCTACATACACTTCTTATTGCTTCTGTCTCTCTGGAAAAATGCACTGTTTCATTTACAGCTGAATCAAGAAAAGACAAAGGTGCCACCTTCCAAAGTAAGCTGGGACAGAGACCTCTGTGGCCAACAATAGGGTAGACTTACCCACACTGATACAACAAGGTTGGGTGGGTAGAGAGTCAAGATTGTGAGGTGATGATTTCCTTGGAGAAAGCTGTGTCAGCCTACTACTCCCCCTGAGACGTCTGGTAAGAGCAGCAGTGGGATGCTCAGCAAGCCTGATATGTGTCTTAGCAGCAAGACAGGGCTGGTGCACTGGAGCTGATGCCCTCCCAGGCCACCTGTGGCTGAGCATCCCAGACAATGCTGTATCCAGGCTAGGAAAATGAGTGCTTCCTGTTAACCACAGGTGAGCTGTGTGGGAGAGAGGCCAGCCCTGAGCCATTTAAAATCCTGCATGGAGGGAGCACTGGCTAAAGAGGAGATACTGCCACCTCCAATGTCACCACCCTGGTCCAAGCCACCATCATACCTCATTGGGCCACTGTAATCATCTTCTTTTAAAATTCCTCTTGCCCAAGCCAAACCTCAGATCGATTGCTTTAGCATCTCTGGGTGTGGGCCAAGGCATCAGTATTTCTGGAAGCTCCCCAGGCAGTTGTGTGCAGCCCAGGTCGCAAAGCATGACACTATGTGATCTGGGTCCTGCTTATTTCTCTTTTGCACCCAGCCAAACTTGTCCCTGCCTCACTGCCTCTGTCCTTGCTGTTCCCTCCTCTTGGAAGACTTTTCCAGAATACCTTCTAATGGCCTGCCTCTTCAGGTCTCAGTCCAGATGACCCCTTAGTGGAGGCTTTTCCAACTCTCTGACATAAAGCGGCCCCCTTCCTTGCCCACTCTAGGAAGTCTCTACCAAATTACCCGGGTTTATTACTATTACTTCTTTTCTTACCATCTTTGACTATCTGAAATTACATCTGCTAATGTGCTTATTGTTTCTCCCCTCTGCAAAAGATGTAAACCAACAAGACCAGGGACCTTCTGTGTCTGGCTAGAGAGACAATATAACAGTGTTCAAGAATGCAAACTCTGGGATGCCTGGGTGGCTGAGTCGGTTGAACAACCAACTCTTGATTTCAGCTCAGGTCATGATCTCATGGTTGTGGGATTGAGCCCTGCGTTGGGCTCTACGCTGGGCGTGAAGCCTGATTAAGCTTCTCTCTCTCTCAAAAAATAAAAAAAAATAAAAATTAAAAAAAAATAAAACATCCATATATATATATATATATATATATATATATATATATATACAAAATGCAAGCTCAAATCCCAGCTTCATCATCTATTATCTGTGTGACTTTGGGGAAGTAACTTAGCCCGTCTGTGTCTCACTTTCCTTATCAGCAAAATGTTGGATAACTTGTTGATGTAAAGTAGTCACTCCACCTCAAATGTGGATCACTCGCCAGATTGCTATTGAACATGATTGGATTGTTGTTGTGCATTAAGTAAGATACCACATGTAAATAATTTGGAAGAATGCTTGGTCCCTCACAAGCATTAAATACATGTTAAGCTCTTATGATTATTATCATTCCCTCTTGTACCCTTGACAACCAGTATTGTGCTTGGCACACAGTAGGAACTCAACAAATGTTTGCTGAAAGAGCAAAGGAAGGGCCTGTCATGGTAATAGCTGAGCGAGGGGAGTCTAGGCAGCAGGAAAAAGCAAGTGCAATAGCCCTGAGGCTGATGGTACTTATTGAAAAGAGACTCACAAACAACAGATAATTGGGCCTTAACATCTTCTTGTGGAAGCTGAGAGCTAATAGGGTTTCATGCTTTGAACAGGGGCAATCCCATCTCCCTATACAGATGAACACAAACAATGGGGTCATGACCCTTCCCAGAAAATGGTCTGGAATCGACCCGAGACACATGAGCGACTGAAGTCTACTGCCCTATTTCAATAGCCTAGAAAACATTTCAGGCAAATGTGACCAGGGGCTCACCCCGGCCAGATCCATCTCCATTGAGTTCCCATAGGAGGCCCGGTGTGGAACATGCTTCTTCCTGGTATGATGGCCCAGACCAGCTTGTTTTCTTCAAACAAAGATAAATAACTACATGAGGCAATTTACAGAACCAGGTCATTTATGAATAAGCTAAAAGTTGGAAGGAAAGCTACCAGAAGTAATAACTGTAGCTTCAGAACACTTGCTCTGTGGTCTCTCTTTTTGGCGATGATCAGCTAGCAGGGCCAGCTGGACATTCAGGCCACTCCTAGCTTAAGATAATAAACCGTAACCTGGCGCACAAATGGATGCTTGTTTTTCTGTGTTTATAACAGGAAGGCATACATCCAGCTCATTCCAGACTGGCGTTCACTCATTAAGAAACTAGTTAGATGGGGTGAAGAGGGACGGGCTGAATCTCCGTTTTCCCTCCCAGTAAATTTTTACCAGTCTTGCAGCTCCTGGACTCTCGAGGCAGGATTAAGTATAGGTTCTGTGCGTGTATCGCTAATGTCAGGCCATGCTTACAGGTTAGCTCAGAATTAATTCCCGAGGTAGGCACCGAAAGCTCAAAAGAGGTAGGTAAGAGTTGCTATAACCTAATGGAGAAGTTCCCAGACTTTCTGGGTTCATGGCTTCCATCTTAGGAACTATTTCACGACCTTCCTAGGCCAAAAGAAATACCAAGCACTTTTAATTATTAAGTACTTAGAGATAAATACCTTACTAAGTACTTATTTCCTAACAACTTGGTAATGGTTCGAAAAAAACACACATAATGTTTTTACTTCCTTTAAAATAACTACAATTACTTATTAATACGACATGTGTGCTTGTTGGGCACTGCACAAATCCTCAAACCTTGGAATTGGATCGGACACCATTACCGTCATTTCCTGTTCCACACTGATGTTCTCATGGTACTTGCTTTTTTAGCACAACCACCACCAAAAACCCAGCTTTGCAAAGACGTGATGTCACTGAACAGAACATGTTGTAATCTGATGTTGAAATTGCGAACTACCTCGGCTAGTAATTTGCATGATGTCTGACAAATGTCGAGAATTGCTGTTCCCTTGAAAATTCAAAATATACCGTGCTGCCCCAGGGCGTCTGAATGCAGGGTTTGGGATCTGTGGACCTATGTTACTACTTTTGGCATTCTCCCCAGCAGTAAATAACACAAATCTCTGGTGCAATATTCCTGGCGAAAGCCTGCCTGTTTCTCATGGAAAATGGAGGTCTGGGAAACCAATGGGGGTGGAAATATCCAATGAACCAATCTATACTTCAACCCAGTCCACGCTTTAGGAAAATTAAAAGGGTACTACACTTTTTAAGATGGTATGTTGCCTCAAAAGGCCCATGTTCTTAGTGCAAAGGTGGTTTAGAGTAAGCTTGTTATTTAGAATAGTCCTTAAACATACCTGATATAAAATAAAATGTCATCCAAGGGCCATATTAAACAGATAATTAAGGCCTAGTCCCTGTCATTGAGGAACTCATTGTCCATGGAAGAGACAGATACACGGACAGTTCAACAGAGGGCTGCCCTGGGCGTGTAGCTGAGGGACCCGGGTACCTTCTGGGGTGAGGGGGGCAGGAAAAGTTTCCCAGATGAGGGGCTGGATACCCACCCGACTTACTTTGTAATGATCATGGGGAGAAGGATGAGTTTAAGTTCAAAGTTTTATCTTCTTTTGGGTTTAAATTAGAAGTTTTGTCTTCTTTATTTTATGTATGTATGTATGCATGTATGTATAGAGACGGGGAGAGAGAAAGAGAGAGAGAGGGAGCGAGTGAGCAAGCTGGGGAGAGGGCAGAGGGAGAGAGAGAGAAAATCCCAAGCAGGCTCCATGCTCAGCACAGAGCCCCACACAGGACTTGATCCCATGACCCTGGGGTCAGGACATGAGCCCAAATCAAGATTCAGATGTTCAACTGACTGAGCCACCCAGATGCCTCTTGTCGTCTTTTTTAAATGGCAAAATAACAGTTCACAGTGATATTGTTATCGAGCTTTATTTATCTCCACATTGTATCGCTCAGTCTTTCGAGAAACCTTACCTATTTTTTAATGAGCACTAACTATGTGCCAGGAACGGTACTACACAGCTTACATATATTATGTCATTTGCTCTGGAAAAACAACCCTAAGGGCTTCTGGCCATGATGTAGCCACACAAGCCCTGTCTCTGTAAAGACATATAAAGCTAGAAAAAATGTACGAGGCGACTGTTTTGAGGCAGTGGAAATAGGCACTAATGAGGTGCAGTCCCTGAGAGAAGGGAAAGTCAGAGGGGGCACCCATGTTCTCCTGGCCCCTTTTCTAGCCTCATCTGTTACTCTCACTGGCCCGTGACGCCCCAACACAGGGTCTCCTGGCACCTCCTAAACACGACCTGCCTTTGGGCTTTTGCATATGCTGTTCTCCCTCCCCGGAAGGTTCTCTCCTTGTGTTCCTCTCGCAAGGCTGGCTTGCTGCCATTCCTCAAGCCCCTGTTTAAATGGCGCCACCTCCATCTTCTCTGAGAGCTCCACCATGCTGGTTTCCTTTTTAACAGCCTGTTCTCCTGCCTTGTACTGAATACAGTTTATAATCAGCTATCATCTGCTCATTTATATACTGTCTGCCTCTTGTTCTAGCTCATGACTTCTATACCTGGCACAGCACCTGGCATGCAGCAGGTGTTCAATAAAGGGAAGAAGGAAGGGAAGGAGGAAGGACACATTAGATCGTCCCCTCCCCTTCCTGGGGGGACATGGGGGATCAGGGAGTTAGGAGGAAGATGATGGAGACACAAGGAACTCCTCCTCTCCTTTTACAAAAGTTCCTGAAAAGTTCATGAAGGATTTGGAACTTGAAGACTGCATGTGTCCACTGTATACCACCCCCCCCCCCGCCACCCAGTAACCTTGAGAGGGAGATGTTGTCCTCCCCCTCTTACAGATGAGGCTCAGAGAAGTGAACGACTTGTCCAGGACCCCCCAGCTTGTAAGTGGAAGGATGGACACTCACATCCAGGCCTGCTGAGTTCAGAACCCCATGATCTGTTCATGACACTGCCCTGCCCTGCTTAATGGCAAAGGATTGAAGCGACTTTTCTCTTTTCCTACCTTTTCCTTTCCCCACTTATCCTTGTCTGGCTCTTTTTCAAGTTCTACTGACAGATGGATTTGGGCTGGCAAAGTACAGTTCCTGAGAGCACAGTGGGGCAGATGGCCAGTCTCTTCCTGGAAGGACCCAGGGAGGGCAAGCTCTACCAGCCAAACTCCACAGCCAAGGTATCCCCCAGCTGGAACCATGGTCCTGATGATTCAACCCAAGAGCCCTCTGGCCAAGGCAGCCCATGCCAGGGGACCCCGGTGTGGCTGAGGCTCAGGGCTGAGTCACAGGGCAGTCTGCCACCACCTGAATCACCCGCTCCACCTCTGGCTGGAAAGAAGAGTCTGGGGGGCTGGGGTGGGGCCCTGGGCTGGGACTGTGTGTCTCATCCCATGAATAAATAATAATGATGATTGTAATAACAACAATAATGCACAATGACAGCTACCTTTAGTGAGTGCTTTACGTGCCAGGTGCTATTCTAACAACTATGTATTAACTCACTCAGTCTTTATTACAATCCTATGCAGTAAGTACAATGATTTCCCCATTTCACACATGATAAAACCGTGGCCCAGCAAGGTTATGTAATTGGCTGCAGGACCCAGGACTGGCACGTGCAAGAGCTGAGATACTAACCAAGGTCTCTCGGACTCCGAAGCCCAGCCATTCATTTCACAAATGTTTTTCGAGCCCTTACTACAAGCCAGGCACTGTTACAATGGTGAGGTTGGGTGAGAAATCAATAGACAAATACATGACATGTTAGGCGGATACAAGTGTTACGGGGAAAAGAAATGAAGCTAAGGTGGGTAGGGCTTACTGGAGGTTAGGGTGGGGATGTTATTTCACACAGAGGTTTTTTGAGCCCTCCTTAAGAAGGTGGCATTGAGCAGAGGCCTGAAGGGAATGAAGGAACGAGTCACAGGCCTACCCTGGGCACAGAAGAGCAAGGGTTGAGACTGTGTGTACTTGACGAGTCATGAGGAGGCAGGTGTGCTTGTAGCCAACGGGCTGAGGCCAGAGAGGTGGATGTAGGTCAGGGCAGTGGGGAAGGGATACCAGTCACGTAGGGTCTCAGAGCCAACGTGAGGACTTCAGTTTTTACTCTGAATGCCATGGGGCCCCAGGGAAGGTTTTGGGTAGGGACATGACATGATCTGACTTACGGTTTCAAAGGATCACTTTGCTATGAGGAGACCAACGCAAGGGCTAAAAAGGCAGGAGATCTGTTGAAAAGCTAGTTTAATAATACAGTGATGACAGGGCTTAAACCAGGGTGGTAGTTTCCAGAACAGTTTTGAAGGCAGAGAGGAAAGGATTTGCTGCTGGGTAGGATGTGGGGTGCCAGAGGAATGCAGGACTGAAGAATGGCTTCAAGGGTTTCGGTTAGAGCAGTTGGAAGGATGGGTCCCCCTGCCCCCACTCTCTCTTTGCTCCCTCCTCAGATGGGAAAGGCTGTGGAAAACCTGAGGGCCTAGTTGCGTCCACTGTCAGATGTCCTGGTGGACACTCCTACGTACAAATCTGGAGTACACAAGGGAAGACTCAGGAGTCATGGATGTGCAGGTGGTACAGAAAGCTGTGGAACTGAACGAAATAGTCTATGGAGAGGGATGAGATCTGGAGGGGGATCCAGAAGTTAGAGGTTGGGGACACCAGAGGGAACTAGCAGAGGCACGGCAAAGGGGTTAGGAGGAGAACCTTAGGAGCCCTAGTGCTCTCTGCAGCACCATCCTGTTTGGAAAGCCAAGCAGGGCTTAGGGACCCCAGAGCCATTAACTTCTGTCCAGGAGAACGGGTCTGGGTGGCCGTTCAGGGGCCATGCGATCGTTCATCTGCCCCCTTCTCACCCTTTCCTTCCATTCTCTCCCCGCCCCTCACCTTGCTTCACCCTTCATCGTCCCCTGCCTTGCTTCACCAAACACAGGGTTACACCTTCTCTTATGCCCCCTCATGCCTCCTCTGTGATAGGCACCGTGTTAGGCATGGGGGTGAATGTAGCTGAGGAAAGGGGCAGACCAGAAACAATGAAGTGAAATCAGTTAGGATAAGGATCCTAACAAAAAGTGGTCCAGAAGCTTAGAATTTCTTGTGCTCATGTGGTTTACAAAGCACCTTCCTGTTCAATTCTCTCCTGAGGTTGCTGAGGACAAGCCAGAGGTGCTCAGAGCAGGACATCAGGGAAGGGCTGCCATGTCATCCCCAGACTCCATCTTGGGTTCCCTCCCGGCAGGGACAGAAGCAAGGCCAAGACAGGTCCTCCACGGTGGTGGCTGCCTTCTGCGCTGGGTGCCATGGTGTGCTACTGGGACCCCCCCTCCAGGATGGAAGTGCTCATTCCCCCAGCTGTCTGGTGTGGCTCGTGGCTGAGTGACTCTCCAGGAAGGGGCAAGGTCTTGCCCAAGATTATACCACATTCCCAGGGTAGCCCATGTGCAGTGACTGACTGATGCAGGAGTTCAAAGGCCTGGCTTTCTTGCCACGATTTGTGACCATTCTGAAAACTCTCTGTGGGATTAGCTGAGGTCCCTCTTGTCACCGCCTTGAAGTTCACCCTCCCCTCCCCATCCTACTTCCCTCACTTCTCAAGTTGGGGTTTCCAGGTGCAGACTAATCTCGGAACAGACCCCAATAAACAACCCGTATTCAATTCCCACCTCAGATTCTACCCACCATCCATTTCCCCACTTCCTCCATCCTAAGAGAACTCCAGTTCTGTTTAGGTTTCTACTCTCTCCAGCCAGCCATGGGCTTCAGCGGAACTGACCCTCCTCTCGACACAAAAGGCAGATACTGATTATCTTAAGTCAATCAGAAAACACAGTCCTCCTCTCTCAGTGGCCCAGGGATGGACACGTGAATAACCTGGCCCAATCCGACACAAGAGAACATCCTACTCCATGATGGATGTGAGCAGGGAAGCAGGAAATATATAACTCAGAAGGCCGCAGGCGCCTGCATGGGACACGGGAAATGTTCAACAAGGAAGTTGAACCTGAGGCCAGCCGGCACAGACAGAAGGAGCCTAGGACCTTGATGCCTTCACGGAGATGCTAACCCCAGGCCTTCAGAGTGTTTAAGTCAGATCGAGGTAGAATTTTCTGCTATTTGCTGCCAAAATAATCCTGATACTGGGTGGATGCATTTACTGGCTACTGGCTGCCCAAACCTGCTTTGCTGGCCCGTGGGTGTGTCTGAGGGAAGGTATTCTTACTGAAGCTCCTGTCTGAGGGAGAATTTTTCACTCTGAAGGGACTTGGGGCCCCTGAGTTCTTTTCTTTAGCAGCAGAGTATACTTCTGGTGGGGGAAAGCAGTCGGTGTGTGTGTAAATCTCTTATTTCCAAACTGTGGCTTCCTTCCGTGTGCAGGGAGCAACACCCGTGGCCCCTCTGCCCTGGGTCATTCACCCCTCCTCAGAGGGAGTGACCTACTCTGATCAGAGAGTTTGGAGGAGAAATGGGGCAAACATTGTAGCCCAGCCCATTCTCCTTTCCTTTCTCTTTGGGAGCTGTCTTTCCTACAAACAGCATATTTGCTGCATGTTTCCCAGATCGTGTTTTTCAGGCAAGGTCCCTGAAAAACTTCCCCTGTGGGGAAGCCACATTGTGTTTGACAGGTAAGCCCAATTCGGGGGTTCACTAATGAGAAACCCATTTGTCTGGATACCTAAAGCCACATTCTTTGATATCTTTATTCCTCCTAAGGTGTTACATTTTATTTTCAAATTCCTTACTATACCCCAATGCCTCACACAGAGCCTGCAACATGGCTGACTGGTTGTAGGAGCAAGGTCAAGCATGAGGTGGGCAGATGACCTTTAACATCTCTTCCAGTCTGACACCCGAAGATTCTGTTATCTGACAAAGGGAAGTGCCCAGTCCTGTGGAAGAGACAACTTTTTTTTTGTCCCCTAACACTTGATTCCGAAAGGCATTTATTTAGTGGTTCCTCAGAAGAGAGCTTGCACAATGAATAACAAATAGAGCTATTACCAGTGGTTTTATAAAAGTCTCCAAAAGTTCCCCTGGCCCAACTGGAACCTCCTGCCCTTTCCTATCTTCCTTGTTTGCCCTGCTTTTTGGGCTAAGGAGAAGGCAGCGGGGCCCTCTCTCTCAGAACTCTTTAAGGTTTGATTTCTTTTCTTGCCCAACGTGATGCTTAGTAAATCTCCCTTTTGGGGCCTGAGGACTCGACCTTCAGGCAAGGCATCATCTCAGCTGGCTTGGAGGGGCATTACTCACCGTGAAATGATCAGCCCCCTGAGTGACAGGCCCTGACAGGGAGCCTGTCTGCCAGGGTTCTCTGCCCAGCCCCTGCTCTGTCTGGGCTTCCACAGGGAGGGCCCCGACCCTGGACTTGACCCATTCTACCTCCCTGTCAGCACTTCTTAGCTAAGCTGCCCCACCCTACTCTCTTTTCTGCCCGACAGGAGAATAAAGGAAGCCTCTGTGCCTCCCAGGCGGGATCAGATTCCAGACTGTTTGTAATGAAAACACACCAAGCCAAGCAAGCAAAGAAGATGCCCCCTCCGCTGTGCTTACTATTCAGTCTCACTGTGGACACTGCATTGCTTCAGGCCACATCTGCAGGCAAGCACCCAGGGTCCTTCCTCCTCGTTGTTGGGGTGCATCAGCCTGGGCTTTCCTGGCAAGGACACGTGGCCAATCAAAAAATGAGAATAAGAACACTCAGAACCGCGACGCTCAGACCCCACTTCTGACTGGGAGGGGATCTCCCTGGTGGTCTTGGACAAGTAACCTTCCCTCTCTGGACTCCTGGCTTCAAGAATTAACCATGCTAGCTGAGCTTAGAAAAGCAAGGCGAGGACAGCATTATTTGCAATAGCCAAGTTACAGAAGCAACCTAAGTGTCCGTCCTTGGAGGAAGGGATAAAGATGTTTTGTGCACGTGTGCGTGCACACACACACACACATACACCACACAGCACACACACACACACACATGCACCACTCACACACATACCCTCCCCCCCACACACTGGAGAATTATTCAGCTAGGAAAAAGAAGGACATGTTTGCCCTTTGTGACATGGATGGACCTTGAGGGCATTACATTAAGTGACATAAGTCAGACACAGAAAGACAAATACCATACGATCTCACTTATATGTACGATCTTAAAAAGCCAAACTCATGGAAATAGGGTGTACAATGGTGGTTATTCGGGCCTGGGGGTGGTATGGGGAACTGGAGAGATGTTCAAGGGTACCGATATGCAACTAGAAGATGAATAATTTCTGGAGATCTAATGCACAGCATAGAGATTATAGACACAGTACTATATCAAGTAGTTCAAAGTTGTTAAGAAAAAAATCTTAAATGTTCTCACCACAAAAAAGAAATGATAATTATGTGATGTGATGGAGGTTTTGGCTACCTCGTGGTGGCAGTTATATTCCAATACAAAATATACCAAATCAACACATCATACACCTTAAACTTACACAATGTCAATTATATGTCAATTATATCTCAATTAAAAAAAAGTACACTAAGGTTAAGAGTGTGGCCTCTGCAGTATGGTACTGGCACAAAAACAGATACACAGACCAATGGAATAGAATAGAGAACCCAGAATTGGACCCACAAATGTATGGCCAACTAATCTTTGACAAAGCAGGAAAGAGTATCCAATGGAAAAAAGACAGTCTCTGTAGCAAATGGTGCTGGGAGAACTAGACAGCAACATGCAGAAGAATGAAAATAGACCACTTTCTTACACCATACACAAAAATAAAATGGATGAAAGACCTAAATGTGAGACAGGAAACCATCAAAGCCCTAGAGAAGAAAACAGGCAACAACCTCTTTGACCTTAGCCACAGAAATTTCTTACTCGACGCATCTCCAAAGGCAAAAGAATTAAAAGCAAAAATGAACTATCAGGCTCTGGGCTGATGGCTCGGAGCCTGGAGCCTGTTTCCGATTCTGTGTCTCCCTCTCTCTCTCTGCCCCTCCCCCGTTCATGCTCTGTCTCTCTCTGTCCCAAAAATAAATAAAAACGTTGAAAAAAAATTAAAAAAAAAAAGAACTATTGGGACCTCACCAAGATAAAAAGCTTCTGCACCACAAAGGAAACAATCAACAGAACTAAAAGGCAACTGACGGAATGGGAAAAGATTTTTGCAAATGACATATTGGATAAAGGGTTAGTATCCAAAATCTATAAAGAACTTACCAAACTCAACACCCGAAAAACAAATAATCCGGTGAGGAAATGGGCAGAAGACATGAATAGACACTTTTCCAAAGAAGACATCCAGATGGCCAACAGACACATGAAAAGATGCTCAACGTGATGCCTCATCAGGGAAATATAAATCAAAACCACACTGACATACCACCTCACATTGGTCTGTGTGGCTAAAAGGAACAAATCAGGAGACTGTAGGTGCTGGCGAAGATGTGGAGAAACGGGAACCCTCTTGCACTTTTGGTGGGAATGCAAACTGGTGCAGCCACTGTGGAAAACAGTGTGGAGTTTCCTCAAAAAGTTAAAAAGAGAACTACCCTATGACCCAGCAATAGAACTATTAGGAATTTATCCAAAGGATATAGGAATGCTGATTCATAGGGGCACATGTACCCCAATGTTTATAGCAGCACTTTCAACAGTAGCTGAATTATGGAAAGAGCCTAAATGTCCATCAACTGATGAATGGATAAAGAAGGTGTGGCATATATATATATATATGTGTGTGTGTGTGTGTGTGTGTGTGTGTGTGTGTGTAGTGGAATACTACTTGGCAATGGGAAAGAATGAAATCCTGCCATTTGCAGCAACATGGATGGAACTGGAGGGTATTATGCTAAGTGAAACAAGTCAGTCAGAGAAAGACAGACATCATATGTTTTCACTCATATGTGGAACTTGAGAAACTTAACAGAAGACCATAGGGAAAGGCAAGGGGAAAAATATTTACAAACAGAGAGGGTGGGAGGGAAAATGGGTGATGGGCATTGAGGAGGGCATTTGTTGGGATGAGCACTGGGTGTTGTATATAAGCGATGAACCACGGGAATCTACCCCCAAAACCAAGATCACACTGTACACACTGTACGTTAGCCAATTTGATGATAAATTATGTTAAAAAAAAAAAAAGAGTGTGGTCTCTGAAGTGAGGTCACCTGACTTTGAACTCTGACTCACCTAATACTCAGGGGCTTACTCCATCTCTTTGTCTTCCTGTTCCCTGAACTGTAAGGTGGTAATTAGTACCCAACTGAGAGGTGCTATAGGTAAGAGAAGTAAGTTAACCATGTCTGGTCCTCAGGCAGAGTGCTGGCACAGAGCATATTGTCAATAAGTTCATGATCATAACCAGTGTTCCTAAGACTCTTACCGTCTGTCTATATGGGAAGTCAGGAATGCCAACTGAAAGTGCATTAGTGGGTTGCAGACGGGGCGGGGCAGAATTCTGCATGAACATGGCATGGGCACAAAGTTGGGGGAGGGCATGTGACATCCACTGAGGGGCTTTGGGAGTTCAGGAAACTCTTGAACTTGAGCTGAGTCTGGTATTGATGGGGCTGACACATGTGAGTGTGAGGCACTCATGGAAGATACAGGAAGAAGGGAAAAGAAGAGAGGCCTGGAACAGCCTGGAATGTTTGGGGATTAGAGAGGGGCTATGTGTGGCCAGAACCCTGGGTGTGAAGGGGTATATGCTGAGAGACGGCCTGGAGGATCTGGTGGACTCTGGTGGGTCTCGCGGGCTTTACCTGTGGACAACATGGAGCCACTGTTGGGTTTTAAGCAGAGGAGTGAGGTAGCCAGTTCTAGGATTTAGGACCTGCGCTTTAGCAGCTACAGTGGAAATGGTTGGAAGGGGCCCAAGGAGGCTGGAGATCATTTAGACAGTGACTGCTGCAGATTAGACAGAAGAGAGGCAGTGGGAAGAGACAGGAGGCGGGGAAATGCAGGAGATGCATTCGGTGGATGTAGGGGCCACGGGGGAGTCAGACCACAGAACCGATTGCTGAATGCTGACCACATGGCAGCTGAGGCCGGGAGTCATTCACACTGGGACTCTTGCCATGTTGCAGATGGGGAACCTGAGGCCCAGGGAGGGTTGAGTAACTTCAAGTTTGCACCGCTGGTAAGCAAGGAAGGATGCCCATCTAGCAGTCTGGTTTTAGAGCTCCCAGCTATAAGTACTGCACAGGGCTGTCTCTCTGTAAGAATAAATAACTTTTATCGAGTGCTTTCCATATGCAGGCATAGCTCCAAGTAACTTGCCCAAGGTTATTAGGTTAGTATGTGGTAGATCTGTGATTCAAACCTAATGGTGGAGCTCTTGGACCACACTTCTTATCACTATGCTGAAATGCCTTGGGCGTCCCTGTGATATAGGTGGGCCCATGGGCATGGACATGATTGTCTAAGGCATCGCTATCCCTACAGCCATGTGTGCAATTCTAAGTTTTCTAGCCACATTAGAAAGGAAAAAATAAAAGCAGATGAAATTAATTTTAAGAACATACTGTATTTAATCTCATATGTAATTTTTTTTGATCATTTCCAGGTGTAACCTTTATTAAAAATTAGTAATGAGATTCATTATGCTCTCATTTTCTGCACGTAAGTCTTTGAAGTTAGAGGTGCGTGATGGGAATAGTTCTCTCCACACTCTCAGTTGGTTTTTCCCACGGAGGGGAAAGAGAAGTGTTAGGTGTTGGGTCTCAGTGTGATTGGCGTAAGACTGGGATGTACTGAAGTTGAGCAGTTCACATGTGGAGTTGATGTGGCCCACTGTGTGACCGGGGGAGCAGGTGGCTGCTCTGGACAGCGGGTCCTGATCCTGAAGTCATGGAGGCAGGGATTGCCATTGCCAGATCCCCAGATGGGACTGACAAGATACAGAGAGGGCAGGTGACCAGCTTGAGGTCACATAGTCAGTAAGTGGGAAGACTGGGCCCAAAGCCTGCTGCTTTTACTTTTCCATATTTCCAAATTGATGAAGCCCCAGGAAGAGCAGGTCTGTTGAGTCCCTTGCTGACATGGGTTCCTTGTTCCCTCTTCCCTCCCTTGTCAACTCTGGTTTGGGCCAGAGCCATGCCATTTTATACACAGATGGAGGTCGGGTGGGGGGAAGCTTGCTAATGAGGATGATCCCCAGTTCCAGAGGGGACTAGACAGTCAGAGGTGAAGAAACCTTCTGAATGATTCAAGCTTCTCATGGTAAGGGCCAGGCTGTTAGGGTCTTCCTGGGGCTACCAAGGCAGAAGCATGGTCAGACTTTGTTTCTAGCTTCTTGGAGGCACTTCTGTCTCAGGGTCCTGGATGATGCCAGTCTGCTCTCTCTGTGCCTTTGCTCTGGTCTCCTTCCTTCCTGGAATGCTCTCCTTGATCCTCTGCCTAATACCTATCCACCCATCAAAGCCCTAAAACCTATTGCCTCCTCCAGGAAGCCTTTCTAGTTCATTCCAATTCATAGGGATTTTTTCTTCCTTTGAATTCTCACAGGGCTCTATACCATTTGGGGGGTACTTCCAGTCATTTCATTCTGAGCATGTGCTCATTCACTTAGTCCCCAAATATTTATTGAGGGTCCTGTGCTCGGAGCTGGAAAGACGGTTGTAAATAAGACAGATACAAGGGAATATTTTAGTTGGGGAAGTAGAGAATAAATAGATAAAGAGATATTAGATAGATGTATAGACAGGTAAGAAGCAGGTAGGAAGCAGTTAGTGTGTAGGTGTTTTGAAAGACACAAGCCAGAAGGTGATAGAAGATGGGTATTGATTGAATTTTTAGGGACCCTCTGAAGCTGATCAATCAGGCTAGGTTTATAGAATTCCATTTAATAGGATCTGGGCTTTACTAAACCACACTTTTATTTTCCTTACATAAGTTACAAAGTTGTTAACAAAATCAGATGAAATTCTGCAGGTGGTATAGCCAAAGCACAAACTATGGGGTCAGGCTGATCTAGGTTCAGATCCTGGCTTAAGCACTTATAAATGCCATGACCTGGAAAGAGTTTTTCAATCTTTCTGGGGCTCAATTTCCTCATGTGTAAAACGAAGCTGATAATGTCTATCTATATCCTTCCTTGCAGGATCGGGAGGATCAGAAATTATATCTCTCTATATATCTGTCTTAATCTATTAATCTAAAATCCATCAATTTCTCTAAGTGATGGTTACTATTACATGCATAGAGATCTAAAAAAGTACAAAATGACTCACAAATGGAAGGAATTGCTTCAAGCATGGGTCTGGGAGTCAGGCTTTACCATTTACTCGCTGTGTGACCCTGGAAAATTTCTTAAATTCCCTACACTTCGATTTTCATGTCTGTAAAATGGGTTTATAACAGTACGTGCTACACAGAGTTGCTACAAAAATTTAGTGAAATAAACTTTGTAAACAATTTCAGCAGAGCCTGGCACAAAGCAATGCGTATAGGCTGCTCGTCATTTGACTATAAGGACTTTCATGGATAATAATGTATCTGGAGATTTCATAAAATCTGATAAACACTAATAGAATTCAAGCTATTTCCTTATACTTTTCTGGACCTGGTGGCTCACATTTTCTGGGGGTGGAGGTCTCTCTCCCAGCTGTCTGTAAAGAGGTTTTAACAGGGGCTATGCTGAGGGCGTGTTAGGTATAGTGATGCCATACCTAATCTTGCTCATGTGCAGATTCTGTGGTCGATTAAACATGGTATTTAATCCCCTTCCCTCCACACACTGCCCTTTTAGGGAGGCTTTGAAATGTGCTGGCTTTTCTGAAGGGCTTGGGGGTGTGTCTGTCTACAGCCAGACAGTGGAGGAGGATGCTGAGTGTAGGGGTCCTGGCTGGGAATGGTTAGACTCCTTGTCTGTCTGGCTCTCTTGTGAAATATTGAGATATTAAAGGTCATTGTAAACATTTTCCAAAAACAATAAGAGGTTTCTTTTGTGTGGGTTGGGATGTGCCTCCCTGGCAAAGGGTGTCATTCACTTCACCAAATTTAAAGGGGTAAGAGGGCTGTGCTGAGGTTTGGAAAATCTGGAGTGTTTTTCTTCTAATTTAACAATTTACTTTTAATTTTGGGGGTTGGCTCTGTGCAAGCTTGTCTCCCATGCATATCTGCCTTGTAGTAGGGAAAGGGGGTATGATAGGGTGGTGGTGGGAACCCGAAGAGGGAGGGGGGAGGGCAAGGCATGCCACCTTCAGTGACTCTACCCTTATAGAGTGAACCACTCAGAGCCTCAGTGAAGGGACCTGAGATAGCATCTGGCCAACTCTTTAATTTTATAGATGAAACAGTGGACACACAGGGGGGAACAGGTGACTTTCCCATGGTTTGCTCATAAATCAAAGACCAAGACTGGCTCCAAGTCTGCAGAGCACCAGGGATGCTGACTTCTTTCTACTAGCTGTGTCACAGGGCACTGTGCATGACACTGGTGGTCCACAGGATGCCTTAGAGGGCACACAGATGAACATTTAAATTTTAACAGGTATTTGTTTCAATATATATTAGGCAAAATTATCTGGCCCATAAAACTCATAATATATGTTAGTCATATAAAATGTCATTCAATATTTTAATTCTTTTTATTTTTAAGTTTATATATTTATTTTAAGCTAGCTAGATACAGAGAGAAAGAGAGAGAGAGACAGAGAGAGAAGGAGAGAGAGAGAGGCAAGGAGAGACAGAGAAAGAGAGAGGGAGAGAGTGAGAATCCCAAGCAGGCTCCACACTGTCAGGATAGAGCCCGATGTGGGGCTTTAACTCATGAACCTTGAGATCATGACCTGAGCCAAAATCAAGATTTGGACGCTAAGCTGACTGAGCCACCCAGGTGTCCCCATATAAAATGTCATTTAAAAATACATTTATTTGAGTAAAGACAGTATGTGTGTGTGTTGGGGGGGGGGTTGTTTTTAAAAGGTTGGATAAGGAACAGAACAGGAGGTAACCAGTAGGGTTGTTATATATCATGACTATAGTCCACCCTCTCTTTACAGCTTATGGTACAATAGGGAGAAGACTGGGAGATCCTTTTAGGTTCTCCTAGAATTTGGTAATTTTAGTCTGTGTAGGAGCAAATCCTTGCTCCTGCCCCCACCCCCTATATTCCCTTCTCCACCACCTACCATCCTATCATTATACTTTCACCTTCCTTACTTTGTCTTCTTCCTTCTGATCCCCAATGCCCAGAATTACCAGTGAGCAGTGAAAATGGCTGATCCTGGGCTAATATGTGAGCTTTCCCCATTCCAGGAGCTGGGATTCATACAGGGTCCTGGCTGCTGGGGAGCAGAGCCTGGGGCCTTTTTCTCGTCCTGTCTCCAGGAGTTTCAAGGTCACCCCATCTGCTTTCTTGCCAGAGCTGCCTAACCTGTGAAGCAAC